>NC_053160.1:4241786-4582349 GCF_016835505.1 Polypterus senegalus
ATGACTATTTATGTGCTGAGTTGAACTGATTGGAACAAATAAAATGATGAAATTGGGCAGTGTGCAAAAGTGTAGGCCCCCCAAATTAAGTGATCTGTTTTTCCCCAGCGGAGAAGAAACTTGAGCATGACACATTTATAAAAATGTTAATGTCATACACTTACGATTTATGTGCTAATAAATGTAAATATAAAATAATAAAATTGGGCAGTGTGCAAAAGTGTAGGCCAAATTGGATTTTATAGATCAAAAAACATTTCACAATAATCTCACATAGGATCAAATTTAAGCATTTCTACAGATGTGTTGATCATTTATGTGCTGAATTTAGACCACAAACCACCAGAGTGTGTGCTGCCTCAGCTTTAGGGGGAATCACACTAACTCAACCTCTCTGGGAGGGTCTATGCCAGGATACTAGAATATAAAAGGGGCCCATTTGTTAGCTGAACCTCTGATTCAGGGTGCAAATTGCAGATTTCATCCCATACTTCTGGAATGTTCATGGGAGTATAACCAAATGGCTTATAAACGTTTTTTTGGATTTGGTAAAAAAAAAGGCTTACAACTGTGTCACGCTGTATTGGATGAATTTGTTCCTTGAATAAGCAGAGTCCTGCCTCAAAAAATGTAATTTTTTTATCCACTCAGGTTCATTGTCTCTATAATAGCATTTTGTCCAAAGGTTGGATTGTCTGAGGCCATTCATTGTGTGGATATTGAGAAGGGGGTTCATTCTTTTTCATGTAATCAGGGTCTGCAATCTGCTTGCTATTCAGCAGATGCTGATCTTCTTCCTATTATGGTGTTGTTTGTCATGTAATCAGCTTCTGCGATTTGTTTGATGCTCAGCAGATGTCACTGCTCTTCTTCTTATTATTATTATTATGGTCTTGTTTGTCATGTAATCAGGGTCTGCAATCTGCTTGCTATTCAGCAGATGCTGATCTTCTTCCTACTCTGGTTTTGTTTGTCATGTAATCAGCTTCTGCGATTTGTTTGATGCTCAGCAGATGTCACTGCTCTTCTTCTTCCTATTATGTTGTTTTCTTTGTAATGTAATCGGCTTCTGCTTGATACTAAGTAATTGTTGCTGCCCTTCTTTTTTTTTTTTTCCTCCACCATTTCAATTTCTTGATCACTGTGCTGGAATAAATCCACAACCACAGGTCACTTTGTCAAATGTATTCATTCCCCAGCACCTGATAAGCTTTCGATTAAGATCAAGATGTGGGTTCTACCTCCAGTAGTGTGTGAGTAATCGTGTGACCCACAGACAGACCTTAGCATTTACGTAGCATGTATATACTTAAACAAACACAAGGGCTGTTTGATAAGTTTGCAAAATTTCTGTGAGATGGCACCAGAGTGGTGATGTCATGGCTAGCAAGTGCCACTCTTCAAATGAAGTCAGGCCAAATTTCATCCAGCAGTGACACATTGTTTATGTTCTACAGATGTTTGAAGTGATTTTTTTCCCCCAAATACAGTGTTAACTTGCCTTTTAACCTCATGACCCTCATATACAGTATACTGTATATATATATTTATATATATTATAACACTAGAGGGCACTGTCGCTACTCTAACCCAACACACAGACACTGACAGCACGAGGTAAAAGCACCAAGAACACTTTTTATTCCTATTCTTTTCATCACAGTGCTCTCTACCACCACAGCCACAAGTAATAAACAATTCAACTATTCGTTTTCTTTCTCTTTCTCCTCCACACCTCCCAGCAAGCTTTGTTCACCTCCACCCGACTCTGGCTCATCTGCTGGGTTCACATCAGTCCTTTAAATAGTCCTTGACCCAGAAGTGATTCTACTCTTCCTCCCACGGGAACTTGCCAGCACTTATGGGTCAGATGGAGAATTCCAGGTCTTTGATCAACCCGGAAGTACTTTGGGGCTTCCGTCGTCGTGACTTCCTAGTTCTTCTGGGCTATAAGGGAAGCATGACTCCCCAGGACTTCTCATAGCCCCCCATATGGCACCCAACAGGGCTAAGATACTGAACTCCAAGTCCCAGGATGCCATGTGGGTATCCGGAGCACCGCTACACTCCAGGGCAGCTGCCATCTAGTGTCTTGGGGGAGGCAGTGTTCAAAAGTAGCTGCCTTCCCCCATCCTTCCAATCTTTGGGGGTCCCGGCCGGGCTGAGCTGCTGGCCGTCCATCACATTATATATATATATATATATGTGTGTGTGTGTGTGTGTTTTACTGAATATGCTGTTTGTATACTGTATATATTTTGGCAGGAGGCTGGGGTTCAAACCCAGCTGGGATGCCTGGAAGGCAATATATATATACGTCCCCCAAGCCACGAAGGGGCAACTGCCTTAGAAAGTGAAGGGACAATGGGGACGGTGTGTGGAGGCTCAAACCCGTTGGGGCCCATGGCTACCGCCAAGGGGCACCCCAAGTCGCATAGAGCCCAGAAGATCTGCACTTCCGCCACAACTGGGAAGGTGGAGGAAGGACCTTCCTGGGATGCCCCGAGTGCTTCCGGGTGGTGCTCATGCAGCTCTTCCGTCACACCAGGAAGTGCCGCCGGAAGAACATCGGCAATCACCTGGAGCACATCCGGGTGATTATAAAAGGGTCGGAGAGCCGGAGTCGGGAGTGAGGAGGAAATGCAAGAGTGCTTGGTGCTGGAGCTCTGTGTGTGTTTGGGGACACTTGTGTAACTGCTATTGTCCGCCTGTTTGTGTCTTCTCACAATATGTATATGTATATAGATAGCAAATAGAATATTATTATCTTGATTGATGACACTCGGCCCCTTCATGTCACAGCGTGTTCACAGTGTACTCCGCCATTGCCTTTGAACATTCACTATAAAAATGGAGGCAAGTTAAAACCATAAATCCAGAAGAGGTTTTCAGCATTTTTGAAATAAATTTTTAAATAAAATTGGAAGGTAAAAGACAGGGTGGGGTGGGGAGTCGGGGGTCATTTCTCCATCGTTTGAAGTCCTTGCCACCAATGGAAATAAATAAAGTGAAATAAAAAAAGATGTGCAGCTGCAGTAAAGTCTCCTTCTCTTGTCATTTCTCAGGGTGATTCAGGAGAGCCAGGACCAAAAGGTGACCCCGGAGCAAAGGTAGGGGGTTTCATGCCAGTCATAAATTGATCAAAGCTTCAATGTGACTCACTTTTATTGTGACTTTTTTTTTCCCCTGACAATACTGTTATTTTTTTTTTTCTTTTCTGAAATTTGGCCGAACCGCAACACGCACTTAATATAAAACATGTGAGTTGGCTGTGAGGAAACACTAAAATATCTGATAAAAGTAAAGAACGGCGTGTTGAAACTACATGGGCCGGCCGCGCTAGAGCAGGCGTGATGAATGTCCGCCGTCTGATCCTCCTGCACTCGGCTACAGCGGCTTGCCACTCCTGCTAAGCATCCCACAATGCACTGCGCCCCTCAGTCACCCCCTTGGGATCGTAACAGCAGTGCAGGCGTCCCGTGAACGACTTGTGATGTCAGTGAGATCTCGTTTTATGTTCAGGCAGCGTATGAGCTGCTTATGTGTCTTTAGCACAAACACTCGGGCGACGCGTGGGGTGAGGTGAGGTAACGACGAGATCGCGCCAGGTGGCACTTTGGTAACAGCAGCACTTTGGTGTAACTTTTTGAAATTGAAATTATTTCTTCTCAGTCATGGTGTAAACATATTTGCCACATAATAACCGTACTCTGTAGTGAAGCGTTTTTCAGAAACATTTCAAAAAAGACTTGTGTGTTCTTACAGACGCTAAGGCGTGGACAGCTCACCAGGGCCTAACTCTAACTCTAAACCCTAATCTGGTATGGGATCCATAATCATAATCATAATAATCATTTTCTTTGTTGCTCACTGTATTAGGCTGAATTCCGTTTCCCTCGGATGTCGGAGCTGGGAGTGACGTCACACCCGTGTTGAATCGCATTCCAGTTAAACCAATATGGATGTCGGGTGGCGCAGTGTGTAGCGCTGCTGCCTCGCAGTTAGGAGACCCGAGTTCGCTTCCCGGGTCCTCCCTCTGTGGAGTCTGCATGTTCTCTCCGTGTCTGTGGGGCTTTCCTCATGTCAGGTGAGGTGCATGGGTGGTCCTAATTGTGTGTGCTTGGTGTGTGTGCCCTGCAGTGGGCTGGCACCCTGCCCAGGGTTTGTTTCCTGCCTTGCGCCCTGTGTTGGCTGGGATTGGCTCCAGCAGACCCTCGTGACCCTGTAGTTAGGATATAGCGGGATGGAATATGGATGTCTCTTGGAAAACCTTGGTAGTTATTGCTTTTCCAAAATAAATACCCGTTGATGACATCGCATTACGCGGGATTTTGTGTTTCCAAGCACTGTAGCGTCATGTCCACGGATGGGAATTGACCACCACTGTGTGTTACGACTGCTCTCACGAGACACAACTAGACAGACGTGCTATGATATGGCAGCTTTCACTAAAGTTCACGGCGTATGGCCCTCCGACATGGTCAGTACTTAGTAAAGACCCCCTTCGGCGAGGATCACAGCTTGTAAATGCTTTTTGTAGCCAGTTAAGAGTCTTTCGGTTCTTACTTTGGGGTCTTTTTGCCCATTCATTCTCCAAATGGCTTCTAATTCTGTGAGAGTCTTGGGTCGTCTTGCCTGCACTGCTCTCTCTTTTGAGACCACCAGAGATTTTCAATGATGTTTAGGTCGGGTGGGCTGTGAGGTCAAAACAGTTTGCTTGTGGCTCTTGAGGTATTCCATTGTAGATTCTGAGGTGTGTTTCAGATCATTACCTTGTTGTAGGCCCCGTCCTCCTTTACCTTTCTAACAGATGGCGTGATGTTTGCCTCCAGACTTTGCTGCTGTTTCTTTGAATCCACTCTTCTCTCCACCAATGACGTGTTCCCTGTGCCACTTTCTGCCACACAAGCCCAAAGCCTCATCGATCCACCGCCATACTTATTTCTCAGAGACGTGTTCTTTTCCTGGAATTCGGACCCCCTCTTTGTCTCCAAACACACCTTTGCACGTTGTGCCCAGAAAGTTCTGTTTTGTCTTCCTCAGCCCACAGGACTTGTTCCCAGAATGCATCAGGGCTACTTTAGATGTTCATTTGCAGACTGAGTTTCGTGGCTTGGATTCCAGACCTCGACTTGATCTCACCCATTTCTGTTAACTGCCATTTCTTCATATCATTACGAACTGAGGAAACGGCGGCCTGGAAATGCTTTGCTGTCTTCTTGTCGCCTTCTGTTTCTTTGTCAGCCTAAGTTCTTTGACTTTTAAGAGTGCCAGGCGGCTGCTTAGAGGAGCCCATGGCTGCTCATTGTTGGCACAAAATCTGAGGAGTCCTGAGAATTTATACAGCTTTGCGATTGGCATCACAAGGGGTTTTCCTAATGATGACTGTGAACAAGCCATAGCCCCCCGAAAGAGTGAATGAAAGAACGAGGCCACCTTGTGAGACGTTACCCAAGACCTCGAATATTTTGGGGTGCCCAAACTTTTGCACGGTGCTCTTTACCTTTATTCACACTCCAATTGTAAAAAAAACAAAAACAAGACACTAATCTTAAAATGATGAACAGAAATGCGTCGTCTGAACACGATGCCTTGTGGTGATCTGCTCGTCTCCTGCTCACTGAACTGTTCACAGCAGCAGACATTTTAAGTAGGGGCGGCTCAACTTTTGCATGACACTATAAGTTTAATTTTGTTTTTCCCCAGGTTAGTTCTTCAGGTGGGCCAGTGTTCACCAGTTCTCAGTGCCAGCTGAAGCTCATGTGGAGCCTTTGGGGTGCCCCTCAGTGTCCGCAGCAGGTGCTCCTTGAGTTAGCAAAATGGCGCCCCTCGGTGTCCATAGTGTTACGGCAGGAAGTGGTGGCTCGAAACTTTAGGTTTGGAGTGGGTGCTGCTTTAGTTACAGTTACCAAGATGGGTGGATTAGCAGATAATTTGGAATCCGTTATGTATCGTCACAGAAGGACTTGGACAGCAGACAGGCTTGGGCAGATTTATGGACGATGAAATTTAATGTCAGTAAACGTAAAGAGTTACACATAGGAAGTGAACATGTGAGGTTTGAATACACAATGGGCGGTCAGAAAATCGAGAGTCCACCTTATAAGAAGGATTTAGGAGTTGTTGTGGACTTTAAGGTATCGACTTCCTGACAGTGTTCAGAAGGCATTAAGAAGGCTAACAGAATGTCAGGTTATATAGCCTTGATGTGTGGAGTACAAGTCACAGGAGGTTCTGCTCAACCTTTATAACACACTGGTGAGGCCTCATCTGGAGTCCTGAGTGCAGTTTTAGTCTTCAGGCTACAAAAAGGACATAACAGCACTAGAGAAGGTCCAGACTAGGCTGATTAGAGGACTACAGGGGATGAGTTAGGAGGAAAGACTAAAAGATAGATAGATAGATAGATAGATAGATAAGGCAATATATAATAGATAGATAGATAGATAGATGGATAGACACTATATGATAGATAATAGGTATGAAAGGCACTATATGATACATAGCTAGACAGATAGATAGACAGGAAAGGCACTATATAATAGATAGATAGGCACTAGATCAGTGGTGGCGAACCTATGGCACGCTGCCAAAGGGGCACTCAGAGCCCTCTCAGTGGGCACGCGCCGTCGCCCGAGCACAGAGTTCGTTACTATAAAGCCAGAGGAATGCGGGGCGGGCTGCTCCCTCACCGCTCCCCTCTTCACAGGACTTTTCTCACATCACCGCCCCTCTGCCCAGCAGCCCAATGGGGCGCTTCCTTCCTCTCCTGTCTGGGGTAAGGCGGCACACATGCTGCTTGAGGGTGCGGCACGGACTGCAGCCTTTTGAGTCTGTGATTCCCGTGGTGGGGTTGGAGGGGATGTGGTATAGCGGGTCCACAGCTCAAAATTGAAAAGGCCAGTTTTAACAGATAATTGCCGCACTCGGCTTAAAGGGGTTATGGTAGAGTGGCGGAGCGGTTTCCGGGAGCTTTGTGATGCGGGCAGTCCTCGCTTAAGCGCACAGGTGAGGAGTCGTCCGCATCTGTAATTATTGCCGCAGTTGCTAATCGCCACACCTGATCCACGACCCGTAATATATAATGGAAGCTTTGGGGCGGAGCTTAATAGGGAAGACCTCGTGAAACACTTGAGAGGATCGAAGGGATGACAAAGGACAGCACAGTTAGTTATGAAAATGAAATCCTTAAAGTGTGGAATTCTCTGCCAAATAATCTTAAGTCAATGAAGGCACTTGAGATTGCTTTCCTTACTTTGTTTGGAACATCTTATGCTTGTGCAGCTGTTTTCAGCTTTGAATTAAATCAAATCTGACACCAGAAACAGACTAACAGATGACCTGAGTGCTGCATGTGTTGCTCTCAAACTTACAAAGTATGAGCCAAGGTTAGACAAATTATCAGCATGCATACAACAGCAAAAAGCACATTAATTGTTCAAAAGCATACCGAATGCAAACTTTTACCTTTCAACAAAAAGTTGTTTGTATCATTGAAAGCTCCGCTATTATGTTTTTCTTTTAAGACAAAAGATGTTAATGTATGAGTGGCTTTTCTAAACTAAAAGCTCAGTAGATAGACAGACAGACAGAGCATCAGTATTGGCAGTTCAGTCCAATTTATCATCCAGCTGCACTCCCAGGTATTTATAGGTCTGTACCCTCTGCACACACTCACCTCTGATGATCACGGGGTCCATGAGGGGCCTGGGCCTCCTAAAATCCACCACCAGCTCCTTGGTTATGCTGGTGTTCAGTTTTAGGTGGTATTCAGGTTAAATTGCCATGTTGGCACTTTGCGATAAATAAGTGGGTTTTGGATTGCAGTTTGGGCACTTGGTTTCTAAATGGTTCGCCATCACTGCACTATAGGATAGATAGATAGATAGGCACTATATGATAGATAGATATATAGGTATGAAAGGCACTATATGATACATAGCTAGACAGATAGATAGACAGGAAAGGCACTATATAATAATAGATAGACGGAGAATGGAGCTGCTCAGTCCATTAGGTGATGAGGGCGGCCACCTAGGGTGCCGTCATCTTAACATGAAAGTTGAGGGGCGTGCGCTGTGGACACTGGGAGGCGCTGTTTCATTTTTGTAACCTGAGTGGCACACGTGCCCCTTAACTTTCATAAACAGTGCCCCTCTGGCGATGAAACCTGTGGTGGCCACCTCTGTCACCTAATGAGTTGACTCTGCCTCCTTCAGTTTAAATGTAGAGTACTGCCACCGCTTCTTAGTGTACCAGTGAATACCGCCACTCAGCTGGCATTCAAAGGTGCTATATAAATAAAATGTTATATTATTATTGTATCTCAACGATGTAAGTTTACCGTCACCTCTTCAGCAATCCTCACCGGGGTGACCACCCAGACACAGACACAAAGCACCAACACCCTGCACTTCAAACGATTGGCGATCAAAGGCTCACCATGCCGGCACTTGACAGGTGGCATCTCTTCAAAAATCAGATATGCGATCGAATGTCACTGCATCAGATCGAATGTCACTGCATCACCATGAATAAAGTCACTCTAGGAATTCTGTTCCACTTTAGGCACTGAATCAGTTAACAGATAAGCCACATAAATAAATAAATACATAAATGGCTGAAACACGGTGTTGGGCACTGAGTACATGGAATGGCTTATGCACAATATATTGGGAAGTGTGTTTGTTACCATAAGGGAAATCCACTCACTGGCCCCTTTATTAGGTACACAATACAATACAATACAGTTTATTTTTGTATAGCCCAGAATCACACAGGAAGTGCGCTTTAACACGCCCTGCCTCTTGACAGCCCCCAGCCTTGACTCTCTGAGAAGACAAGATTAAACTCCCAAAAAATCCTTGTAGGGAAAATGGAAGAAACCTCGGAAAGGCACTTCAAAGAGAGACCCTTTCCAGGTAGGTTGGGCGTGCAGTGGGTGTCAAAAGAAGGGGTCAATACAACACAATACACAGAACAGAACAAATCCTTAATACAGCATAATAATAAAAATTTTAGAAGTACGGAGCAGAATTTAACAGTAGATGATATCACAAAATAAGATTTGGATATTTTTAGAGTCCTGGAGACCTCATCCATCAAGCTGCCTCCCCATTTGGCCATTCCACAGCTGAACGTTGCTCAGCCAGCCAATCCGATGAAAAGACCCCTCTTTCCCATGATTCCTGTGATCCTCCAGCAGAGATGACTTTACCATAGGCAGGCAAACAACTTGGCAGGTGGGCCGTGGCAGCAATTGTCACATTTGGGTACCGAGAACAGAAACAGAATAGGTGAGGGTTAGTATCAAATTCTAACTCTCATGTTACTTATATTTTAGTGCTAATGACTAACAACAGAGATGCAGTCTGCACAGTAAATCAGCAGCTCTAGTCAGGGTGTGCTAAACTGAAGTCGTGAGTCTTCAACTGGGATTTAAAGGCTGAGACCGAAGGAGCATCTCTTATAGTAGCAGGCAGACCAGTCCATAGTTTAGGGCTCCTGTAACTAAAAGCTCGACCGCCCACTGTTATTTTATTAATCCTTGGAATCCTAAGCAGACCGGCATCTTAATGTGCTCTCAGGTTTGTAAGTCATGATAAGTTCAGACAAGCAAGCCGGACCTCAGCCATTTAATGATTTATATGCTAAAAGGAGGATTTTGAAAACTGCCCTAAACTTAACCAGGAGCCAGTGTGAGGATTTAAGAACTGGAGTTATGTGTTCGTATTTTCTTGTTCTTGTAATAATTCTTGCAGCCACATTTTGGATTAACTGGAGGCCGAATAAAGAACAGTTTAAACAGTCAGTGAACACCGCATTGCAGTAGTCAATCCTACTAGAGATAAATGCATGAATTAATTTCTCAGAATCGTGTTTATTTAGAAAGCACCTTAATTTCCTAACACCTTACTAGTCCCAGGTTGGACCCCTTTTGCCTTCAGGCCTGACGTAATTCTTCATGGCATCGATTCATCAAGGTGCTGGAAGCATTCCTCAGGGATTTCTGTCCATATTGATATGACAGCATCACACAGTGGCTGCAGATTTGTCACCTACACGTCCATAATGTGAATTTCCCATCCCACCACATCCCAAAAGTGCTCTGCTGGATTGGGAGCTGCTGACTGTAGAGGTCATTTGAGTCCAGTAACCTCATTGTCACATTCACGAAACCAGTCTAAGATGATCTGAGCTTTATGACATGGGCGTTATCTTTCTGGAAGAAACCATCAGAAGATGAGGGTCATAAAGAGATGGACACGGTCAGCAACAACACTCAGGTAGGCTGTGGCATTTAAACAATGCTCAGTTGGTACCAAGGGGCCCAAAGTGTGTGGTGGATATTATCTTGGCACCATTGCACCACCAGCACCAGCCTGAACCGTTGATACAAGGCAGGATGGATTCCTCACATTCATGTTGTTGACCCAACCATCCAAATGAAATCGAGACTCAGCAGACCAGGCAACGTTTTTCCAATCTTCTATTGTTCAGTTTTGGTGAGCGGGTGAATTGCACAGTAGCCTCAGCTGCCTTGTTCTTAGCTGACAGGAGTGGCACCCAGTGGGGTCTTCTGCTGCTGTAGCCCCCATCTGCTTCAAGGTTCAACATCGTGCGTGTTCAGAGATGCTCATCTGCAGTCCCCGGTTGTAACCAGTGCTTATTTCAGAGTTCCTGTTGCCTTTCTGTCAGCTTGAACCAGTCCGTGTGGTCAGGGGAGGCAGGTGAGACAGAGCCTCACCTGTCATCATGAAATGTCAAAATAACGAATAATAGCATTAAATAAATGTGTCCACTGGTCTGTGCTATAAATTTGTTTTCTGTATGATTCCAATTATTTTTATTTTTTTAAAACAATTTTATTGCATTCCATACAAATCGGTCAATTTTTACAAAAAATAGGACGGAGATTGAAAAACAAGTCAACCCCCACCCCTACGATTCCAATTATTTTGATCATTTTTATAGTCAAAATCGCTAAATTGTCGCATTTCCTGTTCAAATACCGGGGAGAAACGCGAGGTGCGGCAGTGACGGGCCTCACCTCACCTCGGACTGCGTTCTCTCTCACCTCACACGCGGGGTTGATGCGTGCGATTGGCGCGTGCCTGCTGCTGTCTCTCTGTATGTCGCCAATATAAGGTTTGCAGACACGTTTATTACACACCCTGACTTTCCACCATCTGGCTAATATCTTTAATGAATGTGTCTGACATATTTAGTCTTGCTGATCGGACACAAAACCGCAGTGAGAAGGCACAAGGCGAGTGAGGCAGACAGTACGGTGCCACCCTGTAGGGGGCGCATGTGAGCCCAATGGGTGCTCATTGCTGCTGTTCTTCTATGCGGAGGCGCCGATAAGTTAGCGATATCAAAAAGTCAAGTGCGCTGCGGCACTTCATTTATTTTTATTTTGTTTTCTTCCACCTGACTGCTAAAATGGAAGATTTAGATTTTTAAAACTGAAGGAAAATAAGAAGGGACTTTTACAAGAAAATGACGGAGATTTTCATGGAGGAGGATAGGCATGTGGACTTCATTTACAAATAAACTATAAACGGTTTTCGATTTTATAAAAAGTGAGATCAGACTAAGAAAAAAAATAGAATATTTTAAAACTACCTTTTGACCTTAAATAAAATATTCTTTTTGTTTTTCTTGTTATCCTTTTGTTGAACAGTCTGTATTGAAATTGATTAAAGCATCGGCATTAAAAGCTTTTAAAAACAACTAAATATTTCAATTAAGGTCAAAATCTAAATCCGTTTGTTTTGTACAGCACTCTATACTTTCATTTGTATTGAATGAGTAGGAATTGTGGAATTGCAACGGCAAATTTAGAACACATGGAGGGTGAGGAGCAAATGCGCTCTCTCCGCCGCTATAAATGTAACGTTCTTTCTGATCCAAATATGCGCCTTTCCGATGTGTGTGTACAGAATGCTGATGAGATATGAAACATAACTAGTGGTCAATGTGCAGGCTGTCAAGTGAATAGTCAATAAGCGACTCTTTGGGATTCATAGATTTGTAAATCTGAGTCTGAAAGAGTCCGTGCCTCACCAGCCATGAACCTCACCGCACGTCACTGCTGGCCATTCTCCTCTGGCATCAATACGGCATTTTCACCCAGCAGAGAACTGCCGCTCACTTTTTTCTTTACCTTTTTTTTTTTTTTTTTTTTTAACCTTTTTCGTACCATTTTCTGTAAACCCTGGAGATGGCTGTGCGTGAAAATCCCAAGATCAGCAGTTTGTGAAGTCGTCTGGCACCAACAGCTATGCCACGTTCAAAGTCACTACAGTCCCCCTTTCTTCCCTATTCTGATGCTCGGTTTGAACTTCAGCAGGTGGTCCTGACAATGTCTACAGGCCGACATGCACTGAGTTGCTGCCATGTGATATTAACAAGCAGTCAAACAGGTGTACCTAATAAAGTGGCCGGTGAGTCTATATGTTTTATTATATCTCGATTATAATCTTAAAAAGGTATATTTCAAGTGTGCTGAAAGACGTACGTTTGTCTGATGTTGCAGTATATTTCATCCCAAGCACCCTGCTGGTAGGTCCTGCGTTAACTGAAGGGATTTTTAAGGAGACGGCGTCGGCCAGCCATCCGATTCTCGACATGCAGCCCGCCGTCTCATTGAGATGAGGGGCTTCTCCACGAATTAGCGCCTCGGTGTGCGCTTCGAGACCGTGAATGTTTCAACGAGGTTGGCTCGCTTTTCCTTTCACTTTCTTCTTTTTTTCTTGCTTGATTGCCGAATAAAGATTCCAATTTTCAATTCATCCTTAGATCCGCGATGTGCGCCAGCCCAGACAATAAGCATAATAAGCGACTGGAGCCGATCCATTGAATAACGCAAATGCAATTCCTGATGCGGCACTTCTCTCGGGATTATAATTGGAGAAAAATATGAAGAGAGAATAAACTTCACTGGGGAGAAAGAAAACGAAAACGTACATAGCTGGAAGTTGATCATTTCAAGGCTTTGATTCCAAGAGCTCGTTTTATTCTATTTTATTATTATTTTCTTTTTTCCCTCCCAATGAAAGACAAACAGCGCCGCATTTAAATTCTAATTGCAGTTTTATTGCCGAGGCGCGGAGAACACAATCGCACTATGTGATTAGAAACAAAGTTAGCAGACGGCAAAATGAAAAGTAGCCTGCAGCTTACAACCCGCTGAGCTTATTTAATTTGAAGAAAAAAAGAAGAAGAAGAAAGCGCTTTGGGGTATTTCAGTGCGCTTTAAGTAAAACCACCGACGTCAATAATTCATACACGTAATCAGAAAGGCTTTGAGAATAAAGGAGTCGCTCGTGACACGTGCAAACGGAGCGCAAGAAATCGTCCTTAAGTTTCATTTAGCAGAACTGAGGCGACATGGCAGAGGAGCACGGCGGCCCGGCGATTGGCGCGGCTGCCTTTTGAATTCCGTGGCCATGTGGAGTCTGCGTGTTCCTCTTTTGTGGGTTTAGTGGGGTTTTCCTCCGACACTCCCGTACCCGCACACCACCCACTAGTGAGTGTTAAGTGTGGACCTTAAAGTGAATTGAGAAAATGCTGAGACGCCGCCACTGTCTGCATACTTCATTGTGTTGTAGATTTAATTTTATACTGGCTGAGCTACCTGTGGAAGGCGGCTTGACATTTAAATAATCAACTTGGCGTTCACTTTTGCAGTGCGCCATTCAACACATCTGCCTCAGTTATATGCCATTTGATATGGGATTCGTAGGAGTGGTGTAAATGTCTGTGATGCACCATCTGTTAGAATGACAAATGCAATGCGCCTTGTTACTACAAATATTTGTGATGCACCATCTGTTAGAATGACAGAAAGACAATGACAAATGTAATACATTTTCTTGTGACGCGCCATCTGCTGGAATGACAAATGCAATGCAGTTGTCTCTGATTTTTGTCATTGGTTGTGGGCTTCGTAAAAGCAATGTTGTTTGTGATGTGCCATCTGCTGGGGTGACAAATACACCCTATTTTATTACTACAAATGTTTGTTATGTACTCTCTGTTAAAGTGACAAATGCAATGGACTTTATTACTACTAATGTTTTAGATGCACCATCTGTTGGAATGACAGAAATATAGCAGCTGGACGTACACAAAGAGACATGGAGAAACAGGCACTTATCCTTTTACTAAGGTGGATATTTTTGATATGCCACCTGTTGCAATTATAAATGCGATGCACATGTCTCTGTTATATGTCATTTGGTATAAGAGTCATAAAAGAAAAATTAATGATTGTGATATATCTTCTGTCAGAATGACAAATGCCATGTGTTTCATTATTATAAATATTTGTGTTGCACCATCTATTAGAATGAAAGGGAGATTAGCAACCAAACGGATATACAGACATTTATCATGTCATAAAGTTGGTGCTTTTGATGTGGCATCTGTTAGAATGACAATTGCAATGCCTATGTCTCCATGTTATGCCCAAAAAGCTGCATTGTTGTCTGTTATGCGCCATCTGTTGGAATGATAAAAGCAATGCATATGTCTTTGTTATATGCCATTTGGTATGGGATTCATAAAATCAGCTTTAATGTTTGTGATGCACCATCTGCTTGAATGACAAATGCAATGCATGTTATTACTAAACATGTTTGTGATGTGTCATATATTGGAATGACTGGGACATGGCGACCAGATACATACTTCCCCTTTTATTAAATATATATATATATATATATATATATATATATATATATATATATATAGATAGATAGATAGATAGATATATATAGATAGATATATATATAGATAGATAGATATGGGTGGCACAGTGGGTAGCGCTGCTGCCTTGCAGTTAGGAGACCAGGGTTCACTTCCTGCATGGAGTTTGCATGTTCTCCCCGTGTCTGCGTGGGTTTCCTCCGGGCGCTCCGGTTTCCTCCCACAGTCCAAAGACTTGCAGGTTAGGTGCATTAGCGATCCTAAATTGTCCCTAGTGTGTGCTTGGTGTCTCTGTGTGTGCACTGCTACCTGTCTAAGAGAGGTCGAAATCTAAATAATCAACATAAACTTCCGCATTTGCATTGCAAAGTCTATTGGAATGTAATTTGTAATTCATACAGTAATAAACTACAATGGATTTGTCATTTCAACAGATGGTACATCACAAACATTTGTAGTAATAAAATGCATTGTTATATGCATTTTATGTATAAATGTTATATACTGCTTGATATTGGATTCTTTTAATTAGCGTTAATGTTTCTGAGGCACCATCTGTTGAACTAGCAAACGCTAAGCATTTTATTACTACAAGCATTAAAAAGTGTATTCCAATAGATGGTGTTCTCCAACTTTATTGCTGAGGTCTACGTTGATTGCTAAGATTTCATCCCGCCCTAGATGGCTAGCACAGCTAGTATATCACCATTATACCCAATCTCGCATGTCTTTGGACTGTGGGAAGAAAAGCGAGGAGAACATGCAAACTGCAGCCAAAGAGCATTCTGGGATTTGTTCCCTGTTCTCCCAGTTGCGAGACAGCGGCACTAGCACTGCACTAGCACTGCGCCACCCGGCGTTGTGTCCAGTTCGTAGGTGAGTGAGCGGCTGGATGTTGAAGCACACAGAGAGTGCGGAGGAGTTCAAATATTTGCGTGGTTCACTGTGCCCTCTAGTGGCACGTAGTATGCATTGACTATGTAAAATACTATGAAGAAAATTCAAAGCGTGTTCTAACCCAGGGTTTCCCAAACTCGGTCTTGGGGACCCCCTGTGGCTGCAGGTTTTTGTTCCAACCAGATTCCTAATCAGTGACAACACCTGATAACACTGAGCTCATTTAATTAGCTGGTATTTTTTTTTCTTTTATTCGACATTCAGAAAAGCACAGCAGCATGATTTTTACATTTATAAGACATTTATAAATATTTCTGCTGTTGCTATAGATTTAAATGCTTAACTCTCTTTTTTTGCTTTCATACTTTTTATACTTTTCGCTGCAGTTTTTTCCCCATTCATTGTATTTTAATAATGAGAATTTAAAAAAAGCAGATCAGACACCCAGGCAAACTTTAGAGTCAGACCCAATAATTAGTAAATAATGGTTTAATTAAACAATTAGAACACCTAGAAAAGTAGAATGAAAATCAAGATGAAAATACTGTTAAAAAGAAAAAATACATTATTCCTATATAACTGCTTGGTACATTTTAATATATATATATATATATATATATATATATAAGCAAACTTAGTTTTCTAATTTCTATATTGTTCCCTAAACACAGAACTTGGGAAATATTATTTCACTTAATTAGCCCAGGAGTTCAATTAAAAACATAAGCTGGTTGAAACAAAAACCTGCAGCCACAGGGGGTCTCCAGGACCGAGTTTGGCAAACACTGTTCTAACCGAAGCGCTATTTTGTCTTACCTTTAGAAAGGCTGGCATTTCGTTGGCTTTCCTGGCACCGTAAACGTTAGCAATGAACGCCCGGGTGGGCAGATCTGATCGTCCTCAGTTCGCTACGTTAGGGCACCGCTTTAAAAATCATTAGGGTCACTGAAACTGCGCTTTGCAAAAAGCCTTCGGACGGCCAGGAGTGAAACAAAGATCGGCGTCCGGCTCAACCATCCATTAATTTAAAGCGCATCCACCGGGCGTTAAGATGAGAGCTACAGCATGAAAACTGGGGACGTTAACTCTAATTGTCCTAAGGTCCTGTGCCCAAACCCTGTGCTGGCTGGCACCCCCGTCATATCTTCTTGGTTCTGTCCACCAGACACAGCCGCTCAACGCAAGAGAATCGTCTGTTTAACTGAACCCGAGCCTTTATGTTCAAAGCGGTCTTGTGCCCTCTGGCTGAATTAAAGTCCCCTCCGCACTTTGCCATTGTGGCTGCCATCTGCCGCACTCCTGTCTGTCGGCTTCTTCTGTTCTTGATCTTTTTTTTCTTTCGCCATTCACACATCGCATTCGTCTTGTTGACCTTATAGTGGACAAACAGAACAGATTCCTCATGCTGCTCGCCTCCATATGACCGAGGTTCACTTTGGGTCTTTTCCTTTTGTTTGTGTGGCCTTCGTTCATGTCTGCAGCATCCCATGGTGCACAGATGAAGCAGGGACGTGCAAGGGGTAGATGATGTTAATCGGTTAGAATGAAAAAGGCCACAAATTCCATCAGAATCAGAGCTTTTTATTACCTACATGGAATAACTGAAGCCATAAGATAGCAGAAAAACTGTTTGTCCCCTTTTGCTGTAGGGTTCTTACAATTAATAACAATAAGAATCATAATAATACATTTTATTTATATAGCGCCTCTCCCATGATCAATTAAGATTAAACTCGTACTCGAAGTACCTGGTTTGACCAGCCTGGCATCTTGGAATAGATATAATGGCTAAAGAATCGGGTGTGGGTTCAGATTCTGCGGTGAAGATTGTGCCCCTAGTAGCGCCTGGTGATTGTGTTATTATGGCAGGCGATATACAGTCATTTAACTCGGATAACGAGATTTGACGTGCGGCTAAACGGAAGTACATTTTCTGGCACAGTGTGTTAGATAGCCCCCACTCCGACAGGTAATATTGTATATTAAATAAGTTGTGTCAGGCGTATTTATATATAAAATCAGAAAGCGCAGTTCAGTTTTGGGCAGTAGGTCGTTGAGACCTGGGATAATACGTGGAGCATTATTACTACTAAAATCGACTTTTAGCCCTTCGGCCAAAATTAAATAACTCCCTCCTTGCCGCCACGTGGTTTACAAATTGTGTTATGCCTTTCATGGCCTTCGTGTTCGCAATGAAAGAGAAAGTGAGTGTGAGGCTGAATGACGGCGAGGAATACCGAGCCAGGGGGAAAAAAAAATGTGTGTCGCAGTGCCCTCTAGTGGCAGATTGCGCGCCGCATCCCGTGTGACTTACAGCATTGCTTCCAATTTAAGAGGCACGCACTTTATCATATGCTTCAAGACTTTAATTCGTGGCGTTTCATTGTCAAACCTCTTAAGACCTTCTCCAGCTGAAGAAACTCAAAGGAACAAGCGAAAATCGACGCGATTTTGAAGGGGCAAGAGATTCGGTGCTCGAATCAGGTAGCGAATCGGCGCGTGTGTAATAATAATAATAAGAATAATTTGTATTTTATAGCGCCTTTCCTAAGCTCAACGCACTTCACAAATATTCAAATGGATATGTTAGGAATGAAGGCAAAAATTACGTTAATTACACAGAATACAAATTAATATCAAACATCAAATAATATAAATCATATGAAAGTCACATTTCTGAATTAGTTTTAACATCAATAAACAGAAAAAAAGAAAGCAAAGCCAGGAACAATTAACAAAACTTGTATGCGCTTAAATGGAGGGATATAAATACGGGTGATGCAATCAGCAACGGCAGTGACGCTCAATGAAAAGGATAAGTCCAGTAAACGGGTTTGGCGCGCGCGGGTTTGTGAAAGGGCAGCGATTTGGCGCGCGCGCATGTATAGGTGAAAGCGTTTTGGCGCGCGGGTGTTCGTTAAGTAAAATTGATTCCACGAAAGGAAAAATACATTGTTTCGAGGTGCAAGTATATTTTCTTGTATATAGGTCCTTTTTTTAATCTGATTTTTTGAACGGCGGTTCCTAAATTTGAGTTAAAATCAGTAGTATATAATGATTAAGCATTAAAGATCGCATCTCATTCTGCCTTTACACCAACTCACATCTCGTTGGCATTCCCCCTATGAATGTCATTGTCGGCTGATCTTCTGACCTGGCAGCTCATTACAGCCCTGCCATACCCTGCAGATGATGGGCACCTCGTGGTGCTGAGGCTGATCTTCAGGTAATGGGCATCTAGCAGAGGTGAACAATACAACGGTGGTGTTTTTCATTCTAACTGACCCCTAGCTGCAGACTAATACCAGATGGAGTTCAGCACCAGAAGCTGAGTGAGCTAAAAAAAAATCATGTTCATTTATTTGCCTAGCAGGCGCTTTTATACTATACAATACAATACAAGACAATTTATATTTGAGTAGCCCACAATTACACAAGAAGTGCCACAATGGGCTTTGACAGGCTCTGCCTCTTGACAGCCCCCCAGCCTTGACTCTCTAAGAAGATAAGAAAAAACTCCCAAAAAAAAACCCTTGTAAGCAAAAAAAAAAAATGGAAGAAACTTTGGGACAGGCAGTTCAAAGAGAGACCCCTTTCCAGGTAGGCTGGGCGTGCAGCGGGTGTCAATAGAATACAATATACAGAACAGAGCACAAGTAATCTTCAATACAATATAATAGTGCAATAGAAATATTACAAGTACAGAGCAGAATTACACAGTCGATGATATCCCATAATATGATTCGAATTTGTTTAGAGTCCTGGAGACCTCATCCATCAAGCTGCCGCCCCCATTTGGCCATTCCACTGCTGAAATAGCGCTAATCCAATGAAAGGACCCCACTACCCCACAATTCCTGCGATCCCTCATCAGGGGTGACTTTACCTTAGGTGGGCAAAACAACTTGTAAGGTGGGCCGTGCCATCAAGTGCCACATTTGAGTACCGAGAAGAGAAACAGATTAGTTGAGGGTTAGTAACAAATTCTAACTATCATGTTCCTTATGTTTTAGTGCTAATGACTAACAACAGAGATGCAGTCTGTACAGTTAATCAGCAGCTCTAGTCAGGGTGTGCTGAACTGAAGTTGTGAGTCTTCAGCTGGGATTTGAAAGCTGAGACTGAAGGGGCATCTCTTATAGTGGCGGGCATTTCACTCCACAGTCTAGAGGCCCCCTGTAACTAAAAGCTCGACCTCCCACTGTTATTTTATTAATCCTTGGAATCCTAAGCAGACCGGCATCTTGAGATCTTAATGTGCGCTCAGGTTTGTAAGTCATGATAAGTTCAGACAAGTAAGCTGGACCTTGGCCATTTAAGGCTTTATATGTTAAAAGGAGGATTTTGAGATCTGCCCTAAACTTAACCTGGAGCCGAAGTGACTTACAAAAGAAGTTAAAATAATAGAAATAAACATCAATCACTGTAGGTGACTTTTTGGGAGCAAGCGTGAGGGTACAAATTTGATCATCACAAGAGAGTCACACTTCCTTAGTTACAAGAACTTTGTCAGAATTCACCCAACTAGAGTTAAACACACCGAGAAGTCAGATGTTTGAGTGGAGGTGGGCTTCTTGTTCCAATAGGCAGGGGCTACACGTGAAAATATTCTGGATTGAGATTTAATGGCAGACAGAGGGTGGCATCAGCAGACCTGAGTGGTCGAGAAGGACCATAGGACCTCATCACTTTCTCCATATAGTAGGTGCTGACCAATTGACGACTCGGTAGACAGCATCAAGGATTTGAACTTAAGTACCTGCTGCTACAGGGAACCACCGCAGTGACCTGAAGAGAGGAGCGAACGATGGGTGCCCACTACAGCTGGTTGAACACCAAACATGCCGCTGCATTCTGAATCGTCTACAGTGGCTTGGTGAAACATGGCGGTGGTCCAGATGTGATAAGATCAAAAGCTGGACCACGAGTTGTGCGACATACTGATCTTTAGTAAATCTGTAAAAACAACAGACATTTGTGACATCGAAAGACGTTTGGTCGTCCATCAACACCCCAGAGTTGCCTACTGACTTGGCAAGCGTTATCCATAAGTAGCTGAGCTAAACAGAGATGGGGTGTTGAGGGAGATGGATGAGCTGGGATAACAAGGAGGTCCATGTTTGCCAGGCTGAGCTGGAGATGATGTCCCTTCTTCCAGGTCGCAATACCAACAAGGCTTGAAGGGATTCCTGCTGATCCCGTGGGGTCCTCTGGAGCTCTGAAGCTGCATATCATCAGCATAGCACTGATAAGAGAACCCATGGGGCTGGATGGTGGGGCTTGGTAAGGTGGTGTTCAGAGAGAAGAAGGGAGAACTGTGAACCAATCTTTGGGGTACCCTTGACATTTCTCAAATAGCAGGACACGTAGTAGGATCTGCTTATGAGGTGGGACTCAAACTACATGAGGGTGGGCCCAGTAATGTCCAGGTCAGAAAGGGTGGCAAGGATGATCTGGTGATAGACCATGTCAAGGGTGAAAGAGAGATCTAGCAGGATGGCATGTTGGTAGCTTGTATCGACAAGATTAAATAGGGTCATCTTTGTGGAATGGACCCTCTTGAAGCCTGATTGATTAAGATCAAGCAGTCTGCACTTAACGTTGGTAGTACCCCCGACCCCCAAGAACTGCTGCCAGGCACATCGTGTGGCCACCGTGACGTTTTGCTTTGCATGTTCTGTAGGAGCTCGGGTGGCTCTTGTTCAGAATTTTGAATTCCCACCAGTACTTCATTCAGGGCTCTTCTTAATACATCATCACAGACAGAGCTGGAGTGAAGGACAGCAGCCATGGGGGTCACCCCCAAACCACATGACCCCCCCCCAAGATTGTGTCCAACCTGCAAGTAGTGAAATGGCCTGGGAGGTTGGGGGGCTCAGTTGGAATGGATATCTACACAAAGAGTGACTACTGACCTAGAGAGCAAGGCTTATTAGAGACCCCCTCAAACCCCCAACCCGTTTATTCTTCTCACACTACTTGAGTGGATGAACCTAACTTGTCCTGGATCTGTGCTACTATGGAGAGGAGCTACACAAGGTTAAAGTTCTTGTTCAGAGCTGATGACCATCCCAGCCTATCCACAGCTCTTATTTATTGTTGTTCTGTTTCCTTAGGGGGATGCAGGGTCATCTGCCGACGGGATAAAGGTGGGTTTCTTTTGGCCTCCTCTTAATGTCACTCTGCTCGGCTGTATGTCCCAATTCTGACGGATGCTGTTTTTGTTGTTCGTTTGCTTAGGGTGAACCTGGAGAGCCTGGCAGAGCTGGACAAAAGGTAAAGGGGCAGTACCCGTGCTGGAAGGAGTGGGCGCCAAGGGTGGGAGGGGCAGCGGGTGATTTTGGGATACTGAGATATTGAAATAAGCAAAGAAAGGGTTAAAAAAAAAAGACGATCAAATCCCCATTGTCATCTCCGGGAAGCTCTGCATCTGTCCAGCTTCTTTCTATATAGCACCTTTCATAACAAGCCACTCCAACAATTTGTTAGAAAAGTCACGAGGGTGGACTTTTGAGGGATGGGCTGAAAGAAGGCTGTGGCCCCCCAACTCCATCATCATGACTACCACTACTTGTGTCAAGAGCTGTGAAAAGTGCTATATCAAGTGAGACTGAAGGATGAGCATGATGGGTCAGCGGTGGTTTGCTCTTCTTGAGATGATCTGCTTGTCTGCTTGCTAACCACAGGGGCTGTGCTGCTTACTGACACTGCGGGGGCCTCACCCAAGAATTTCAGGTGTCGGCATGACCTAGAGGGCACCAAACGGGCAAACTGTTGGAGCCAAACCATTAAAAAAAAATAATAAATAATGGTGTGCTTATAACTCTGCCCAGAAGATGAAGGAAAGTTCTGGAAGCAGAGGCCCTGACCTGACCAGCCAGGGAGGCACTCGCTGCCATCAAAAAACCTGCCGTTTTGTTCAGAGTCTTGTCTTGGCATATTTGAATGACTGTTTGTGCCAGTCATTTACTTTTCAGCAAGTTTACATCAGGCTTAATTGTATATTGCACCAAAGCTGACTGCACTCAGCCGATCATGATGTTATATAGTGCCTTTCAGAGAAGGGCCTCATCACAAGGACGTCCTGGAAATGGGATGACATGTTGGGCACCTGATGGTCAGCGGCTGAATTCAGTTAGTTAATCTCTCTTCATTTTTATATAGCAACTTTCACGGTGAACATCACCATGAGGAGCTTTACAGAATGGCCCTGAAAACTGTGTGACGGGTTAGGGGGGCGACTGGCTTGGGCTGCTGCAGTTTGAAAAATGGGGTTTTATCAGATTTGATTTCATAGAGCACTGTTAATGACAGCATAAAGTAACCCTGAGCACATTACAGCGGTTTAAGTGCCTGCCCTGGACTGTTAAAGGCAGGACTTACACCATATCATATAGCGCCTTCTCTATCTATCTATCTATCTATCTATCTATCTATCTATCTATCTATCTAACATTATATAGTGCCTTTCCTATCTATCTATCTATCTATCATTATATAGTGCCTTTCCTATCTATCTATCTATCATTATATAGTGCCTTTCCAATCTATCTATCTATCTATCTATCTATCTATCTATCTATCTATCTATCTATCTATCTATCTATCTATCTATCTATCATTATATAGTGCCTTTCCAATCTATCTATCTATCTATCTATCTATCTATCTATCTATCTATCTATCTATCTATCTATCTATCTATCTATCTATCTGTCGATAGGGCACTATGTACAATACCTTGATATATATATATATAGTATATAGTGCCTTTCCTATATTTCTGTTGTATAAATTCATCGTAGTTCATCTCTTAGCCGCTGGGCTCTGGGGCTGTGAATGGCCGTTCTTCCCAAGTCCTCACCAGGCTGTCACAGTTTCTCCATTTCCATTCTTGCCCTAACATTCGTGAACCAAGAGGGCCCCTTGCTGCTGGCCTGAGGCAGTACGCGTCTCCCCCAGGATTCCTCAGATTTTTACAACTTGCTGATCTGGTCCAGCGGCTCGGCTGGGCTCACTGGCTGCTTCTCCTCTGAGTGTCCCTGGAGTCCTAAATGGATGTCTCTATCATTACGGGCTCCTGCTCTACCTTTAGCTCCAAGGTGGTCTAGTGGCTCAGGTGGTGGGCTGTATACCACAAGGATACAAGTTCAATTCCTGTCTCAGAGTAAAATCATTTGAGCTCCATTATTAAAATAGCCATGTTAAAAACAGACTCCCTTCAGGTGGTGTTCATGAGTTGAAGACACTATACAATGGACACTTCCTTCTCTTAGAACTCTTTCTGATTCTTCAGAACCTTTTCAAGCCCATTTGATTTGAAGTGGAAAGCCAAGTCTTAATGGAGAGGAGGTGTATGTGGCGCAAGGCATAAGAAGTCTGTGCCAGGCATACAGAATGAACTGGGTAAGCATGGCAATATCAGTGGCCATGTGGCAGCCGTACCCGCTGCTTGGCGATGTCTCCTCATACTTAGTGACCCCAAGTTCACACCGAGCAGGGCAATTAAAAAGTGAGCTTCAGAAATGGTGATTGTTACTGATTATCATCAAAAGCATAAGAAGACGTT
Source organism: Polypterus senegalus (assembly GCF_016835505.1). Classification (NCBI taxonomy): domain Eukaryota; kingdom Metazoa; phylum Chordata; class Cladistia; order Polypteriformes; family Polypteridae; genus Polypterus; species Polypterus senegalus. Next base: position 4,265,968 of record NC_053160.1, read on the forward strand.
ACTGAGGACGTGCTGACCCAGCTGTTGAGATAGCGGCTACACAGAAGGGCTTGGCAGAAAGTTCCCTGGCATCGGGCACATCCGTTTACAAGATAAACAGTGCAGGTTGAAGCTGAGGTGCTTTGGTTTTGGCAGACTTGACAGAAGAGCAGTTCTTAGCCAGGGCTGACTCAGCTGAGGAGTGCTAATTTGATTTATATAGCGCCTTTCACAGACGCCAAACTTAATACTTTTAAGCTGTATTCAGGTTTACAGTTGGAGGCTCAGTGAGGGTTGAATTGACACTGTATGACAATTTAGAAAAAGGTTTTATTGTACAAAATGAAATACATAGAAGTGTGCCAGGGGCTTTTATGGAGTACTTTGATCAGCACAATTGAACCAGAACTTTAAAGCCCTCATTTTTACATGTGGCGCCCTCGAGTGATGTTTTATTCATTATTATATATATATTACTTATATTTTCGGTATTTTATTCATTATTAATATATATGTTTTACTTATATTTTCTGTATTTTATTCATTATTATATTGCCCTATGGCAGCTCCGTCTTTGACTGTCCTGCTCCACAGCGCCCTCTATCTGGAAAACTTGGCCTCTGCCTTTTTGGTCATCATTCACTCGGCACTCTAGCACCCCCGTGTGGACTGTTTGTGATCTCCATACATGCAAACGTTTCAAATAAAGGCTGCTGGCTCCCTTTCTTCTCTTTTTTTAGTTTTTGTGCCCATTTCTGGATCTGCAGCAGCTCATTGCCAGTCATGTGCACATCTCTGTAAAAGGCAGGATGTTACGAAAGGACACCGGGGATACTAATTGAGAGTACGGTGTGGGAATCTTACATTATGGTGGGCCAAGGAGGGCTCCCTGTATTGTGATGAGAAAAGGCGCTATAAACATTAATATAACCAAAAACAAAGAAAGCAGAGTTGATGAAATATTTCAGATTCACTCAGTCACCTTCCTGGGAGGTGTAACAGTGCGAGTCCCCTTGGGGTCAGTGATGTGACAGAGGATTTTTTTTTGGGACGCTCTACGGGAGGTGGCACCACTCCACCCCTGTGGGCTGACTCCTCCGAATGATGCGCTATAATCTTTTATGCCTTTCCTGTGTAGGGGGAACCAGGGCTTCCTGGGCTGCCTGGACTGCCGGGGATAAAGGTAAATATCTGACTGCTTGTTTGTTCTCCTTGTGTTGGTGTGAGAGGGACCCCTGAGATGTGCGAGGAGCCGCAGGGCTTTGATTTCCTGAATTCTACCTTCATTGTGTGTGCAATTTCATCAAGTTTCTGCATTTGAAATACACAGCATACTGGTAAACCACACTATGACACTGGACAGTTCAGACAGCCATAGTCAGCTTGGACCTTTAGTGCTGGGGAGGGAGGGAGGAGTGGGGGGGGTCAATCGCTAGAATAAAACGTCTCCTTTAAAGATGTGAGAATGTGACCCCGAGTCACACAAAGCAGTCGAAAGTGAGCTGAGCGAGCCAAGGGGGCACAGAGATACCGAATTGGGCAGGGCATGACTGCCATCTAGTGGACAGACACACACACACACTGCTTAAGAAATAACTGGTCCACAGTGAGACAGACATGCAGAGGGGCAACGCCACATGATAGCGGAGAGTAACAAGCATAGATAGACAGATAGACAAAGAGGAAGGGCGCTATATTAGAATATGTGCCTTCTAACAAACGGGTCGACAAAAAGCACCTTATAATCAAGAGGCAGAAAGGTGGATAGAAAAGACACCATAGATAGAGTGTAAGGCGCTATATAATAGACAGCAAAGACAGAATATAGTACAGTAGTTATATACTACAGAGGAATTATATTACAGAGAGTAAAAGCACCATATAATATTTATAACATTAAAAGGAACTATATAATAGTTGTATACTTTAGATAAATAGATAAAGGCATTACATCATAGATAGGAACACGCTATATAATATTAATATAGATAAATATAATATTAATATAGATTAATAGATTGATATAATAGTAATATAGATATATAGACAGATGCGAAAGGCACTATATAATAAATGAATAAATGGATGGATAGATAGGTAGACAGAGTGAAAGGCACTATATAATAGCAAAAACAGAATACAGTAGTTATATACTGTAGATACATAGATAAAGGAATTATATCAGAGACAGTAAAGGCACCATATCATATTTATAAAAATAAAAGACGCTACATACTGTAGATACATAAAGGCATTACGTCTTTGTTAGTAAGGTGCTATATAATATTTATATAGATATAAGGTACTATATAATAGTTACATAACACAGAGAGATAATGCACTATATAGATATCAGTATACTGTACATGGAATGAAATGCACTGTGTAAAAGATATGTAGTTATAAGGCACTTGTAAGAAGACGCTATATAGCGCCTGACCCGACACAGCTTGGACACGGGAGGCACGTGTAAAATAAAAAGATTTTTATTACTCTTCAGTTGGAGGGCACGTCTTCCCTGTACTCCCCCCAGCCACAACACAGTCCCAAACACCAGTTCAGCACAAGCACTCATCTCTTCTCTTCTCTTTCTTGGCACCACCACTCCTCCCTCGCAACCTTGTCCTCCTCCACCCGACTCTGGCCGATGAGTGGTGGTTGCTGGCTCCCTTTTATAGGTCACCTGGAAGTATTCCAGGTGTTTGATCACCAAGATCCGGCGGCACTTCCAGGTGTGACAAATCTGTTGCCCACACGAGCTCAGGAGTCCCAAACACAGCACCCCCTGGCGGTACCTGCGGGACCCAACAGGGCTGCCCCCAACTCCAATTCCCAGGGAGCCCTGTGGGAAACCGAGGCACTAAACCAACCCAGGGGCGTGGCCATCTAGCGTCCAGGGGGAGGTATTGCACTGTCCAGGGCTGCTCCCCCTGAATACAGTATGCAGGGGCGTCCCGGCTGGGCATGGACGCCAGCCGCCTGCCACACACTATATAATATTTATATAGATTAAATGCACTTTATAGATATGTAATAGGCACTGTTTCATAGATAATATGAATGCATAGATAGAAAGCATTATATCATAAATAGATACAATTACTGTTTTATAGATAGATAGATAGATAGAGTGAAAGGCACTATATAATAGATAGATAGACTAATTGATTGATGTGAAAGGCACTATATAATAGATAGATAGAGTGAAAGGCATTATATAATAGATAGATAGATAGACTAATTGATTGATGTGAAAGGCACTATATAATAGATAGATAGATAGATAGATACTTTATTAATCCCAAGGGGAAATTCCCATACTCCAGCAGCAGTATACTGATAAAGAACAATATTAAATATCAGAGTGATAACAATGAAAGTATAACAGACAATAACTTTGTATAATGTTAACGTTTACCCCCCGAGTCGCATAGTGTGGGGTCTCCTCAGTCTGTCAGTGCAGCAGGACGGTGACAGCAGTCTGTGGCTGAAGCTGCTCCTCTGGCTGGAGATGATCCTGTTCAGTGGATGCTGTGGATTCTCCATGATTGGCAGCAGCCTGCCTGCTCAGTGCCCGTTGCTCTGCACCCTCTGCACACAGTCTCCTCTGATGATCACGGGGTCCATGAGGGGCCTGGGCCTACTAAAACCCACTTTCCAGTTCCTTGGTCTTGCTGGTGTTCAGGTGTAAGTGGTTTGAGTCGCACACATCTATAGAATAAAATGAAGCATTATATAATAGTTACATACTACAGACAGACAGACAGATGATCGATATTTAAGGCACTATATAATAGGTAGATCGAAGTACTATGCTATAGATAGATGTATAGATACAAGGCAGTATATCATGTGCTGTATAATAAGCACTGTATAATTGATATGAAAGGTACCGATTAGTAGACAGAAACAGCACTACATAGTAGACAGAGAAGACACCATAATTAACAAATAGAGACAGACAGGTAGATATGATGGGTGTTGCATACTTAGTAGGTAGTTTGGAAACCTACCACCTATTAAATGGGTAGGATACCTGAGCTATTGGAAGATAATGGGGATGCCAGCCTGTGACAGGGCACACTCAACTCACTCACCTCCTCTCTGCCCAAGGTGGCGCTCCAGATCTCGGGTTAAAGAATTTCTGCAGATCCTTGCATTGCGGTCATTTGTCATTCCCAGTTCAGGACGTACACCACTGGGAGGACAGTGTGTGTCACAGCCTGGTCTTACTTGAATGCTATTGGTGGGCCGTGCGTCATTTTTGTCTACCTGGGGGTTCCCACATTTAAGTTATGGCAGAGTCAAAGGAAAGGCGGGTGCCACCTGTTATTTGCTGGCAGCGCATTTTTCCTGCCCTTTTAGGTTGAGATGAACGCAGCCTGTAAGGTGCTACAGTATACGGCGGTTAGTGCAGCGTAATGAGGGGAGGGGCTTCACAGTCGACTGTTAATGAGTAGCAGTGTGGGTGGAGCTAAGAAAAAGTGAAAATGGCATTTTGCTGCAGCTGATACGGAAGCCCAAGAAGAACGGCAGACCTGTGAAGAGCAGTTTGGCCTTAGGGAGGACCTGCGGCTCTTATACAATTAGGCGTCGTGTTCATCCTTTTTGATTCCAAGTATGCCTTGATGACGATGAAAGCTGTTCATGTTAATTTTCTTGAATCAATGACTGTTGTGCCTCAGTTGCTCAATTTAAAGCACAGCTAATCCAATAAATGTTTGCAGACTCTTTCTGTTGCAGAAAGAAAGAAAGAAAGAAAGAAAGAAAGAAAGAAAGAAAGAAAGAAAGAAAAATGATTGTAAATACTGGTAAGGCTCACATGTCCATCAACAGCCAGTCTTTTCCTCTATACAGTGCACCCCCAAAATTCACAGGGGTTACGTTCCTAGAGCACCCGCGAATTGTGAAAAACCACGAATTATGGATGTGGTTAAAAAAATGCCTATTTTTTAGTTTAAACCCTGAATATGTCCCCAAAACACTTTCATTTCATTTCAACCTCAGCTTAATCCTCTTCTTCTTCTTTTGGCTGCTCCCATTAGGGGTTGTCGCCACAGCGGATCACCTTCTTCCATCTCTTTCTGTCCTCGTCATCTTGCTCTGTCACACTCATCACCTGCATGTCCTCTCTCAGCACCTTCTCTTAGGCCTTTCTCTTCTCCTCTTCCCTGTCAGCTCTATCCTTAGCACCCTTCTCTCATTATACCCCTCATCTCTCCTCCTCACATGTCCAAACTGACGCCATCTCCCCTCTCTGACTTTGTCTCCTAACTTGAGCTGACCCTCTGATGTCCTCATTTCTAATCCTGTCCATCCTCATCACACCCAATGCAAATCTTAGCATCTTTAACTCTGCCACCTCCAGCTCTGTCTCCTGTGCCACCGTCTCCAGCCCATATAACACAGCTGGTCTCACTACCGTCCTGTAGACCTTCCCTGTCACTCTTGCTGATACCCGTCTGTCACAAATCACTCCTGACACTCTTCTCCACCCTGCCTGCACTCTCTTCTTCACTTCTCTTCCACACTCCCCATTACTCCGTACTGTTGATCCCCAGTATTACGTTACCTAAAAACAGATTGTAAAGGTAAACCCGTCTACTGCTCAGGACTGTACTGCTGTGTCTCCCGCAGTGCTAGAATACCGATGTTCCCATTATGTGTACTGGAATTCATGCAAGTGCGTTTTCATTGCAAGGAGCCTTGGAAAGTGCAGGGCGTTCCGACAGCATCTTGGGGGTTTAACCCTTAAACTGTCACATACTTGGGGGTTAATGTATCCCTGGACGCCAAATACTTTTTTGCTGCACTTTTTAAGTAAATGTCACAATTCACAAAGGAAAAGTGAAATTTTAATGGAACATATTTTAACTTTCATGCAAAGAGCATCACAATTACTGCAACACAGATCATTTGACACACCGCTAATGAACTGTAAAAACCGTTTAAAGAAACTACTGGAACAATTTATTATGATATGTACAAGGGGCAACTGACGCCATTGATGAAATTGAGTAAATCACCGAGCCAACTGCACTTGAACTGGCACACAGAGGCCAACGCTGACGCTGGCAGGCCAGTCTAGTGCAGCGGCTCAATCCCAGAGACAGTGAGGCTGCAGGGGCCGCCAGTGGTCACGAGCGGGATGCTCAACAAATGTACGGCACTGACTGATCAGCTCCGGCGTGCTGGTAAATTGCACTGGGAACCGACAATAGCCGGTTGCGGCGTTCAATGAATGTACGTCGCCGAATATACCCGCCTCCTACATGCCGGCAAATGGCACTGGGAAACGACTATCGTCTGTTGTGGCGGTTTAAGGGTTAAGAAGAACAAATCGGAAAACACGAGAACAGCTGGAGACGAATCACAGGGCAGCAGTCAATCAGCAGCAAGGAGAAATGAATAAAGCTGTAGCGGTCCGGTGCCGTCGAGAAGACGGCAGTTGATTTATTTTTATGGTGGAGATTCCAGGGGCGCACCCAGCCTTGGCCCTCACGAACAGAGACAGAAACGAAGCAAAGCGTTAATCAAGCAGCAAATAAAGAATGTAATGAAAGCAACGAGCCCACCCCTGTGCCCCGTATGCCGACTATACATTGAATACAACAAAACACACACAGTAAAGTCCATGAAAAACAGCAACGGATGACATGTAAAGATGATGGTAGATAGTCCAGAGAGCCGCACGCTGAAAGGGAATGTACAGGCAGTCCTACCGCTAAGTGCCTGAAATGGTGAAGTCGGGTGGACGGGTTCAGGAGCGCTCCTTTCCTCGCAGGATGGCCATGAATCCACTTACAGTCCTCATGTACGCAGGCAGACAATCGAGACCCCAAACACGAAATAATCCGGGACAAAACGAATAAGTAGAGGTAACTCAACAGACAGACAGACAGACAGGAACTTGAAACCCAAATTACAAAATCCTTTTTTTATTTTTTTTTGCTTTTGGTCACCGGCCCCCTTTTTTAAAATCCGCACTGACATCCTTTGACCCCAACAGCCCCTGCACCCTCAGCAGAGGACCAATCAGAGCCACTGCAGGGACTGCTGGGAGTTGCACTTTCCTATTCAAGTAGAGTACGCACTCGGATTGGCTACTTTTACCATCCCAAGCCACGTTTCCCTCAGCGGTTGCTTCCGGTTCTCCCTACAGTGCAGTATTGCCACGAAAAAAGCCATAAAAAATTGTGGAGTATATTTGCGGCTTTCTGCTAACAATTATTATTAGTTCGGTCCTAAGGAAAAATCTGCAAACGACTGAGGCCGCGAACCCTGAACCGCGACTTTGCGGGGGTCTACTGTATATAAAAAATCCAATGTCTGTCTGTCCACGAGAGGACTACTTAACAGATTTAGATCTGGGTGTTTTTCTAGAATTTGCTTGAACATTACGGTTCATTTTGCAGCTTCTGTCATTGCGCGAAGTATCAGAGTTCACTTGCAGTACCGATTCATTTGAGCGAATCTGAGAGACATGAAGCGGGCTGCTGGGAGGGGGGCAAGACCCTCCTCACTCTGGCACCAGCCTCACGGCGTATCTTACCTCCGCGTAGCTAACGAACGAGAGAACTACTTAACGGATTTTCAATCATCTTTTTTGATCAGCCGGTTGATCTTGCGACTTTCTCATCGCGCTAAGAATCAGAGTTCACTTGCGGTACCAATTTATTCGCGCTAATCTTAGAGAGAGGCTGCGGGCAGGGGGCAGCGTGACGTCGCATGGCAGCCTCTGTACCAGTCAGTCTACCTCTGGCCACATTTTGGGGTGCACCTTGCCTCTGCCTAGCTAGCGATACCCATGTGTGTTTATGGACTTTGTTCTGTTTCACTTCTATGCGGGCGAAGCCGCGAGGGACGGCTAGTTTATTTCTAAATTCCACTAACAAAAGTGCAATGGCTGCTTTGTGCTTACTACATGTTGTTTGGCACCTGACTAACTCCGACCAGAGCCGCTGGAGAAGACAAGCGTGATCTTTGTGAGGCAAAGAAAGAAATATGTGTTATGTATACAGTATATATACAGAGTGAAGATAAACTTGTGGCACCAGCTGGTGATCCCCGTATATTATGGAACAATATGTGCCCTGAAAATTTCAAAGTAAATAGCAAATTGAGATCTTTCGAGGTGCGAGTATCTGTATACACATATATGGATGTATTTATTCTAAGAAAAACACGGAGAGATAAGAAAGTGTTAGGGCACTCCATATATCTGATGACAAAAGCACAAAATGTAAGTCTCCACAAAGAACGTCTTTTCAGACGCGAGTCAATAGCTAGACTGACTCAAGATGGCGCTGAAACCCCTTAAGAAGAAGTCGGAGAGGACGAGGTGGGCTTGGTGGATTGTGATCCAGAAGTGACATCACTGGTGCTCCTGATCGTCCGATCCGTTAGAGAAAACATCAGGAAATGCAGCGCCAACCCTCAGCTCGGACACAGACAGGCAGACACGTTCATTCAGGGGTGGAGTCAGTTGCTCTCACTGGGTGTCTTCTCATCACTGTGGAGGGAATAAAAGAGGAGAAGGTTAATGTGTGTGAAGGCCCCCTCGTGGCCTGGGTTTTAGATGAGTCCAGAGGGTGATCCACAGATGCAGATCCTTGACAAGATACTGCTCAAAAAAATGAAAGGACGCCTTTATAATGAGAGCAGAGCATCAAGTCAATGACACTTTTGGGCCATTGATCTGCTTAGTGAAGTAGCAGAGGGGCTTGTTCATCAGTTTCTGCTGCTTTGGGGTACTAGAGGGGCAACAATAAGAGAGACGACCCCCAAAACAGGAATGAATGGTTTAACTGGTGAAGGGAGGCCACTGACATTTTTCCCTCCTCATCTGTTTTGTCACTCGTTTTGCATTTGGCTACACTCAGTGTCACTACTGGTAGCATGAGGCCATACCTGGAGGTGGCACAGATAGTCCAACTTCTCCAGGATGGCAGGCACATCAATATGTGGCATTGCCAGAAGGTTTGCTGTGTGTCCCAGCACAGTCTCAAGGGCATGGAGGAGATTCCAGGAGACAGGCAGGCTGTTCCTCTAAGAGAGCTGGACAGGGCACCTCGTAGAAGGTCCATAACCCATCAGCAGGACCCACCAGTATCTGCTCCTTTGGGCAATGAGGCAAAGCCTACAAAATGATCTCCAGCAGGCAGGCAGGCCACTAGTGTGAATGTCTCTGACCAAGCAATCAGAAACAGACTTCATGAGGGTGGCCCGATATCCTCTAGTGGGCACCGTGGAGCTTGATTGACATTTGCCATAGAATACCAGAATTGGCAGGTCCACAGATGAGAGCAGGTTCACCCTGAGCGCATGTGACAGACGTGAAAGGGTCTGGAGAAGCCATGGAGAACGTTATGCTGCCTGTAACATCATTCAGCGTGACCGGTTTGGTGGTGGGTCAGTGATGGTATATCTGGGGAGGCAAATCCATGGAGGGACGCACAGACCTCTACAGGCTAGACAATGGCACCGCAGGACTGCCTTTAGGTATTGGGATGGAATCCTTGGACCCATTGTCAAACCCTATGCTGGTTTCTCCTGGCACCCAACAATGCCCAGCCTCATGTGGCAAGAGGATGAAGGAACTGATACCATTGATTTCCCCCCTCACGCTCACTCACCTGACCTCAATCCAATAGGACACCTCTGGGTTGGACATTATGTTTGGGACCATCCGAATCCTCAGACTGTCCAGGAGCTCAGTGATGCTGTGGTCCAGATCTGGGAGGAGATCCACCAGGACACCATCTGTCATCTCATTATAGGACATTGTCGGGGTGTGGGGGCATACAAACTACTGAGTACCATCTGGAGTTGCTGCAGTGACATTTCCGCCAAATGGACTCGCCTGCCTGCCACCTCATTTTTTCCCTCTGATTATCAGGGTGTCTCCGTATTTGTCGGTTCATCATTTTCATTTCCATCCTTTCATTCCTCACACATCACCATATCAGTCCATAGCAGTAGAGAGAGCCAGCAGTTTGATTTCTTTTCCCATTGAGACCTGATGTGTTTTCAGTGTTCCTTTCATTTTTTTGAGCAGTTCACAATCACAAAGTACAGTATTATGACAGTCCGTGTAGCGTGTGGTCTCGTGTGTCTGTAACGTGCTAACAGTTGTCGACTCTTCTGTGTGTCACGTGTCGGTTATTGTAGAGCGCTGTATCTGCAGGGAAGTCTGCTGTATGTGTATAAATGTGTGTATAATGTACACACACACACACACACGCAGTCATTGTCTTTTCTTATTCTTATTGTGTATTAAGAACCTGTGGAGTACCATTGGCTCCTGAAGTTCTCACTCTTTGGTGGTTTCCTCAAATCTATCGTGGCACTAACCCATCATTCTCTTCCTCAAATCCTCAGGGTGAACCGGGCTTCTTGGGTCCTCAAGGAGAACCTGGACTTCCAGGATTACCAGGAACAAAGGTAGGCCATCTTTTGGAGGGTGGGCTTGTGTCACGCTCTTTATTAAGGAAGGTGACCTGAAGAGCGATGTGCCACCGGGAGCTGGCTGATGCTGTGAATCAGGAACGATGGTGCCTCACATGTAGATTACCGGCACGGTGGTCACTCGTGTGGGGTGCCTTTCATATCGGACATGATCACCGGGGCTTCAGCGGACAACCTTCTGGAAATGAGGAAGGAAATCTGAGTGTATTGCATGAAGACCAGAGGACAGGACCACCCGGGCCAAGTCTCACGGAGCAGAAGAGATGATGGGACGTTTGACAGAAGGCCTCATGTGAGCAACAGAGGGCTAGTAACCCAGAATGCCTGCACCCTTACTGTCGTCAAATAAGGCAACACTGAGGAGGCTCAAACTGACCACCTGACATCCCACTTCCCAGGGTGCTTTCCTCATTTTATCCCCTCAGTCCTCGGGACAGGTGGCTGACTTTATACTGAGGGGACCAGACAAATAAAAATAATAATTTGGATGTGAGCGTCAGTGGGCTTTGCGCCTGAGGAACCAAGTTACCCCAACTATCCAACCCGCCATATCCTAACACAGGGGTCTGCTGGAGCCAATCCCAGCCAACACAGGGCACAAGGCAGGAACCAAACCCTGGGCAGGGCGCACACTAGGGACAATTTAGTATCGCCAATCCACCTAACCTGTACATCTTTGGACTGTGGGAGGAAACCGGAGCACCCGGATATTATATATTGATTTCACTTTTTAATACAGTTTTAAGTTTGACCAGTAGGGGGCATTCTACTTGAACCCTCTACCGGAACTGAAACCCACACAGATACGGGGAGAACATGCAAACTCCACGCAGGGAGGACCCGGGAAGTGAACCCAGGTCTCCTTACTGCGAGGCAGCAGCGCTACCCACTGCGCCACCGGTCCTTACGATAGCAGTTGACGTGAAGAATTCAGAAATCATTGCAGAATTTCGGTATTTGAGGGTTCCTCTCGAGCGCCTCTTTCTCTCTTTTGCACGATTTGCCTCAAATGGATGTCGTCGTCTCATAACAGGCTCAAGTTTGGTGTTTTTCCGCCCAGCCGTTTTAGCTCCCGACCAGCGGTGGGCAAAGTCGTTCCTGGAGGGCCGCAGAGGCTGCAGGTTTTTGTTCCAACCCAATTACTTAAATAAAGAAGTGTTTATTGCTCAGTAACACTTCGGCTTCATTTCAGTCATCTCGCTCGTTAAGAGTTTGTACCCTTATGACTTATTTTAGTCTTAAACGGCTCTGTTCTCATTTTTAAATGGCTCCGTATTCGCAATAAGATGCAAATGACAAAAGCAAGCAGCAGCTCTCCGTTTCGCTTGTTTCCATTTTCACCTTTGTGTGAATTTACCGGCACTATTTGGTTTAATTAAATTAAAAAATGACTCCTCCGGGCGGCACGGTGGCGCAGTGGGTAGCGCTGCTGCCTCGTGGTTAGGAGACCCGGGTCCGCTTCCCAGGTCCTGAGTTTGCATGTTCTCCCCGTGTCTGTGTGGGTTTCCTCCCACCGTCCAAAGACATGCAGGTTAGGGACATTGGCGATCCTAAATTGTCCCTAGTGTGTGTGTGTGTGTGTGTTTGGTCTGCGGCAGGCTGGCACCCTGCCCGGGGTTTATTTCCTGCCTTGCACCCTGTGTTGGCTGGGATTGGCTCCAGCAGACCCCTGTGACCCTGTAGTTAGGATATAGCAGGTTGGATGATGGAGTGATGGATGGAATTACTCCTCCATTTTAGTCTTCAAATCATTTGGATGATATCCTTAGGAAGGGAAAAAAAAATTCCAGGATATGGGAATGAGCTGGCATGGCTGAGTTAAAGCACCAACAAGCCGTGGAATTAAATTATTGGCAAGGATTGTTTTCCAATTAAGCAACTGACTTTGCCCACTGCTGCTTCAGAAACTGTGACACACACACATATACAGACAGACACACAGCCATCGTCGAGATAGCGATAATCGAGACAACGTTGAGACCCATTGAAAACGTTTTGACGAATCTAAAGCTTTCTCCCCCCATAGACGATAGGTTGGGGGTTGTATGGGGTGTGAACCACTAGGTGGCGTTCTGCCACCCTAACCCAGACACAGACAGGCAGGAGACACACTCCACACATTTATTTACAGCCCAACACCACTAACCCCATTCAGTTCTTCTCCCTCCACTCCTCTTCAGGCTTTGTCCTCACCTCCCGGATTAAAGGTCGCTGGCCCCTTTTATTGGGTACCCGCAAGTGCTTCAGGTGCCCATTTCCGGCTGCACTTCCAGGTGCACAGAACACAGGCTCAGGAGTCACTGCCGCACCCCCTTGTGGCACCCCCAGACCCCAACAGGGCCGAAGAGAACTCCATCTCCCGTGGGGCCCTGTGGGTATCCGAGGCACCACTGCCATCCAGGGGGTCTGCCATTTTGAGTCCTGGGGGAGGTGTTGTACAACCCATATTCAGAAGAAACGCCTTGGCCGTGCAAAGGCCCCGGCCATCTGCCACCGGGGGCAAAGCAGAAATGCAAGTTACCAGCTTTGTCTGCCCGCCATGTGCTGTTCTGCCTCCTGGTGGCTCCCAAACATCCCTACAGTTCTCCATATTGGTTTACTAAGTGCAGCCACCAGAGGCCTTGTAGTTCAAGTGCTCACTCTGATTGTTTCACACTCATGATGGACAAGGAGTGGATGTGTCACTCCTTCACACTTTACAGAAAGCCACACACACACACATGTAAAACATGGTTGTCCCCTGGCCTAGTGGTTCAAGGCTCTCATTAGGTGACAGTGAGCCAAACCTGCAGCCAAATCAACAGAAATCAAAATGGTGCATTGGGATGGCGTTGTTGGCTGTGAAAGGTGCTATAGCCGATAGTAACAAACTGATGGACTGAAGCACGGCGGAAGACTGGGAACCAGTAGAAATGTATCCAGTGATCTTCAAAAAGAGACTCTGTCCTCACGTTCTTTCTTTAACCAAATGCCACTCCTGCTTGAGACAATGTCACACTTCTGGTCACTCCGATAATTCAGGAAGCCATTTGGTAGGAAACTGCCGCCCGTAGCGGTCACTAAACACATAGACCATTGACCCAAAGGTTAGTCTGATCATTTAAAAGCCTGTCTGGCAGCAGTCGGCTGACCCCTTGTAGTTGCCAACCCCTTTGTTGGTCAGTTCCTTTATCACACAGCAGCCAAACAGCCAGCTGGGCACCCCAGTCTAGATGTTTGTTTTGATGGAGGGTACTGACCACACCCACCCCCAGGGTGGTCACTAAGCCCATAACCAGCTAATCTGCCCCGTGCCCCCCCTGTACGAGTTACTCTAAGAGCTGGTAGCACTCTGCTGCCCCCTAGTGACCACCAGTCCCAGAGTTGGTGCCTTCATCACTCAACATCCAATTCACCTTCTGGGTATCCAGTTTATTTTTTTTCCTGAAGGAGTGCCCATAACCCAATGGTCACTAAACTACAATAAGTGTCTGGCAATAGCCCACCCATAGGGGGCAGCAGCCCTATGTAGGGTGCAGTCAGACACATCACAAGAAGTCAACACCCTGGGATGAGCACCTGAAAAGAGACGCAGGGTACACAACACAAAGGCCAGTGCGGGCCGACCCGACACTTTTCTAGAAGTTTCCAGCCTTTACTGCTATCTGATACATGTGGCAACAGGAAGCAGGGAATATGTGGGGGCCGACTGGCTACGGTACTGAAGGTGGCATCAGTGGGCCATCCTTTCTCTGCCTTTCTCATGTCACACTAAGAATCCAGAGACTTTATATTATGCCTTGGCTGCAAATGGCGTTCACAAGTTTGAGTCCAAAACAGAACTGATTTGAGTGTGAGAATGTGGCGGCCTTAAAGGCCGGGACAGGAAGTGACATCATCGGAACTGAAAGTGATGTCATGGGTGTTGGGGCGGAAATGATGTCATCAATAGTGCCAGGACGGGAAAGTGACATCATCAATGGGGTCTGTCCCGGAAGTGACACCGTCAATGGTGCCGGTACCAGAAGTGACATCATCAGTGGCCTCAGTCCCGGAAGTGATGCTGTCAATGGAGTCGGTACCGGAAGTGATGTCATCATTGGTGCCAGGACTGGAAGTGACCTTATCAATGGACTCTGTCCCGAAGTGACACCTCAATAGTGCCAGGACTGGAAGTGACGTCATTTATTTATTATTTTTTTCTCCAGCCGTCTGGAGTTTTTTTTTTGTTTTTTCTGTCCCCCCTGGCCATCAGACCACCTTACTCTTTTTCTATGTTAACTAATGTTGTCTTATTTTAATTTCTTATTGTGTCTTTTATTGTTCTATTCTTTATTATGTAAAGCATTTTGAGCTACTGTTTGTATGAAAATGTGCTATAGAAATAAATGTTGCTGTTGGTATCAATGGCCTCGGTCCCGGAAGTGACACCATCAGTGGAGTCGGTACCGGAAGTGACATCATCATTAGTCCCAGGACCGGAAGTGACATCATCAACAGCCTCGGTCCCGGAAGTGACACCGTCACTGGCGGCGGTACTGGAAGTGATGTCATCAACGGCACTGGTACCGAGCTGGATTTCCCATGGATGGTCTGTAGAGGATTGACAGAGAAAGTCAATGCAGCTCGCCACCCCCTGGTCTGGCGTAGGCCCTCTAGTGGCCTCCCAATCACCCATCTGTAACACTCATTATCTTCCCTTTTTAATTCTGAAATCGGTGTGTAGAAAAGTGACAGTGACGCGTGTCCTGCTATTCCTGCTAAGATGATGTGCTTCTCTTTTCCAGGGTGAAAGGGGTGAAGCGGGTCCACCTGGCAAAGGAGAGCGAGGAGATCCAGGCGTCATGGGACCCAAGGTCTGTGGTCACTCCTTTGCACCCTAAGAAGTAAAAGAGTGAAATGTTGTCTTCTTTATGCTGTTGTCACCCATCAATGACTGAAATCTGCTCACTGACCTGTGAAAAAGTATTTGCCCCCTCGTCTGTCTTTGCATATTTTGCCTTCAGATCTTAGACAAAATGCAATATTAAGGAAAGGGAATCTGAGTGAACACACAATCCAGTTTTTCCAATTTTTAAATTGTTACTTTCTTTCTTTAAGGAACAAAGGTGTGAAAAAGTAATTGCCCCTCCGCCAGTCTCAGTACCAGGTTGCAGCACCTTTAATCCGAGCTAAACACTTCCTGTAATTTGATACCAGCCGTCTGCCTTGCCCACTCTTCCTTACAGAGCTGCTTTAATTCAGACGCACTGGTCGACTGTTTGGTTCAGCTTCTCTGCGGGGTTCAAGTCAGAACTTCGACTTGGCCTCTCCAAAACATACCACAGACAGTATGTGACATTGCAATTCTCGTACATGCACACAATTCCATAAATAGCAAAGTATATGGACAAAATAGAAAAGCCAACCTTGAAATGGAAATAGAGGACAAGACGATGGACTTATTCTGCTGGTGAAAGAATCGAGATCAATGTATCAAGTTAT
Source organism: Polypterus senegalus (assembly GCF_016835505.1). Lineage (NCBI taxonomy): Eukaryota > Metazoa > Chordata > Cladistia > Polypteriformes > Polypteridae > Polypterus > Polypterus senegalus. Next base: position 4,281,877 of record NC_053160.1, read on the forward strand.
CTGACCGCTTCACTAGTTCAGATTTGAAATGAAAGGGCTGAGATGTAAATGTTACCTGGGAACAGCGTCATCCACACAGCCCTGCAGCAAGTGTGGGTTTTGGAAAATTCAAGAAATTCCACAGCCGCTGCTTGGTAAACAGTTTTTCCTCCATTTCGTGAGAGCTGCTCATACATACAGATGTGAAAAAGTTTGCGTTTTTACTGTCCTTACTTCTTTTAAGTTAAAGGGTTGTTGAAAGTTTACATTTGAAGGCCAGTTTAGTATTTTTCTTCATTATAATAATCTAACCTTAACTTTGAGACATCGTCTGTTTGTTGGTCCACTGATCAGATTTCAGTTTTTTTAATACTCACAGTGCTCATTATATTTAAGAGCGTTTTATATCCTAGAAAATACGGTGGCGTTTACTGTCTGGAGCCTCCTGCAGCTTCTAACTCGAGTTCTTCTCTTTCTGCTTGTTTTCTTCTTTTATGCCTTGGTCTTCTCCTCTTTTTATTTCTTTATTTTTTTTTTTAATTCCCAGGGTGCAACAGGGGAGGCTGGAGCCACTGGCCCAAAAGGCTCAAAGGTTAGTATGACGGTGAATCTCACTGGGTTTCTGTTTCATTTATTGTCAATGTCAATTTATTTATATAGCACATTTAAAACAACATAGGAATGCTGTGGCCAAAGTGCTTTACAATAATAGAATCTCTCTATATAACCTTCATTTGGATCTTGATCTTTGTTTGTCTGTGAATGAATTAGAAGAAGCAGCACTAGATGGCAGTAGAGAGACAGCTAACACATAGGCGTTGCATTAAGAATCTCCTCCAGGCTTATACTACTGAAGACTGCAGTACGCCAGTCACACCTCAAAACACAGACATTCAAACTAAACAAATTGTTGTGCTTTAAATGAACTAAAGAGATCTTCATTTAGATCTTGATCTTTGTTTGTCCGCGAATTCCACGCATGCGTAGACCACCTTCAAGTTTAGTACGTTGTTGTTACTCACGGATGTCATCAATGTGCCGTAATAACGAAAGGGGTGGTGGACAGTGTTACGCTGGTTAGCTCCTGAGGCCTGGTCAGAGAATGAGATTGCCAAAGATAAGAGGTACGTGCCTACGTAACATATGAATGAAAGAAAGACGGTGGATAAAATGAATGACAACGTAACAGCACGTTCTGGAAATTATTATTGTTACGTTGTAGCCGGCGAGTGCTGCGCGTCTCACAGATGTACCGTGGCTTGCTCACATGTCAGTGAAGTGATCCCTATTTATGTTTTAAAGAGCCTGGATACCTATGTGTCCCCCTTTTATAACCATTGCTCCGTGTATATTGCCTTACTCTTTGGACTGCCACAAAGCATCCTGCGAGATTGGAGAAAGGCTGAGAAGAGATTGTGAGAAAAAACGAAAGTGTCGTGAAAACGAGACGGACTGCGAACGGACAGAAGCGGAAATGCTGCTACACCACCACATAATTACGATTCGGACAGTGATTCCGAGTAGGCCGTTCCTATCGAATCAATGTCCAAGGGTTTTCTTTTGTAATTTTGTTTCCCTTATAAAAAATCATAATGCTGTGCGACGAAGGGCCCAGTTCACGACTGGCAGCCGCGTTTAAACAGACAACTGTAACACGCGCAACGTAGTTGGGCACACATGGCTAGTTAAAGAATAATTTACAATCCATCCATTATCCAACCCGCTATATCCTAACTACAGGGCCACGGGGTCTGCTGGAGCCAATCCCAGCCAACACAGGGGGCAAGGCAGGAAACAAACCCCAGGCAGGGCACCAGCCCACCGCAGGGCACACCCACACACACACTAGGGACAATTTAGGATCGCCAATGCACTTAACCTGCATGTCTTTGGACTGTGGGAGGAAACCCACGCAGACACGGGGAGAACATGCAAACTCCACGGCGGGACAACCCGGGAAGCGAACCCAGACGGGTCTCTTAACTGTGAGGCATTCTTTTTTCTCAAAGTCGGAGAGTCTTTTAGGTGCCTTTTTGCAAACTGCAAGGGGGCTTTCTTGTATCATCTGGCCCCTTCTGCCATTACGCCTAGATTAGTGGTGATTGTCCTTCTGGAAGTTTCTCAGGACCTCAGCCAGAGTTACCTCTCTTACCAAGGCCCTTCTCTCTCAATTGCTCAGTTTGGCTGGGAAGCGAACTCGGGTCACCTAACTGCGAGGCAGCAGCGCTACCCACCGCGCCACCGTGCCGCTCATGAATAACATAAATAGAAATGAAATAAATGAACATAAATAAAATAAATAGAAGTAATGTTACATAATCACAATGAGGAAAGCATCAGTATTACTGAAGATCACGGAGTGCAAGTGAATAGAAATGAGTCTCGATTTGAATTGTCGACGACTCCTTTATGTGACGAGGTGAAGAGCTCCACAGGCGAGGAGCAGCAGCTGTCCCCTTAGTGTGACACTCGGTACGAGAGACAACAAGAGACAACTGACCAGAAAATCTACGCACTCTGGATGGCTGGTGTAAAGCACACAATTCAGATAAATAGGCAGCAGCAAGTCCATGAAAAGATTTAAAAACTGGCAACAAGATTTTAAAATCAATTTGAAAACTGACAGGCAGCCAGCGTGAAGAAGCTAAGATTGGAGAAACAGAGTCAGACTTTCTTGCCCAAACCAGAAAGCGAGCGGCAGCATTCTGGACCAACTGTGACCTGCGGATCACAGCCGGAGGTGCTGGCAGAAGTATCACCAAGGACACCTGGAGTGTTTCCGGGTGCTCATGCAGCACTTCTGGCACACCAGGAAGTGCCGCAGGAAGCTCATCAGGAGGCACCTGGAGCACATCCCGGTGGGAATAAAAGGGGCCATCAGCCGGAGTCGGGAGGAAGAGGACGAAGCCCGGAGGAGAGGAGTGGAGGCGGTGAAGGAAGGCATTGGAAGGCCCGGACTTATGGGTGATTGGTGCTGGGCGCTGTGTGCTCTGCGGGACTTGAGTGTAAATACGGGGGGTGTTTTGGAACCATTGGTGTTTGCCTGTCTGTGTCCGGGGCTGGACTTTCACATAGTGTTTGCTGAAAGTCCCAGGTACACGAGGGTTAATCTAACAAAATGGTGGCCTGGTGTGAAGTGCTGCCACCTCACACCTCCATAGTCCTGCGTCTGTCAGCTGTTTCCCCGGGTACCCCAGTTTGGTTAACTGGCCACGTGTGAGTGGACCCACTGATGGACGGGGCAGCCGTTCTTAATCTTGTTGGGCGCCCGCTCCCTGACACCTTGAACTGCATAAGCAGGTTAGAAAATGGCTGGCTAGCTGGATGAATGCAATTCTTTTTTTTTTTTCTTTACACAAACCAGTAACTTTTGTCGTGTTTAACTTTATTTATATTATTTAAAACATGTAATGATGCCTCTTGCCTTTTTTTGTTGTTTTACAGGGTGACATAGGAGAGAGGGGAGAATCTGGACCCATGGGACCCAGGGTGTGTTAACCTTTTATTAAAAAAAAATCCTTTTGTGCCCACCCTCAGTGTGTTTGGTGGGCTGCATGCCGTAAACTGTCTGCTATCATTATAGAGAGAGGATCAGCCATTCCTTGTTGTCAGCTAAGCTTCACTTCATATGGTGCCGTTCACTGCTGCTGTTTGATTTATATAGCGCCCGTCATCATGCTGCCCGGTTTAGCATGCTGAACATTAGAACAATCTAGACGAGAACAGGCCATTCAGCCCAACAAAGCTCGCCAGTCCTCTCCACTTCATTCTTCTAAAATAACATCAAGTCGAGTTTTGAAAGTCCCTAACGTCTTACTGTCTACCACACTACTTGGTCGCTTATTCCAAGTGTCTATCGTTCTTTGTGTAAAGAAAAACTTCCTAATGTTTGTGCGAAATTTACCCTTCACAAGTTTCCAACTGTGTCCCCGTGTTCTTGATGAACTCATTTTAAAATACAAGTCTCGATCCACTGTACTAATTCCCTTCATAATTTTAACATTTTACACCAGGGATGTCAAACTCGCTCTAATTATGACATACTGTGTCATTGTGAATTTCCCCTTGGGATTAATAAAGTATCTATCTATCTATCTATCTATCTATCTATCTATCTATCTATCTATCTATCTATCTATCTATCTATCTATCTATCTATCTAATTACCTTTGCGATTTGCTTGGCACTCAGCAGATGTGTCTGCTGCGCTTTGCCTTTTCGCCATGTCACTTGATTGTGCACTCAGTTTGCGATATTAAACACACAACATCAGATAGCTTTGCAGAGGATGTTGCTGCCTAAAAGTTGTAAATTTCCAGAATGTCATTGCGCTGGAAACAGGGGCATCAGCGAGCCCCAAACCCCAACACGAACACACACAAAGTCCTGGGTTCAAATAAAGGCTGTTTTTTATTACAAAAATAGCACTTCCAAGTAACACAAGCACAGATTTTATCACCTCTCCACAATTCCTCTCACCACCATGCTACCCTCTTCCAGTTGAGTGTTGCTCATCGTCGTCCCAGCTCTGACTTACCTGGATTAAGGGAGTGTGGTCCCTTTTATTAAAGACCTGGGAATACATCCAGTAGAAGGGCTGCTGCCCAATGGAAGTAATTCTGGGTCATACAGAAGTCCAATATAGCAGGGAGCATCTCTCCTTGCAGTGGCCCCTTGCGGCCCCCCTGGAACCCAGCAGGGCTGTGCTGCCGGACTACAACTCCCAGCATTCCCTGCTGGTTCCCAAATGGACGCCAATATGGAGGGTTACTGCCATCTATTGCCTGGGTGGGGAATAAATATCCCTCTGCAACAGTCCTTCCCTGTCCTCTACTTTTATTCTGGCCTGGGAAGGTACTTGAATCATGTCTGGCGAAGGACACCTGTCCATTTGCCCAGGGCGTCCCGTCCAGGTAGGGTATCTTCTCCAGCTGGGATGTCCATACATCCCTTAGGGCAGCCTTGCCCAGGAGCAAACTCTTTCCTTCTCTTGACCGGGATGCCTTTCTGTACTGTCGGGGCCTCTCGTCCGGGTAAGGGATCTTCTGGACTTCCTGTCGGGATGCCTGTCCATCCCGTATTCCTACTACAGTCATATCACCAGAAAAAATGTATATGCAAAAACTGAACAAAAAAGAAAAACTTGAAATGGGAGTTGTTTTGCTTATATTATATGAATGCATTACTTTTTATATGCTGAAAGCCACTGCTATCGATTCATTTAGATCACGGGTGTTGAATTCCGGTCCTGGAGGGCCACAGTAGCTGCAGGTTTTCTATCTAACCGTCTTCTTAATTAGTGACCAGTTTTTGCTGCTGATTAACTTCTTTTGCCTTAATTTTAATTCATTTGACTCAGGCCCCTTAGTGGTTTCTCTTTCCTTAATTAGCAACCAAACAATAATGAGACACAAAACAAGTCGCCAAGGAACCAGCTTACCTGTGCCTGCCACCCAATATCTGAAAATAAAGAAAGGTGAAGGTCTCAGTAAGGCTGATCTCTCAGGTCACCCAAACATTTTGACGATTTTCTTAGAAAAAACAGAAAATCAACAGTTTAGGAAATGCCTGCTGTGGCAGAATGAGAGAAGCAATGAGCCATGGAATTAAATAATGAGTTTAATTACCAGCAAGAATCAGGTTCTCATTAAGAAACTGGTTGGAGTGAAACTGGCTGGAGTCTGACGTTCCAATTTAGCTGCTCATTTGTTGGTTCGTTTCACATCTCATTTCTGTTTGGCTGTCATTTAATGAAGAAAAGAATCAATTTAGAGCAATAAATCCTTAAAAACAGGGCTATTAAAATAAAGGAAAAGGAAGTTTAATTAGCAGTGAAAACTGGTCACTGATTAGGAAAAGGGTTAGAATGAAAACCTGCGGCCCACCAGACCCGGAGTTCGACACCCCTGTTTTACACCATCCGGGCTGCTGACTTACAGATGTGACAGCTAAATAAACGAAAGGCCCACTAACCTCCGTTTTTTTATCTTTAAAATACAATCCCCTTCTTTATGTATGAGACGTGAGGCAAAACGTGGCACATGAAATCAGCACAGCAAAGCACAGTGCAATGTGTGTTTGAATCTCCATTTCTTGCTGACAGTGAGGAGGTCAGCGACGAGAAGAAGTATGAATCAAATCAAATGAAATATAAAAACGTCTGGTTTAGAAAATAGTCACGGGTGACTTAGCGGGTAGCAATGCCACCTCACTTTGACCCTGGCTCAAGTCATTCTGAGTGCGGCTTGTATTTTCTTCTCCCCGATCCAAAAGCTGGTAATGATCTGATGGTCGAACCAAAACTAGGAGCGTACCCTGTGATAGACGGACACACCCCTCAAGCAAGTTAAATATTAGGTTAACTGAAATAGGATTTTGATGTTTATTCCCTCCACCATAACTTACTTTGGTACAAACAAATTTCTAAATGACTAATCTTAAGTTGCTTGAAAGAGAAAAATAACGTAAAATGAACAGCATCAATGTTAGACTTTTTTCAGTGTAATAGTTTATGTTCACAAATAAAAGTAAAATGTATATGTCTGCCTTGGAATCTGTTCTGAAACGTTTGTGCGGACACATTGAATTTTTTATCTGTTAGTTATGTACAGTATTATCTGTAAAGCTGGCATCAGTGCTGCATTAACCTTTAAGCAAAACAAGCAGGTGCTTAGGGCATCAAGGGAAGGGGGGCACCACACAAATTATCCATTGCCAGATTTACCACGGACCATATGGTACAAAACTGCAAATGGTGCTGCTGAACCAGGTACCATGAAAAGGGACTCCCGTGTTAAATGAGAAAATGACACACATATATATCCATCCATCCATCCATTATCCAACCCGCTGTATTCTAATCACAGGGTCACGGGGGGTCTGCTGGAGCCAATACCAGCCAACGCAGGGTGCAAGGCAGGAAACAAACCCCGGGCAGGGCGCCAGCCCACCACTAGGGACAATTTAGGACCACCCATGCACCTCACCTGCATGTCTTTGGACTGTGGGAGGAAACCCACGCAGACACGGGGAGAACATGCAAACTCCACACAGGGAGGCAAACCCAGATCTCCTAACTGCGAGACAGCAGCGCTACCCACTGTGCCACCGTGCCACCTGGAATGTACAATACAATACAATTTAGTTTTGTGTAGCCCAAAATCACACAAGACGTGCTGCAATGGGCTTTGACGGGCCCTGCCTCTTAACAGCCCCCCAGGCTTGACTCTCTAAGAAGACAAGATAAAACCTTTGTAGGGAAACAATGGAAGAAACCTCCGGAAAGGCAGTTCAGAGAAAGACCCCTTACCAGGTAGGCTGGGCGTGAAGGGGGTCAATACAATACAACACAAAACAGAACAAATCTTTAATACAGTATAAAAATAGTACGGAGTAGAATTTAACAGTAGATGATATCCCATAATATGATTTGGATTTCTGGACCTCATCCATCAAGCTGCCTCCCCCATTTGGCCATTCCATAGCTGAAATAGCACTAATCCGATGAAAGGACCCCTCTGTCCCAGGATTCCTGCGATCCCCCATCAGAGATGACTTTACCTTTGGCAGGCAAAACAACTTGGCAGGTAGGCCGTGGCACCGAGTGCCACATTTGTGTACCGAGAAGAGAAACAGAACGGGTGAGGATGAGTAACAAATGACTTCTGTTTAGGTGCTAATGACTGACAACAGAGATGCAGTCTGCACAGTTAATCAGCAGCTCTAGGCAGGGTGTGCTAAACTGAAGTAGTGAGTTTTGAGAGCTGTGACCGAAGGGGCATCTCTTATAGTAGCAGGCAGACCAGTCCACAGTTTAGGGGGTCCTGTAACTTAAAGCTCGACCTCCCACTGTTATTTTATTAATCCTTAGAATCCTAAGCAGACCAGCATCTTGAGATCTTAGTGTGCGCTCGGGTTTGTAAGTCATGATAAGTTCAGACAAGTAAGCCGGACCTCAGCCATTTAATGCTTTATATGTTAAAAGGAGGATTTTGAAATCCTCCTTTTGAAATATAAAAACCAAGACAACAAGAACCACATCCCCCTTATTGTCACTTACAACCCACATCTTGAAGCACTTTGAAAAATTATAAAAGAACTTCAGCCAATGCTAAACAATGACCAAAGACTCCCCTCCTGGCATTCAGACAATCACCATACCTGCAGCAACTAATTGTCCGAAGCTCCCTAAGTGAGCCAACAGAAAATGGCACATCTCCCTGCCTAAAGAAAAGATGTAAAACGTGTGCCCACATTTATAATACAGACCGTGTAGTTATACCACACTGCCGACTAGAACATCACATAAAGGGATCATTTTCCTGCAGATCATCTAATGTGGTCTACCTAATGTCCTGACACTGCACTCTATGTGGGAGAAACTGGACAAACACTCCACCAGAGAATGAATTTCCACAGGGTCCACATTAAATGTGGCAACACAGATGTTCCTGTAGTGGCCCACTTCAATAGACACGGACACTGTGAGAGGGACTTTAAAGTCACAGGGCTTATGGGCAACTTCAGAACACAGCAAGAGAGAAAAGAATGGGAAGTCAAACTCGTGCTAAATTTGAACACATTACAACATGGTGTGAATAGAGACATGGGTCTTATGGCCAGGTATGAGGATGGTTTGCATCTCTCAGACTGGCACAAACAACCTGTCTACAGACCCACATTGTATGGAAAACTCATTAGAAACTTCAAAAGACTTTGTTGGACAGTCATCTTATCCAAAGATCTTGACCATACTTTGTTCTTCCCTCTTGTTAAATGAACAGTAGCCTGAAGGAGTCTATTAATTTTTTACATTTAACATTTCTCACTTAAAGACGTACCAGTGCTGTTTCTTGTCCTAGTGTGGATATAAACACAGTGAACTCCAGTTTCTGTATTCCATCTTGCCTGAAGAAGGGGCCTGAGTTCCCTCGAAAGCTTGCATATTGTAATCTTTTTAGTTAGCCAATAAAAGGTGTCATTTTACTTGACTTTTCACTCCATTTAAAAATTGGCTTAAGATTAATATTAACAAACCGGAGGACACAACTTGACGTTAAAATTGACTTTATTATGTCAGCAGAAGTGGATTAGGGTCCAGTGGAATACTTGGAGTTTTCTGAACTACAGGTAGCCTGAGAGCTTCACCGTTGTTCTCACACATTGGAGGCCATCTTTGTGCTCAGCTTAAGTTCTCAAAAATGTCAAGCATGAAATTAAAAATGATTTTTGATTTCTCAAAAAGCATGCCTTTTATGCCTTGTAGAGTCCGTGTTGATTAGTTAATCGTCATGACCGTAAAGCATTGATTTCTATCTTTTAAATTTTTTTTCATTCCAATCTTCTAACAGGGCCCACCAGGACAAAAAGGCGATCAAGGAACGACAGAAATCATCGACTATAATGGAAATATTCATGAAGCGCTGCAGGTAAACATTCTCCTTGCATCCGTTTGTTAAATCTGAGAGGGATGGGGACAGGGACAGGGAGATGACAGATATGTGTCAGTGGCGCTCTATCGCATTATCAGGTGGCACAGTGCTTGGCACTGCTGCCAATTCACAACTCCAGGTTCAGATCTCAGTCTGCCGTGATCTCTGTCACTCTTCAGTGTTCTCCCTGTGTTTAGTATTTTTGAAATATTATGGGTCTTTACACATCTGAAGACCCCCATCCAGTGCTGGTTCTGGTTTAGCACCAGTTGTTGCTTGTACTGGCTCCATCCTCCCTACACTTTGTACCATGTATGTGTGGTAAAAATGTAATGAGCACATTTACAGTTTCACCCATACAAGGGCTGGGTAATGTATGGGATTTTCAGGTTGATAAACATCACCAAGGATGGGTCATCACCATTTTCACAAAGTCATCATCGCTGCTTTTCACTTCCCACCGGGATGCTGTTATAAAGGATGGTCAGGAAGGGAGCTGCGACCCAGCAGTCAATCGAGCGACACAATAGATGGGCCTGGGACAGCACATTGGAGATTGAGCACCAACGGTACTCCTGGGTCACGTGTTAAAAGAGGACCCTCAGAGAGCGGGAGTCAATTGAGAAGATGGAGAACACTTGACCTGAGAGGAGTAGAGGAGGACAGAAGAGATAGGAGTAGAATGAAAGGAATTGCTGTGCTGTTCAGTGGGGGCTTGAGAGATAGATGGATGGGAAAGGCACTATATAATTAATAGATAGATTGATAGATAGCTGTGAAAGGCACTATATGATAGAGAGATAGATAATAGATGGATGGGAAAGGTACTATATAATTAATAGATAGATGGATAGATAGATATGAAAGGCACTATCGATAGATAGATAGATGTGAAAGGCACTATGTGATAGAGAGATGGATAGAAGTGAAAGATGCTATATAATAGATAGATGGATGGGAAAGGTACTATATAATTAATAGATAGATGGATAGATTGATAGGTAGATATCAAAGGCACTATAGATATATAGATGTGAAAGGCACTGTATAATCCATTATATAATTAATAGACAGATGGATAGATAGATTGATAAATAGATATGAAAGGCACTATAGATAGGTAGATAGATGTGAGAAGCACTGTATAATAGATGGATAGATAATATTATTTGTCCCCAAAGGGAAATTAAAATTTTACAGAAGCTCAAAACAAATAAATAGAATCATAACAAGATTGGCGGCCAGGCCAGGGTCGGGTCGACTCCTGTCTTGCGCCAGTCCTTCTGATGGAGGCTTCAGCTTTGAGTTGGCCTTCAAATGAGAAGAGATGCAGTTAGAAGACTGACCCCTAGTGGCAACTTCACCAGTGTGCTTTGGGTTGAGTAGCAGTGATTGAGGAGAATTCATTTTACAGAAACTCGGTTTGGTAATTTTAAACTTTATTGTTGCATTTTATCAACAGAGGATTACTACCCTAACGGTGACGGTAAATTGCTTTTATTTATTTATTTTTTTACTCTTGTCACCTTGCATGAGTGGCGTATTTGTGCTTTTTCCCCTCAGCACTGCATGGATTGTCCCAGCATTTGATACCCTGAATGAACCGATTTCACTTTCACCTTCCATTCAGGCTTTGAAACATTTGAGGGCTAAAAAACCCCTAATGTCAGAGCGCTTATTCCAGGCCAGGATATTGGAAGTTCAAACTTTTAATCCTTTCATGGATCCTGCTTCATGTAGACACGAAAGAAAGAAAGAAGAAAGAAAGAAAGAAGTGGAGGAGTAGTTCAGGTTCACAGGTTCTGCACAAACAATAAATGCATACATGAAAGAAAGAAAGAAAGAAGTGTCACTTGAGTTCACGTTGTCACGTGTGGTCACTTCAGCCCTTAAATGTTTTACGGTGCACACGTATGTCACAGTTTGCCCCGATTTTAACTTTTATGTGGCGCCTTTAGGGGGTCTCCAGACCAACACGTTTTTTTACGCCGCTGCCTTGTGCTACAATCATTGCAGTTCATATTTCACTCGTCAAGCAGAACTCGACACCCCAGACTGACAAAGCGAAAGCAGGAATGTGGGAGTTTATGCAAATTTATTCACAATAAAAAAACTAAATAAAACATCACTGGTTGGTTGAGGAGTGTAATTGCTCAGAAATTAAAATATACGAAAGAAAAATGAACTGACGTACAGAGCCATCAACATAATGTTTGGACCAAAGACCCCTTTGTCCTTGATGCCCCCCTCTGCTCCACACTTTCAAATGACTAATCAGACCATTCAGACGTCGTCATTAAATTGCACATTGCAGACTTTCATTGAAGGGTCTTTACACACATTTGGTTCAAACTAACACTTTTTTTTACACCGGCCCCCCAATTCAGGGTACCATAATGTTTAGGACAGTTGGTGTCCCAGGTGTTTGTGATTCCTCAGGTGGGTTTCATGGCTTTGTAAGACCCCTCGGCTTGCTTCTACCCTTTGGGGTCTGTAGTTGCCGTTATTCACCATGAGGACAAGAGTTGTGCCAGTGAAAGACAAAGAAGCCATCATGAGGCTGTAAAATGAGAATAAAACCATTAGAGCCATCAGTGACACCTGAGGATGACCGAAATCAACTGTCTGGAGTATCCTGAAGAACAAAGAACACACTGGTGGGCTCAGTAATCACAAAGGGGCTGGTGGGCCAGGGAAGACCTCCACTGCTGAGGACAGAAGAATCCTTACTGTGGTAAAGTAAAAGCCCCCCAAACGCCTGTCTGACAGATCATACACAGTCTTCAGGGGGGCCGACGTGTGAGTGTCAGAGACGACTATCAGCGGAAGACGTCATGAACAGAAACACAGAGGAGGCCTCACAGCAAGATGGAGACCACAAAAACAGGATGGTCAGATGACAATTTGGGAAAAAGGACATCAAAGAGCCTGCAGAATTCTGGGAAAAGGTCTGGTGGGCAGACGAGAAAAAGATGAACCTCATCAGAGTGACGGTGAGAGCAAAGTGTGGAGATGAGAAGGAACTGCCGGAGACCCAACGCAGACCACCTCATCTGTTAAACATGGCGGTGCTGGGGGTGTTATGGCTGGCACAGGTCCTGGCACACTTCTCTTCATTGATAATGGGTCTGCTGATGGCACAATGAATTCTTAGGTGTGGAGAAACATCTGATCTGCTCAAGTCCTAGTAAAGGCCTCCAAACTCACTGGACAGCACTTCATCCTACAACAAGATGATGAGCCAAACACACGGCTGAGGTCACACACACGAGTTTATCAAAGATAGAAAATGGAAAATTCTGGAATGGCCAAGCCAGCCACCCAACTGAAATCCAACTGAGCAGGCCTTCTATATGCTGCAGAGAAAACGTAAGGGTGACAATCAGGAGCTGAAGATGGCCGCATTAGAGGCCTGGCAGAGCATCACCAGAGAAGACCCTCCGCACCTGCTGATGTCTGTGAACGGCAGACGTCAAGCACTCATTGCATGCTGGGATATGCGACAAAGTCCTTAATATGACGACGGCTTTAACAGACCTGCCACTGCTGTGTGACAAACATCATGGTGACCTGAAATGGGGGGACCAGGTAGAAAGAGTGTTGTGTGCAAAGACCCTTCAATGAACGTCTGCGCTGTGCTCTTTAATCACGACGTCTGAATTGTCTGATTTGTTCTTTTAAACGGTGGAGCAGAGGGGGGCATCAAGGAATAAGTGTGTCCTTGTCCCAAACATTCTGGAGGGCACTGTAAGGACTCTCTTGCTGTTGTTATTTGTGTGTCTTTGAAGAAAAGGTTTACGTTTGTATTAGAAAAAGTCAAAGGGGTTCAGGAGCCATGCTGTCTGTGCTTTAATGTTAATCAAAAATAAAACCTCCAGCCTTTAGGTGATTCCACTAATCGCTGACCCAGGATATGAAATTTGTCTTATACAGTAGCTGAGACAGTGCAGAGGGTGATGGCGCAAAGTCCCTCAGATGAACTGGCTGATGTCAAGAGTGGTGTCCAGCAGGGGGCACTGCTGGGGCTGCTGCTATTTTTAATATCTTAATTTATAAATGATTGGAGTACTAGAGTGTTGTACCGTGTTAGCCATTATGAATGTAGAGAGAAGCCAAGTAAAATGACACCTTTTATTGGCTAACTAAAAAGATTACAATATGCAGGCTTTCGAGGCAACTCAGGCCCCTTCTTCAGGCGAGATGTAAATGATTTAGATAGGAATATAAAGAACAAGCTGGTTAAGTTGGCAGATGACACCAAGATAGGTGGATTGGCAGATAGTTTGGAATCCGTTCTACCATCACAGAAGGACTTGGCTAGCAGACAGGCTTGGGTGGATTTGTGCTGGAAGAAATTGAATGTCAGTAAATGTAAAGAAGTAAAAATGTGAGGTCTGAAAATCAAGAGGCCGCCTTATGTGAAGGATTAGGAGTCGTAGTGGACTTTAAGCGATCGACTTGCAGAGAGTGATCAGAAGCCATTAAGAAGACTAACAGACTGTCAGGTTATATAGCGCCTTGATGTGTGGAGCACAAGTCACAGGAGGTTCTGCTCAGGCTTTATAACCCACTGGTGAGGCCTCATCTGGAGTCCTGGGTGCAGTTTGGGTCTCCATAAAGACATAACAACACTAGAGAAGGTCCAGAGAAGAGCAACTTGGCTGATTAGAGGGTGACAGGGGATGAGTTATGAGTCAAGATTAAAAGAGCTGAGCCTTTACAGGAGATGAAGAGGAGACCTAAATGAAGAGTTTAAAATGATGAAGGGAATCAGTGCAGCGGATTGAAATGCTGACTTTAAAATGAGAAGAAATTGAAAGTACGCCTCATGAGAAGAATTTGGGAGTCGTAGAGGACTCTTAAGATATCGACAGAAGGCTAACAGAATGTCAGGTTATATAGCGCCTTGATGTGTGCAGTACAAGTCACAGGAGGTTCTGCTCAAGCTTTATAAAACACTGGTGAGGCCTCATCTGGAGTATTGGGTGCAGCTACAAAAAGGACATAACAGCACTAGAGAAAGCCCAGAGAAGAGCGACTAAAGATTAAAAGAGCTGAACATTTACAGAGATGAAGAGGAGACCTGACTGAAGTGTTTCAAATTATGAAGAGAATTAGTGTAGTGGATCAAGACGGTGACTTTAAAATGAGATGAAATCAAAAGTCCGCCTTATGGGAAGGACTGAGGAGTCATAGTGGACTCTAAGCTATCAACTTCCTGACAGTGTTCAGCAGCCATTAAGAAGGCTAACAGAATGTCAGGTTATATAGCGCCTTGATGTGTGGAGTACAAGTCACAGGAGGTTCTGCTCAGGCTTTATAACACACTGGTGAGGCCTCATCTGGAGTCCTGGGTGCAGTTTTGGTCTCCAGGCCACAAAAAGGACATAGCAGCATTAGAGAAGGTCTAGAGAAGAGCAACTTGGCTGATTCAGGGCTACAGGGGATGAGTTAGGAGGAAAGATTCAAAGAGCTGAGCCTTAAGGAGATGAAGAAGAGACCTGAGTGAAGTGTACAAAATGATGAAAGGAAACAGTGCAGTGGATCAAGACGGTGACTTTAAAATGAGTTCATCAAGCACACATGGACACAGATGGAAACTTGTGAAGAGTGGATTTCACACAAACATTAGGAAGTTTTTCTTCCCCCAGAGAACCACAGACACTTGGAATAAGTGACCAGGTAGTGTTGTGGACAGGAGGACTTAAGGTGCCTTCAAAACTTGATGTTAGTTTGGAGAGTGGACAGGAGTGGCGAACTTTGTTGGGCTGAATGTCCTGTTCTCGTCCAGATTGTTCTGATGTTTTAAAGCACCTCCTGGCCTGGAAGGGGAGCACAAGGACTTTAGATGACTGAAGTTTATCTTGCCCTCCCCTACCAGGACTAAATCTTTAGGGAGTGTGATTCATGGCAGGGGCCCGGGAGCATGGTTCTGAGCCGGTTTGGCAAGGCGGACTTTCTTTGGACATTACATGAACCTATAAGCCATCCCTCGCAGGAGGGTCATAAACTGACAAGCTGGTGTGTACAGGGTAGGGAGGCCTTCAGTGTCAGCCATTCAGTTCTCGATACTCCTTTGGTTCATGACTTGTGGCAGGAGATTGGTATAAATTGGTCACTGCGCCCCTCTCGCTCTCTTGCTTGACATAAAGGGACTACCACCTTCCTCTTGCCATTTCTCCACCTCTCTCTCTTGCTATTCCGTCCATGAAGGAAAGACCACCTAACTGTCTTGCCGTTCTTCCATAAAGATAAGACCACCTCTCTCTCTCTCCCTCCTTTGTCGGTCTTCCATGAGGAAAAGACCACCTCTCTCCCTTACAATCCCTCCATGAAGTGAAGCCATTTTGAAACAGACAGGCCACCTGGGCCTGTGCAGATGATGAGCTGATCAGGAAGAATCAAATGGAACAACAAGTCACTGGACCACCGGGACCCTGGTTTTCTTCCAAAGGTGACGCTTAGCGTTGAGGTCAAAGAGTCCAGTCTTTGGTTTCATCAGACCACACCATCTTGTTTGTCATGTCATCTGGCCCTTCTGCCATAAAGACCAAATGAGTGGAAGGTTGCCGTGGTGCTTGTCCTTCTGGAAGTTTCTTCCCTTTCCATACAGGCTCTGTGAAGCTCAGCTGGGGTGACCCTCAGGTTCTTCCTCACTGCTCTTCCCATGACAGCCCGCCCTCGTAAGAGTTGTGATTGTTCCACTTTTTATCTATTTAATAATGATGGTGACCACTGTGCTGTTGGGACCCTTCAATGCCGTAGTCCTTCCCTGATCTGCTCTGCAGGCTTCTCCTTTGACCTCAGGCCCTGGTGGACCCTCTGTAGACAAGTGTGTGCCTTTCCTAATCGGTCCAATGGACTGAATTGACCAGAGGTGGACTCCAAGTACGGTGTCGAAACATCTCAGTGATGGTCAATGGAAGGGGATGCACCTGAGCCACACTTTAGGTCTTACAGAATACGTGAGTCAGTCGGATATTTCAGAGTTTTATTAGGTGTATTGAGTGTTGCTCGATGAGGGAATAATGAATTGAAATGATTGTAGCACACATCGACAACAGGAGCAAATGTGGAAAGAGACAAGGGGGCTGAAGACCTTCTGAAGGCGCTATATGTTGTCATTGAGTCGTGTGTCACTTTTTCCCTGCTTGATGGTCACATTTTGTGAGTGGACTAACTTGTTCAAATGAAAAGTCCTCCATTGTTAACTTACCTGCCCTTTTTTCTTTAAACATTAGGGACCACCAGGACCACCTGGCCCTGCAGGACCCCAAGGCATAAAGGTGAGTGTGCCCGTAGTTTCCTGTTTGTAATATTGAGGTAATGGGGTCACCAAATAGATAGAAGAGAGTCCGGCTGCAGGCGAGACAGTCTGAGGCCCCCCTGACCGATTCAGTGACCTGAGTCATTCTGAGGCCCGTAAGATGACACCCCTGTCAGCGGCATCTCTTTGACTCCGCCCACTTTCCAAGAGCCACTCCCCATGTTTCGTCGGTGTATTGACGCCAGTACTGCAGGCCCCTTTTTTTAGTCCCTGCACTCAAACGTGTGGACTCGGTAATTTAAAGGCCTGTGTAGTCAGCGTTTATTAACCTTTTAAACTGTCGAGGTCTCTCAGTTCTGCAGCCGAAGCAAAACCTTAGAATGGATTTCTCTTTTGTTATTGGGTTTATATTATAGTTGTACTTGAAAGTTTGTGAACCCTTTAGAATTTTCTAGATTTCCTCATAAATATGACCTAAAACATCATCAGATTTTCACTCAAGTCCTAAAAGTAGATAAAGAGAAACCAGTTAAACAAATGAGACAAAAATATTATACTATGTTATATGAGCAACCGCAGGCTCCCAAGCGCTGTAGCAGTTTGCCATAAAAGCGAATCCAAAAAAATTGCGGACATGTTGTAAGCGCCTGCCATTGATGGGTAATACAAAGAACATTATAAGTGCAGGGCACAGGATTACTTGGCCATTAAGCTGGCCCCCCTGACCCTGCCTGACTGTTGTGCCTGTGTATAGGAGAGAGTGACAGATCCCACTACAATAAAGAACCGCGCTGTTCCTGTTCCATGCTGAATTAAAGCTGGTGTCACTAAAGTACTGAGACTCAGCCTCGTGTTTTGGGGTGCAAGATGGGGACTCACACTTCACAGCACACACACACATGGTCACCATGCTATATGAGTGAGGTACGCCGACTTGAGACCGAGCAGGGGAGACGATTACCCACAATCCTGCAGTG
The DNA here is from genome assembly GCF_016835505.1 of Polypterus senegalus. Lineage (NCBI taxonomy): Eukaryota > Metazoa > Chordata > Cladistia > Polypteriformes > Polypteridae > Polypterus > Polypterus senegalus. Next base: position 4,299,531 of record NC_053160.1, read on the forward strand.
AGAGATAAAAGAGTGAAGAACCATCTGCTCATTTGTGATCACGTGACATTCAGCAGACAAAGCGTATACAGACTACTCGTATTGAAAGACCTCGCACGTTTATCAAGTTAAAATTTATTAAAAATTTTAGCTTGCCTTGCAAAACACTCGCAATCCGAGGTTTTACTGTGTAAATATACATGTACTAGACATTAAGCCTGTTACAATAACGGGCGCTAGAACAGTAGTGCATAAACATTAGTAGGAACAGTCGATATTAAATGGCAAGGGACCTTGTATGTGGCTGTAATGTGCGTCACTGTATTGTGTGCCTTTCATTTTCTCTCGCAGTAATACTGCTTTGTATTTCCGTGAAATGCCTGTAATTTAGTCTGACAGTAATACAGTGGAACCTCGGCTCACGACCATAATTCGTTCCAAAACTCTGGTTGAAACCTGATTTGGTCCTGAACCGAAGCAATCTCCCCCATAGGATTGTATGTAAATACAATTAATCCATTCCAGACCGTATGAACTGTATGTAAATATATCTTTTTTTACGTTTTTAAGCACAAATATAGTTAATTATACCACTGAATGCACAGCGTAAGAGTAAACTAAATGTAAAAACATTGAATAACACTAAGAAAACCTTGAACAACACAGAGAACTAACACTGCAAGAGTTCGTGCTACAGCCTTACGACCCGCTCGCTATAAACACTTTTTTTTAATGAGTGTTAAGCACAGGGGAAAAAATGAACATTTGAAAAATCTGTAATTTAATAAACAACCAAGAAAAGTGACATTGTAACAATGCACGCGCACACCTGTGTGTGTGTGTGTGTGTGTGTGTGTGTGTGTGCGTCCGACGCGCGACTGTGTGTGTGCGTGTGTCTGTCGTGCATGCGCCTGTGTGTGTGTCTGCACAGGAAGAGACCGAACACGTGCCGTGTGACCCCACGCTTGCGCACTTCACCAGAAGACACACACACGGACACCTGGACGCACACAGGGGTTTTATTAAAGAGGATATATATATACAGGTGCTGGTCATAAAATAAGAATATCACGACAAAGTTGATTTATTTCAGTAATTCCATTCAAAAAGTGAAACTTGTAGATTAGATTCATTCATTACACACAGACTGATGTATTTCAAATGTTTATTTCTTTGAATTTTGATGATTATAACTGACAACTAATGAAAGTCCCAAATTCAGTATCTCGGAAAATTAGAATATCAATTAAGACCAATGCAAAAAAGGATTTTTAGAAATGTTGGCCAACTGAAAGGTATGAACATGAAAAGTATGAGCATGTACAGCACTCAATATTTAGTTGGCCTGGATTACTGCAGCAATGCGTGGCATGGAGTCGATCAGTCTGTGGCACTGCTCAGGTGTTATGAGAGCCCATGTTGCTCTGATAGTGGCCTTCAGCTCTTCTGAATTGTTGGCTCTGGTGTATTTCATCTTCCTCTTCACAATACCCATAGATTTTCTATGGGGTTAAGGTCAGGCGAGTTTGCTGGCCAATCAAGAACAGGGATACCATGGTCCTTAAACCAGGTACTGGTAGCTTTGGCACTGTGTGCAGGTGCCAGGTCCTGTTGGAAAATGAAATCTGCATCTCCATAAAGTTTGTCAGCAGCAGGAAGCATGAAGTGCTCTAAAACTTCCTGGTAGACGGCTGCGTTGACCTTGGACCTCAGAAAACACAATGGACCAACACCAGCAGATGACATGGCACCCCAAACCATCACTGACTGTGGAAACTTTACACTGGACCTCAAGCAACGTGGATTCTGTGCCTCTCCTCTCTTCCTCCAGACTCTGGGACCTTGATTTCCAAAGGAAATGCAAAATTTACTTTCATCAGAGAACATAACTTTGGACCACACAGCAGCAGTCCAGTCGAGACACTTCTGACGCTGTCTCTTGTTCAAGAGTGGCTTGACACAAGGAATGCGACAGCTGAAACCCATGTCTTGCATACGTCTGTGCTGGTGGTTCTTGAAGCACTGACTCCAGCTGCAGTCCACTCTTTGTGAATCTCCCCACAGTTTTGTTTCACAATCCTCTCCAGGGTGCGGTTATCCCTATTGCTTGTACACTTTTTCTACCACATCTTGTCCTTCCCTTCGCCTCTCTATTAATGTGCTTGGACACAGAGCTCTGTGAACAGCCAGCCTCTTTAGCGATGACCTTTTGTGTCTTGCCCTCCTTGTGCCAGGTGTCAATGGTCGTCTTCTGGACAACTGTCAAGTCAGCAGTCTTCCCCATGATTGTGTAGCCTACAGAACTCGACTGAGAGACCATTTAAAGGCTTTGCAGGTGTTTTGAGTTAATTAGCTGATTAGAGTGTGGCACCAGGTGTCTTCAATATTGAACCTTCTTCACGATATTCGAATTTTCTGAGATACTGAATTGGGGACTTTCATTAGTTGTCAGTTATAATCATCAAAAATAAAAGAAATTAACATTTGAAATACATCAGTCTGTGTGTAATGAATGAATCTAATATACAAGTTTCACTTTTTGAATGGAATTACTGAAATAAATCAACTTTGTCGTGATATTCTAATTTTATGACCAGCACCTGTATATATATATATATAGTATAAATTGTGAGCACTAGAGGGCACTGTTGCTCCTCAAACCCAACAGACACTGAAGACACCAGGTAACATTTGTTTTATATTCCTCACAGCGCTCTCCAGCCACCACAGGCACAGGTAAACAGGCAAATAAGCACCGCAAACCACACAAATATTTCCTTCTCCTTTCCTTTCTCCTCCACACCTCCCAGCAATCATTGTCTACCTCCTCCTGACTCAGGCTTGCTGGCTGGGTTTACAGTAATCCTTTATATATTGTCCAAACTGGAAGTGCTTCTGCTCTTCTGTCCGAATGGCCAGCAAACACTTCTGGGTCAGATGGATATATCATGTGCTGCGGTCCATTTGCAGCACCCAACAGGGCTGAGATACAGAACTCCAAGTCCCATGGTGCCCTGTGGGAAATGATGCAAACGAGGGGAGCTGCCCTCTAGCATCTTGGGGGAGACAGTGCCCTAAAAAAACTGCCTTCCCTCTTCCTCTCATATCCCAGACTATATATATATATATACTGTATATAGAGAGAGAGAAAGATAGATATAAATATATATACACAGTATATAGATATAGAGTTAGGTCCATAAACATTTGGACGTTACCACAATGCATTTTAAAAGAAACAACTCAGATGCAGTTGAAGTGCAGACTTTCAGCTTTAATTCAGTGGGTTGAACAAAACGATTGCATAAAAATGTGAGGCAACTAAAGTATTTTTTGAACACAATCCCTTCACTTCAGGGGCTCAAAAGTAATTGGACAAATTAAATAACTGGAAATAAAATGTTCATTTCTAATACTTGGTTGAAAAGCCTTTGCTGGCAATGCCAGCCTGGTCTTGAACTCACGGGCATCACCAGATGCTGGGTTTCCTCCTTTTTAATGCTCTGCCAGGCCTTTACTTTCAGTTGCTGTTTGTTTGTGGGCCTTTCTGTCTGAAGTTTAGTCTTCAACAAGTGAAATTCACGCTCAGTTGGGTTAAGATCAGGTGACTGACTTGGCCATTCAAGAATTTTCCACTTCTTTGCTTTAATAAACTCCTGGGTTGCTTTGGCTGTATGTTTTGGGTCATTGTCCATCTGTATCATGAAACACCCGCCGCCCAATCAATTTGACGTCATTTAGCTGGATTTGATGTCTCTGAACACCTCAGAATTCATTCGGCTGCTTCTGTCCTGTGTCACCTCATCAATAAACACGAGTGTCCCAGTGCCACTCGCAGCCATCACACTGCCTGACTCCACCGTGTTTTACAGATTATGTGCTATGCTTTGGATAATGAGCTGTTCCACGCCTTCCTTCTCCATACTTTTTTCTTGCCATCATTCTGGTGGAGGTTGATCTTGGTCTCGTCTCTCCAAAGAATGTTTTTCTAGAACTGTGCTGGCTTTTTTAGATGTTCTTTAGCAAAGTAAAAATCTGGCCTTTCTATTCTTGAGGCTTATGAGTGACTGGCACCTTGCAGAGCACCCTCTGGATTTCCTTTCATGCAATCTTCTCTTTATGGTAGACGTGGATATCGATACACCGACCACTGGAGAGTGTTGTTCACTTGGTTGGCTGTTGTGAAGGGGTTTCTCTTCACCATGGAAATGATTCTGCGATCATCCAGCACTGTTGTCTTCTGTGGACGTCCAGGTCTTTTTGCGTTGCTGAGTTCTCCAGTGCTTGCTTTCTTTCTCACGATGTACCAAACTGTAGATTTTGCCACTCGTAATATTGTAGTAATTTCTCGGATGGGTTCCTTCTGTTTTCGCAGCTTAAGGATGGCTTCTGTCACCTGCATGGAGAGCTCCTTTGACCGCATGTTGTCTGTTCACAGCAAAATCTTCCACATGCTTAACTGATAAGACGTAACGACGGACTTGAACACACCTGCCCGTGAAATAGCCTTGGAGTCAATCGTCCAATTACTTTTGAGCCCCTGAAATGAAGGGATTGTGTTAAAAAAATACTTTAGTTGCCTCACATTTTTATGCAATCGTTTTGTTCAACCCACTGAATTAAAGCTGAAAGTCTGCACTTCAACTGCATCGGAGTTGTTTCATTTAAAATTCATTGTGGTAATGAACAGAACAAAATGAGAAAAAAAGTGGTCTCTGTCCAAATTGTTATGGACCTAACTGTATGTATGTTGTGGTGGGCGGCTGAGACGCCGAGAAGGACCGAGTGAGGGACTATGCCTCCCCCGGACCACGAGAGGGCAGCCGCCCTGGTTTGTGTGGGGGCCACAGGAATGGAGCATGGAAGCTCAATCCTATAGGGGCCTGTGGCCACCGCCAGGGGGTGTCCAGATGACTGAGGAGCCCTGGACGTCAGCACTTCCGCCACACCTGGAGTATTACCAGGAACACCTGCAGTGCTCCCGGGTGCTCATGGTGTGGCAGAAGTACCGCAGGAAGCTCAACTGGACGCACCTGGAGCACATCCGGGTGGGAATAAAAGGGGCCGCCTCCCTCCAGTCATCAGCCAGAGTCGTGAGGAGGAGGACGAAGCTCGGAGGAGAAGAGTGGTGGCGGTTAAGGCAGAACTTTTAAGAGGCCCGGATTTGAGGGTGATTGGTGTTGGCACACTGGGTTGTGTGCGGGACAATGCCAATTGTAAATAGTGTAAATAAAACGTGTGTGGTGATTCAACCAACGGTGTCTGTCTGTCTGTGCCGATTCAGACTTACTGTATATACTCACGTATAAGGAGGGTCTTGAAACCCGAAAAGTCGATCATAAAATCAGACCCCGACTTATACGCCTGTTTTTTACATTTTCTTGCCTCCTCCAGTCTCTCACCAGTTTCTCAGACACATTGAACTTTGTTACAGCAGCTCAGTTACCAATTTCCTTCGCCACTTCACCGACTTTTAATTTAAAACGAGCTTCATATTTCCTTCTGATTGAACGCTCCATCATAGATAAGGGATGGTCTTACAATAAAGGTGTATGAGTTACACAAAACAGTGTAAACGTCGCTTTGGAATAGTTCGGGTAGCACCGTGTGGTCACGTAGGCACAATACACAGAAAATAAGAAGGCCGTGTGCTCCGTGGTTCCTCTCTCAGGTGGGCGAGCGTTAGCATATCGTAATCTCTTGGATCAATAGCGTGAGTTTTCCGCATTCAACTTATAAAATCGACATTATAAAATACTGGAAATTATACGGTAAAATCAAGTCCCGAGCTTAAACGCGAGTAGATACGGTAAACCAGTTTATATTGCGTAATAAGGAAACACCGAGCATATATTGTGCCAAAATTCATTGTGGCGTTTTTAGCATTTCAAATGAGCAAACTCTGTCATTTAAATTTGCTTTCATTTTTATGATAATCCACTGGGGTCACACCCAATCACTTAACGTTTACTGATTAACCAGGATTAACATTCAAAATTTGGAGGTGGGCGGCGATATTTAGGTTCACATGAGGCCATTGTGGCTGCACCAGGAGAAGCTTTCATTTCACTAGAAGTCCCAATACACAGGGCAGTTTGTGCTTCAATTTGGCATTGGAAAATCAGTCGGATACTTCTTCTTCTTCTTCTTCTTCTCCATCTTCATCTTCTTCTTCTCTGTCTTCTTCTTCATCTTCTTCTCCATCTTCATATTCTTCTTCTCCATCCTCATCTTTTTTGCCTTCTTCTTCTTCATTTCTTCTTCTTCTTCTTCTTCTTCTTCTCTGTCTTCTTCTTCATCTTCTTCTCCATCCTCATCTTTTTTGCCTTCTTCTTCTTCATTTCTTCTTCTTCTTCTTCTTCATCTTCTTCTTCTCTGTCTTCTTCTTCATCTTCTTCTCCATCCTCATCTTTTTTGCCTTCTTCTTCTTCATTTTCTTCATTTCTTCTTCTTCTTCCTCTCCCCTAGAAGAGGCTTAGAATGAATGGTTTGTCAACATCAAATACGGGTCTTTTTAGTGCCGTGGTTCTCAAACTGTGGGTCGGGCCCCCCTAGGGGGGGCGCGAAGATGTGAAAAAAAGAATCAAAAATATGAAAAATCCATCTATTGAAACCAAAACAAATGAACTTAAACTACATTCTGATACTAGAAAAATAAATATAGAGTTAGATAAATGTCGATAAAAGTTAAGTAGGTATAATAAAATATGCATCTCTGATATATCATTAATTAAAAAAGAACAAATTGGTATTAGTGGGCTCCTTTCTAAAAAACGTTAGGGGGCCGCGATTAAAACCATTATGAAAACCTGGGTCGCAAATACTTAAAGGTTGAGAAACGCTGTTTTAGTGAGAGGTTTGGTTGGAGCTGGGAGATGAATAAGGCTCTGCAGCCTGCAATACCAATGACGTAGGTCAGGTCTTGCCCACACTGTGCCCCACTATGTCCACAGCGTCGGTCACCAAACGCCTTTTGGGTCCGATAACCAACGCACAACACTAATCTTACCCAAAGTGTAACTGGGCATGCGATGGACGTTTCGTGACTGACCTCATAGGTACTGCGATCTGCAATTCCACTATGTTGGCCTGGGCCATCGGGTCGAAGGTCACTAACCGAATATAATTCCATCCATCCATTATCCAACCCGCTATATCCTAACTACAGGGTCATGGGGGTCTACTGGAGCCAATCCCAGCCAACATAGGGCACAAGGCAGGAAACAAACCCCAGGTAGGGCACCAGCCCACCGCAGGACATACACCCGCCACACACTAGGGACAATTTAGGATCGCCAATGCACCTAACCTGCATGTCTTTGGACTGTGGGAGGAAACCCACGCAGACAACATGCAAACTCCTCGGAAAGCGAACCCGGGTCTCCTAACTGCGAGGCAGCAGTGCTACCCAGTGCGCCACCATGCCACCCAATATAATTAAATGTATTTAATGCCACCTGCACTTCAGAACAGGCCGTCCACCTGAAGCGAAGCCCGAACAGTACTTGGACGGGAGACCATCTAGGAAAAGTGTGGGTGGCTGTCTGAAGAGGGCGGCTTACCCCTGTGGTCTGTGTGTGGACCCCGATACCTCGGCACGATGACGGGGAGACGCTGTGCTGTAGGAATGGTGCCGTCCTTCAAATGAGGTGTATAAACTGAGGTCCCAACTCTCTCTGGTCATTAAACATCTCCAGGCATCCTGCATAAAGAGATGTCCTGGCTAAACTGCCCACCACAGCCTTGTCCATTCTTTCCTGCAAACCATTCCTTGTTTCTAACTAGCTAATTACCGTATCTCTCTCAACTTCACCAGCTAATTAGCTAACGTGTGCCGATTGTCTGGGAGCAAACATGGCTTCCGTCACATCACCCTGGTGGCTGCTGCACGTCAGTGGTGGTTCAAGTGGCTCCCTGGCTGAATTTTAGGCCTTTTTCTATATTAGACACCATTTTGTGTAACCGTTGCTAGGGTCACATACTGCGTTTCTAGGGGCGTGGTCTCCAGGGTCTTGACCTGCAATTCATTAGCATGACCAGATAAAAAAGTCAGCATTTTGCACTAAGCTTTAACTGATACAAAAAATACAAAAAGAAAACTCTCTCTTTGTTATTGATCTTCGTGTCTTGCTGGATTTTTGACTTTGATTCTTGGTGTTCAGTTGCTTCATTTTTATTTTATTAGCTTTGTTTTGCCTTTTGCACAGGTAAAATAAAAAAAATGTAGTTATCTGTTTCCTGCTGAGCCCATTGTCTATGTGAACCACTTTCAGTGGTAAGGCAAAAGTCTAATATAAATGTAATTCATTATTTTTATTTTATTTTTTTATTGTGATCAATTTTTTATTGGATGGCACGGTGGCACAGTGGTAGCGCTGCTACCTTGCAGTAAGAAGACCCATCTGGGGTCGCTTCTCGGGTTGCATGTTCTCCCCGTGTCTATGTGGGTTTCCTCCCACAGTCTAAAGACATGCAGGTTAGGTGCAATGGGGGCCCTAAATTGTCCCTAAGTGTGTGTGGGTGTGGGAGTTTCCTGCCTTGCACCCTGTGCTGACTGGGATTGGCTCCAGCAGACCCCCATGACCCTGTAGTTAGGATATAGCAGGTTGGATAATGGACAGATGGATGGAATTTTTTATTGCATTCAGAAAATAAGGGGACAATAACACATTTTGTGAAAGGATATTTTTATAGAGAAATTGGAAAGAGCTTGCTGGGTTGAGCAAAGTCTGAATTTATAACACATGGGGGTCACGGACACGGCCAGCAGAAGAAAAGAAACTTCCAGAATTACGCAAAGTTATCTCCAGGGTTCACGGTCAACCACGGCGTGATGAAGGAGATGGCGGCGTTTCCCATTTACTAATAGTGTGTGCAGGTCAAGTGCACCACCACTGAGGCCCAAAGCACAGCAAGAGCAGGACGGTCCCAGAACGGGTGCTGCCCAGTGCATTATGGGAGCACCGGTGGTAGAATGGATCCGGAGCTCCAACCCATCAAGAAACGTTTTCTCGGGTAATGGTGAACTCTATGGACAATTTTATACAGGATGTGGTGATGATTAGAATTTCTAGAGAAACTTTTTATGGTTTTACAAATTGTGTTCCAACACAGTGGCTTGGACAGGGACAGATCATTTCTAAATGACAATCTGACGTTTAAATGTCAAAGAATTGTCAGTCAGTCATTGTCCAACCTGCTATATCCTAACTACAGGGTCACGGGAGTGTGCTGGAGCCAATCCCAGCCAGCACAGGGCGCAAGGCAGGAAACAAACCCCGGGCAGTGCGCCAGCCCACCGCAGGGCACATCCATACACCAAGGACAATTTAGGATCACCAATGCACCGAACCTGTATGTCTTTGGACACGGAGAGAACATGCCAACTCCACGCAGGGAGGACCTGGGAAGCAAACCCAGGTCTCCTTACTGCGAGGCAGCAGTGCTACCCACTGCGCCACCGTGCCACCCTCAAAGAATTATTTATTTATTTTGTTACTTCACAAATCATTTTTATTCTTCTTTCCATTATAAACAAGCCCCCCACACCCCAGAGACTTGGCCCCTTGTATTTTTTCAAACACCGTTGATGTGTTTTTCCAGGCCAGGCAGGTGAAGTGACTTCCTCAGGTTCATACAAGGAATCCCAGCCGCAAATTGTTCCTTGGCCTCTAGGGGGCCACGTTGCCCACCGCCAGATCCGTCCTGCAGTGTCAGCACCGAGAATGCGTGTCACCTAAAGGGCACAGCAAACTGATCCCTGCCCAGAATAGCACAAGTGAAGCTATTTTCGGTCAGGACGGTGATGGCGGACATTCATCTCTCTGTGTGAATGGCAGGAGTCAGAAGTGCAATCAGCCGAAGCGTCGTTTCATTTCCAGCTCTAGTCATAAATTCATTAAACTGAATCTGCCATTCAGGGAACTGAAATCAATCAACATTTATTTATATATACAAAAAACATGTAGCTCAAAGTGCTTTACAAAATGAAGAATAGAAAGATAGAAGACACAATAAAAAATAAACATAAGTCAACATTAATTAACATAGAATAAGTAAGGTCCGATGGCCAGGGTGGACAGAAAAAAAAAACTCCAGAGGCTGGAGAAAAAAAATCAAATCTGCAGGGATTCCAGACCACGAGACCACCCAGTCCCCTCTGACATCAGTGAATATTTAACTTCAGGTTAGGGCAGATTCTTCAGGGCGGCTCTGATATAATAAGGTAGAGCACGTTAATACCATGACAAAACATGACAGGCTGGCCCGGCAGGAATGTCTGCTGTGACAAAGCACTGACAAAGAACAGGGATGGGATGCCCAGTGGCTATTTCTGTTTTATTCTAAATGTCATTTTTGGTTCTTTTTTGTTTTAATAGGGGGAGCCAGGATCTCAAGGGTCTCCTGGGCTGGATGGCGAGAGGGTATGACAACATCTGTCACCACACTGTCTCTGTTCTTCTCACTCATGTTGAGCTGCTGATGGTTTATGGGTAACGGGCACTTTTTTTTTAACATCATTTAGGGTCCCAAAGGCTCCAAGGGTGACATGGGTATGCCAGGAATTTCAGGAGACAAGGGTGGTATGGGCCTTCCTGGATTACCAGTAAGTATCTTTTACAACAGAATTTCGATAAAATTCCTGTTCTTTAGCTTTGTAACTATGGCTGTTATAAAAAAAAGTTCTATTTTAGAAAGCCTGAGGTTTTTGATTCAATTCAGAGTCGAGTCAGGTCAGGGTGAGGGGCATACACTGGTACGGCACCTTACTGCACTCACCATATGATAAAACAGCTCAGGATCCTGTTTGGAAGCCCCCCAGGTAGACACACTATCCAGTTTCACCCCCCCGGAAATGACCCTCAATCTGCCACAGCCAGGTGTTACATAAGCCAGCCAATCAGGTCTTCTGCAATGAGGGTGAGCCGGACCACCCTTGGGTAATCGCGCCACATAGCCGTAGTGCCGTAACTGACGCTTCCTCACAGTGCAGCTCATGTGCCTCATTCGGAACTCCATGAGCAACACAAAGTCACACCAGTGGCACCCAAGGACCTTTCCGAACAAACACACTTGAAGGAGTCCAGTCTTCATCTCAGGTCTAAGGATGGCGCCCATGTCTCGCAAACAGGAAGCACCAGGACTGTAAAGACTATGAAAGACGATGAAACAGCTCGAGATTCTGGTTGGCAACCTCACCATGGCAGACACCTGGTCCAGTCCCACCCTCTGGAAATGACCTCCAGGTGTTACATGGACTTCCCCTTGGCCTGTTCCAGCCACTCGGGTCCTCAACAATGAGGGTCCTATGAACCGGACCACCCTTGGTAAATCACACCACATGGCCGTAGTGCCATAACTGACGCTCCCTCACAATGCAGGTCATGTGTCTTATTCGGGACTCCATGAGCAACACAAAGTCACACCAGTGGGACCCAAGGACCCTCCGAAGAGACACACATGGAGGAGTCCAGTCTTCATCTCAGGTCACTGATAGCGTTCATGACTCACAAACAGGGAGCACCAGGACTGTAAAGACTTGGACTTTTGTCCTTTTGCAGATATCGGGAGCACCACACACCCCTTTATGACCTCATGACCCCCCATGCTCTCCCAATCTGTCTACTGACTTCATAGGAAGAGTCACCAGAGTCACATGAATGTCACTTCCGAGGTCAGTAAACCTCTCGATGAGGTTGACACTCTCTCTGCAGACAGACACACTGCTGATGGCCGTGACCAAGAGGTCATTAAAGGCCTGGCTGTTGGTTTTTATCTGGACCCTTGCAAGCCCAAAGCCCTCACTCAGTCTCTCGAGACCCCCGATCAGAGCCTCCATTGACTCCATGAAGATCACAGCATCGTCAGCAAAGTCAAGATCAGTGAATCTCTCTTTATCAACAGATACCCCCCAGCCGCAGGACCCCACGACTCTGCCCAACACCCAGCCCATGCCAGCATTGACCAGAGTAGGAGCAGAACATTCAGTTAACTGTTTATTTGACTTTTCTGGCCAATTGTTATTTTCCCATGAGACACAGAAGAGTTAGCAGATGCCACCGAAGATCATGTCAGAGCCGAGCTCCTTACTGGACATTTCTGATGTTTTAACGTTTTTCCTCCTTTCTGTTTTAGGGTGCAAATGGGGCCAAAGGAGAAAAGGGAGACCCCGGCTTGCCTGGTCCTCAGGGTCAGTCTGTAAGTAGCACCACTTATGAAGGACCTTTGCTTGTGCATCATGTGTGCAAAATGCTGTTGAGATCACACAACAACCAGGGTGCCATTAGCTTTGTGACAGGACTCTCGGTGCTCGGTGCTGTTCTGGTTCTGCATGTAAACTTCCAGGTAGCAAAATATGATGTGATCTGGAGAGACAAGCTGGAATGGAGACTGGCCTGAGCCTGGATATATTTATATATAGAAATAAAAAAACAGGGACAAATGAAGACGGTGGGCGCCAGATGGTGAACCCATATATTGCAACTGGGGAAAAAATGAAAAAAATTGCAATAGCAAAGAAACAGACAGGAGGCGGTCATGTGCTGATGCTTGAGGTTACAACTTTGTCTCTTTATTTGACTGAGTCGTCTTAGGAGGCTTGGGGTTTTCAAAGTGTCTTGACAGGAAGAGGCTGGTTTACCGGCGGAAACAGGAAAGGCATTGTGGGTCTCGCTGTCGATGGTCTTTTGTCCTGAGGTTGGGAGAGAAGAAGACTTGAGTCTGCTAGAGCCCCCTCATGGCTTGGAGCTGTATTACAGCTATAGTTTATCTATTCTATCTATCATATAGTGCCTTTCACTTCTATCTATCTATCTATCTATCTATCTATCTATCTATCTATCTATTATATAGTGCCTTTCTATCTATCTATCTATCTATCTATCTATTATATAGTGCCTTTCATCTATCTATCTATCTATCTATCTATCTATCTATTATATAGTGCCTTTCTATCTATCTATCTATCTATCTATCTATTATATAGTGCCTTTCTATCTATCTATCTATCTATCTATCTATCTATCTATCTATCTATCTATCTATTATATAGTGCCTTTCTATCTATCTATCTATCTATCTATTCTATCTATCTATCTATCTATCTATCTATTATATAGTGCCTTTCTTCTATCTATCTATCTATCTATCTATCTATCTATCTATCTATCTATCTATTATATAGTGCCTTTCACATCTGAAACTGTCCCTTAATTATCACTTGACTAAATCCCCTGTGGTGTTTTCTTCCTGATGTTTGTCATTTAATGAATTATTTTCATACTGTAAAAAAAAATCTAAATTGAAAGCCACTTTTTCTTTTTTTTCTTGCAGGTTGTTGGTCCTCCTGGCGCTCCTGGCCCCCATGGCCCCCCTGGTCCAATGGTAAGTGTTTGACCAGTTATGAAGAATGTTAAGGTTTAACTGTGGTATCTATTGGATCTTAAACTGACAACAATGGGCTCCTGATGTTTTCCTGGAAGTGAGCGCACTCCGCAGTTGCAGATCAGTTTTTCCCCAAACCCCTGTCTCTGATCTAATGTCTTGAAATTCCCAGGGGGATAATCAGCTGCTTTCTGTTGTAATGTTGGCATATCTGGGCACTCGCTAGTAAAACATGTTGCTCGAAATGAACACAATCAAATGCCCAAACAACAATCAATAAAGTTCATAAATACTGTATAATTAAAGGAAAATTGCATTTACTGCACCTTAGTGAGGAGGGCTGATGTCCTGTGTAGCTGGCTTAGTGTTTGGTAAGGGGGTCAGGGGGCTCACCTTCCATAAATGCGCCTCAGTTGTCAAAATGAGACCAATATTGCTCGGAAATATTGATGTTTGACTTGCAGAGAGCCTTCAAAGGTAGGAAAAGTCAACTCTTAAAAGTATTTACTTCTCTGTAAAAGAGGATTTAGTGTCAGTGCTGTGGTTGTTGTGTGTCAAAATGGTTTATATCTTCGGAAAGACGAGACTCTGAATTTTCATTTGATGTGTAGTATATCGAGATGCATGACAGAGGGGCATGCACACATGGCTGTGACGTCGTCCAATCGTAGTTATGTACCGGGACCGGTCTTTGTGCATGTTAAGACTAAGACTCGATGCAAACTCTGAGGCGATCGGCTTTGTCCGTTGCAGCTCCAAAACTCGGGAACAGTTTGCCGTTACACGTTAGGCAGACTCCTTCACTCGCTGTCTTTAAATGTCATTTAAAATCACACTTTGACTGCCTGGCCTTTGACCCCGTGTGACATGTCGACTATCTGCGTACTTTTGTTTATGAATTTCTTCAGCTCTTATGTGTTTCTGTTTCTTTGACCCTTTGGTCATTGTGTGTCTGATACGTTGAGTTTTATTGGTCAGCCTTGATGTTGTTTTTAAAGTGCTTTATCAATCAATCAATCAATCAATCAAGTTATTTGCTGCTGTCATTTTGTTCTTTCAGGGTCCTCATGGTTTTCCGGGGCCGAAGGTGAGCCTAACGTGACGTTTTACGTTTCCATTCATTGGACTCTCTTTTTTTCTGTTTCTTTTTTCTTGCTATTTATTTTCTTGTTGTTATTGTATTGTTATCTTGTTATTTGTTTTTTCTTGTTCTTTCTTTCCCTTTTTCCATGTTCTGTCAGTTACTCACTCGAGGTGCTGATTGTAACGTTTCCCTCCTTGTTTCGTTGTCTTTGTTCCTTCAGACCCCTCCCCGTTTGTCTTCTAAGCCCCCCTGTTGTATTGTGTTTTACGATGAATGTCTTCTGTAATATTTCTAATATCCAATTCAGGAGCCATTCCAGGTTGAGTATCTCTAATCCAAAATTCCAGAATATTCCAAAATTAGAAACTTGTTGTGCGCCACCAGTTGAAAAGTCAACACCGGGGAGGATGGGGTGGTCTGTTTTATAAAACTCTTCTTGGATGTGAGTGTGAAAACATTGCTGGAGAGAGTGGATCCGAATAACAAATGTGCCGAGTAAAAAAGGGATTTACTCTGTCGGAGCAGAATGGTGGTTGGTGGGACGGGGACCCCCCATATAGCTTAGAGCTCCACGAAGCAATGACACACGTGGGGAAGGGGGGAGCTAATGAGAAGCGAACCGATAATGGGGGGGGACCCCATGAAGCACCGAGTGTCATAAGGAAACGATCCACCGTGTTAGGGTGGGTAGTCCGCCATGAAGCATTGAACACCGCCAAGCAATGAAACACACCTGACAAGCTTTGTTCCCAGCAACACGACACCATAACTCCTGCATTGAAAGGTGCCACCGTAAAGACGGCAGGTGACTTGGGTGTCGATGGAACGTCACTTGTCACGGTTAACACCAGCAGCTTCCTTCTCACTGACTGTCCTCATTGAGTCCAATATGAGTGCAGTCGAGTGCTCCGATTACGTTAGGACAATTGGCCGCTGCTGCGAGTTGACAGCAATACGTTATGTGGACACACACACACCATACGGAGAGGGAGTTTAGCGCCTCACCGGTCAGTCACGGCCTTCAGCACAGCAGGTATGGTGGAGTGAAGCTGGGCTGAGATATTCCTGACCGGTCGGCCAGTTCTTTGTGAAGTGAGAACGATATAAACTTATAAATAACCAACAAACAGAGCAAATACGCAGCACTGGCCCTCTAAAAAGGGAATGAAAATAAAGTCTGTGCGTCACATTCGTCATCTATGACGTGTCATACGTCTGCCGGCCGGCCGGCCTGTACCTGTACTGGTACTGTGAGTGCTGTGCGGAGTGGAGACAGGACCTCTGTGTGTTTCCCAGTTAATTCAGGGGTTCGTCAGCGGTGTGTTCTGCTCCTACTCTGGTCAATGCTGGCATGGACTGGGTGTTGGGCAGGGTCATGGGGTCCAGCGGAAGTGGGGCATCTGTGGGTGAAGAAAGATTCACTGATGTTGACTTTGCTGACGATGCTGTGATGTTCACAGAGTCAATGGAGGCTCTGATCGGGGCTCTCAAGAGACTGAGTGAGGGGTCTGAGTGTCTGGGCTTGTGAGGGTCCTAATAAAAACCAAAGATCCAGACCTTTAATGGCCTCTTGGGCACGGCCATCAGCAGTGTGTCTGTCTGTGGCGAGAGTGTCGACCTCATTGAGAGGTTTACTTACCTTGGCTGTGACATTCATGTGACTCTGGTGACTCTTCCTATGAATTCAGTAGATGGATTGGGAGAGCACGGGGGGTCATGAGGTCATAAAGGGGTGTGTGGTGCTCCCGATATCTCAGTAGAAGGACAAACGTCCCAGTCTTTAGAGTCCTGGTGCTCCCTGTTTGTGAGTCATGGGCGCCATCCAGTGACCTGAGATGAAGACTGGACTCCTTCATGTGGGTCTCTTCAGAGGGTCCTTAGGTCCTGCTGGTTTGCCTTTGTGCTGCTCATGGGGTCCTGAATGAGGCACATGACCTGCATTGTGAGGGAGTTTTCAGTTATGGCACTACGGCCATGTGGCGTGTTTCCCCGAGGGTGATCCGACTCGTAAGATCCTCATTGTTTGGGACCCGAGGGGCTGGACCAGGCCAAGGGGGTCACCCACGTAACACCTGGATGCAGCAGATAGAGGGTCACTTCCGGAGGGTGGGACTGGACCGCTTGTCTGCCTGGGGGGTTGCCAACCAGGATCCCAAGTTTTTTCGTCCTGCGGTGGGTGCGGCAACTTGCTGTACCAGTGCATGCTCCCCAACTTGACTTGATACGTCTGCCACATTAACACACATTTTAATAAGAACTCGGTGATATGAATTATTATATATGTGAGTTATCTAGAGGACTCTAAAGACTGTCCTGTCTTGCTATACGGTTGTGAGACATGGACGGTATTCAGTGACCAGATAGACGGTCACTTCTGGTGGGAGGCACTGGACTGCCTAAGGGGTTGCCAACCAGGATCCTGAACTGTTTAGTGGTGTGGTGGGTGCGCCAACACTTTGAACCAGTGTATGCCCCCCAACCTGACCCTAATTATCATTGTGCTGATTTGACTGCATTTTCTTGCCTGATCAAAGGGGTCACTGAGCTATCTCATTATATGTATATACTGTGACCACCAGGGGGTGCCTCATTTGCCCTGACTTTGGACACAACTCACCCACAAACAGCGCCAAGTTCATTTAAATAAAGATTTTTTAACAATTATATTTTTTCCAGGCAGGGCGGCACAGTGGCACTGTAGTAGCCCTGCGGTCTCACAGTAAGGAGACCTGGGTTCGCTTTCCGGGTCCTCCCTGTGGAGTTGGCATGTTCTCCCCATGTCTGCGTGGGTTTCGTCCCACAGTCCAAAGACATGCAGGTTAAGTGCATTGGTAATCCTAAATTGTCCCTGGTGTGTGCTTGGTGTGTGTGTGTGCCCTGCGGTGGGCTGGCACTCTGCCCGGGGTTTGTTTCCTGCCTTGTGCCCTGTGTTGGTTGGGATTGGCTCCAGCAGACCCCCGTGACCCTGTAGTTAGGATATAGCGGGTTGGACGATGACTGACTGACTTTTTTCAGGCTTCAGATCAGTCTTACAGCACACACTAATTTGTTTGTCATCTTCTGTCCTCCTCCACAAGCGTCGTCTCACTCCCTCCCAACTCCGACTCACCTTTCAGGAGTGACACGGCTTCTTTTATGCTGAACCCAGGAATACTTGTGGGGTTACGGTGTTACGTAATCAGATCAGATGGAGGGTCCTCTGAAGCGTGGAGAGTCACTCCTAAGAGTGCCACCTGGCGGCACCCAAGAACCCTGACATGTCTCTCCATACTGTGGCCAAACCAGTAAAGCACTGCCCTCTTTTATACTGGGGAACAAATTGTTAATCTGTTATTTGTTCCCCCGGATAGCAATCTACCATCAACCCAGCCGGGTTGCACCTCTTTTCCTGTAGTCCTTCTGTTGTGGCCTCCCGGCCGGGTAAGGATCCATCTTCCATCCCAGCCGGTATGCCGGTCCACCCACACGGCACTTCCAATACACATATTCCGAAATTTGAAATCCTTCCTGTCCCTGGCATTTCTGGTTAGGGATACTCAACCTGAATTTTCTGTGTGCCTTCACGTTAACAAGCGCGCAGTCGTCTCCTCATCTGAGCTTTGAAGTTGTGACTTTTGTATCATGTGAACCCTAAGCATTGCTTCAGTACACATTTACCATTAAAGGTCAAATACCAGTCGCCTTTCTATAAAAAAAAGATGGTGGAGGACGATAACAGTCACTATGGCCATCAAAAAAACAACCAAACCTTGCAGGTCATGAGCTGGTCGCGAAGTTATTCTTGTGTTATTATGGGGTGTAACAGACAGTAGCAAAGTATACATGGTGTGTTTTGCTCACTTTCATGTTCAGCAGCTGAAGGCCTAAGTTCCCAAACTTCAAAATCTCTCTGTTGGCAAGAATTCAAGAACCAGGTAACCCCCAGTTAGGAGCGGCATTGGTGTGTCTCCTTACCCAACTTACTTCTTGTATGGCACAGAGCGCTGTGAAGAATTCTCACTTAAAATACCAGTACAGATGATACTAAATACAGAACTGGTGCGCTTATTGCTGGTATAAAACAGGCAAAGAAAAGACTAAGGTAGACCTGGGAAGTCCTCCAGGTGCTTGATTGCCGACATCCTGCTGCACTTCTGGGAGTGGCAAAACCAGTGCCCAGAAGGGTCCAGCAGTGCCTGCTGCTGCACCCCTGGCGGCGCCTGCAGAACCCAACAGGGCTGCACAACACTCCAACCCCCATGAAGCCCTGGGGGAGTCCGAGGCACCGCTGCAACCCAGGGAGGGCTGTTCTGGCTGGGCATGGGTCCCGGCCATCTGTCACAATAGATAGATAGATAGATATGAAAGGCACTGTCATATCAGATGGATGGTATAGTAGGCAAGATTTAAAAAAATAGACAAATCGACAAGAAAAGCATTTTATTATAGATAGATAGATATGAAAGGCGCTATATGATAGATAGATAGATAGATAGCTGTGAAAGGCACTATATAATAGATGGATACATAGATTTGAAAGATGCTATTAGGTAGATAGATGGATGGTATAGTAGGCAAGATTAAAATAATTAGACAAATCGACAAGAAAAGCATTTTATTATAGATAGATAGATATGAAAGGCGCTATATGATAGATAGATAGATAGCTTCAGCTACCTGATAGGGTTACACTTGCTAATGTCCAACAGGCCACTGGATAGACACATAGATTTGAAAGGCACTATACACAGTCATGATAATAATAATACATTTTATTTATATAGCGCCTTTCCCATGCTCAAGGCTCAAGATAGTGCCTTTCACTCTATTTATCTATCTAATAAATGTGAAAGGTGCTATATGATTGATAGACAGATAGATATTTTAGTAGTGTTGGCAGGATTACATAGATACTTTACTGATACCAAGGGATATTTAAGAAGACAGGCAGAAGATGCCAATGCCAATGTACACTGGCATCGTATTGAATAATAATGAATGGAAGAACAGGGGGAGACAACCCGGCAGGGCTATGGGCTCCCCCAATACAATAAGAGACGGCTTCCTTGGGTGATTTTACCTCCGTTGATACCCGCAAGGCACTCTGGATATCGTAGTTTCCTAGAACAGCCTTGTCGAGTTCCATGGGGCCACCAGGGGGTGCTGCAGAGATTCCTCATCCCTGCTTTATTGGACTTCCATTGGGTCACGCCCTACTATCAGAAGTACTCCCGGGTCCGGGATAAAAGAAGCCGCGTGACTTCATCCAAGCAAGCCAGAGTCATGTGGAAGTGGACAAAGCTCACCAGGGAGGAAGAGAGGATGAGGAGGGAACGAGACAGCGTGGCAGGATTTGTGTTTGTTGCACTTCTGGAGCCTCTGTAGAAGGTACTTGTGTATATAAACCGGTTTTATCTAAACGGGACTTGTGTCTGGGGTTGAGTGACCTTTGGCTCCCTCTACTGTCCATGTGATGAATAATAATTACAATATGAAGAGCACACTGCACATGTGTAAGTGTCACTTTCAGATTCCCAGAATCCCTTTCAGTTTCACTGCCTGAAGACAGATTCACTTTGTCATCTCTGCTGATGAGAAGCGTTTCTTACAAGACTCCATTATGAGGCTAAGAGAAGATGCGTCTGCGCTATTGCTCATGTAACGCTTATGCAAGACACGCTTATCCCGTGGCCTAAGTAACACCTGGCACCACCGCTGTTGGCACATTTACTTCTTGAGTGGCACTCGGGTGTACTGCTAAGGAGGTTAATGGACATTGGTTTCTCCGCGAGTAACCCAATTATTTGGCCATGTAAACCCTTAACCAGGATTTCGTGATCTGCGGATGTTCCTTAGTATTCTGGTCATCTGCACACGTTTTAGCTTCAGACTCCCCCCGTTTTCAGCAGCCGCAGGTGAAAGCGTCCACAAAGATAAAAACTTCCTGAGGCAGATGCTCGGGTGATCTCATGATTCCCTCTCCTGGTTAAAATAATCTGCCTCAATACTTCAGAAATCATTAAATTGATGTTGATGAGCCAAGCAGCACAATCTTGTCGGCAGTGCTGGGAGTAAAACACGTAAAAGTAATGTGCTTTATGTATTCTGATTACTTTTTGAAGTAACATAACGTAATATTTCTTTTATCGCAGCAGAAACACCTGCGTTACTCTTATTCCAGCAGCACCCCAGCTGAGTCAGGACAGGAGCCAACTGAGCTGTTTAGGGCATCTGATAGGGATGTCACCCTGAGGGGGATCGGCCCACCCAGCTGGGAGGAGACCCAGGGCTCGCTTACAGGATTCTACAGGGTGAGCCAAAAAGAAGTGCAAAATTTCAAACATTTATTCTACAAAAACGCTACGAGATAAAATAACTTCTATTACGACACAAGAAAGGGGGATACCGAACAGATTTTGTTCACAGTGTTTTAAAAATGACATCTTCAAGGTGGTGGCCATCATTAGCGATACGCTCTTCGAGACGATTTCTGAACGCTCATGTGACTCGTTCGGCCATTTTGTGGTGAGTAGCGTCTTTGAGGGCTTTGAGGTTTTGAGGTCAGTGTGTGTGGACCTTTGACTTGAAGTCACGAATGTCACATGATGATGGCATTTCAATGAGCGGTTTGCAGAATGTTGGCACACAACTCTATACAGCTCACTCTCATTTGCCATCATTTTGTACAGATGGCCAACATGAAGGCCACCCTACATCGCCGTGCAGGGAGATCAGCTTCCCTCAGAAAACTTGCATGGATCTCCGCCCGGCCGTATGAGCTGTCACTACATGCGTCCCCCACATCCATGTCTTCCAGTTCTCCAGCATTTCCATGTGACATTCTGAAGTGACGGTGACAGTTGCTCCCCCCATAAGGGCCTATGATGTCAAATTCTGCCACGGCGCCCCAAACTCTAACCCGTGTGCTCACTGTGCGGGGTCTCAGATGAAGTTCACCAGGGTTAATTTCAGCCCAATAGCCAAAGTTTTGCTTATTTATGCCACCATTCAAATGGAAATGTGCCTCGTGGCTGATGTCACATGACGATGGCATCTCGATGAACGGTTTGCAGAATGTTGGCTCACAATTCTCTATGCTTCTCCCAGTCTCTCTCAGTGAGATCTTGCACTGCCATCATTGTGTATGGATGGAAATGAAAGTCCTCATGCAAAATCAGAGACGTGTTGGAAATGCCGAAGGCAGACATGTGCTGAACGTCTAGCAAACTGCACAATGGATGTGTTCAGGCGTTCGTAGAGCCCGAGGACGGCCTGCAGATTTTCTGTTCAGTGTTGTACACCCACCTGTCTAAATTTAGAATTGTTTTCCGATTTGGGACTGCGCCGTTAGGAGGAATGCTGAAGTGCGTTCAGAAGGTGCGTTGTGTAGTGATGATGGATTTGCGAAGAGCGAAAGCAACGGTGCACAACGGACCAGGGCATGTGGCCGATTGAAAAATACAACTGATCGCCTATCAGAGGACCTCCAAGCACCCACCCAAACCCACTCGGCTGCCTCTGACCTTGAGAGATGGAGTACTTCATTTTGGCTCACCCTGTATCTCCCAGAATCCCTTGTGATCTCACAGAGTGAATTGGCAAGTTTAGTTTGGGAAATTGACATGTGGGCCTCATTGCTAAGACTGTTGCCCCCGCGACCCGGCTTCGGATAAGCAGTGGGAAAGGAATAAATAAATGAAACGTTAGTCGTATTAAAAAATAATGAAAGAACATTTCATTGTGGGATGGCACAGTGGCGCAGTGGGTAGCGCTGCTGCCTCGCAGTAAGGAGACCGGTCTGGGTTTGCTTCCCGGGTCCTCTCTGCGTGGAGTTTGCATGTTCTCCCCGTGTCTGCGTGGGTTTCCTCCCACAGTCCAAAGACATGCAGGTTAGGAGGATTGGCGATCCTCAATTGTCCCTACGGTGTGCTTTGTGTGTATGCCCTGTGGTGGGCTGGCGCCCTTCCCAGGGTTTGTTTCCTGCCTTGCACCCTGTGTTGGCTGGGATTGGCGCCATGCAGACCCCCATGGTCCTATGTTAGGATATAGCAGGTTGGATAATGACTGACTGACGTTTCATTGCTTGTCGTCAGTCCAGTGCAGTAATTTTAATGAAGATCTGAGATGTTGTGGTTACGGTTTTAAAAAATTTCATGGTGATCTGCCATAGCAGAAGCCCAGTGAAGAAGATAGCAGGGGTTACCCAGAACTCGTTCAAGCTTTAGGGTCCCCAAATTAGTGGCCATTGTTGTTCCACCTTAAGGCTTTAAATATGTCTTCGTCCAAAGCTTCAGATGACGCACCTCACAGAGCAATTTTTGACAGTGTAGAAGTTCCAAAGTCCTGCTTACCTCGACGTCAGATTGCTAACAAATGTGAGTTTCTTCTTCTTTTCTCTATTTACTTGAGGAAGACCTTGGTAAGATGTGTACTGGAAAGTGCTGCGGGTTCTCATTAGGAATTGGATGCATGTCGTCTTTCACCATCTGCCCAGATATACAAGTCGACCTCTGCTTTTACATTTAGGGTGAACCAGGGTTGCATGGCGTTAAAGGAGGGAAAGGTGAGCCAGGGCAAAAGGGTGACAGAGGACCCCTCGGCCTTCCCGTAAGTACAGAAAAAGTCCCCTTTCACCTTAAAAGTCATGTCACCTCTGTCTGTGTCCTGTCACTCAGTCCGACACCTCCAGGGTGTCTTTGGGTTTGTTTTTTTATCGCTTCTTCCTTTCCCCGCGGTGGCAAGCATTTCTCTTTCTTGACAGCCCACCTCCTGTTTGACCCAAAGTCGAATCACCTCTGCCTTTATATGATTGGCTGAAATGGACCTCTGAAGGTTCACATTTACTGGATTCTTTAGCTCCATATTTCGGAAAAAAATCTTTTTTTTTTTTGTTTTGCAAATATGTTGAAATTTGCAGTGAATTGATCCCACGAAAATTGTCTTAATCTGAGAAACTTACAACTCTTTTTTTTATAGAAGTGCTGATGTCTACTTTAAATGGTTTACTGTGCCTATTAAAATTCTCTATAAATGGTTTGAATTTCCTCTTTATACGACACTAGAATCCCAGCGGATTTCATTTGTCTTTTTGGACGTTGATCGACAGAAAAAGTCTTTTTAATGTCAAAGTGAAAACAGGGCTCTGCAAAGGGCAGACAATGAATTACAAATATAAAGCACAAAGTTATCGACCCCGGAAGTACTTAATATGACTCCCCTAAATCCTCAAGGGTGCAGTGCATTGCTTTTAGAATTCACAGAATGAGTTCAATGGAGGTCACCTGCCTGGGGTTTCCATGGATTGTGGTGTAAACGCACCTGACTGTATACGGAGGTGGCGTAACTCGACTGTCCCCGAATGAAATAGATAACGGCACGCAGGACCTGGAGAAGTGGCGGAAACTCGTTCTCAAACCGCGCAAAGTCTCCAACTGAATGGGCAGCCAATCGGTGATGATGCTGATGGTATAAGGAAGTCCTAACTTGTGGTGACCCAGTCTGGTGGCCTGTCGTAAACAGTGAGGACTAAAGAACTCTCCATGTCACTCCAGGTCGGGATGGACAGAAGACAATATCCAGAAGGTCCACTTGGAAACTTGGTGCAGGATAAATTTCATACAAACATTAGGAGCTTTTTCTTTACACAGAGAACCACAGACACATGGGATTGGTGACCAAGTAGTGTGGTAGACAGGAGGACTTTAGGGACCTTCAGAACTCAACTTGATGTTTTTTTGGAAGACTAGGTGGTTGTGTCCCCTACTCGCTTCACACCTGACTGTATACGGAGGTGGCGTAACTCGACTGTCCCCGAGCGAAATCAATAACGGCACGCAGGACCTGGAGAAGGGGCGGAAACTCGTTCTCAAACCGCGCAAAGTCTCCAACTGAATGGGCAGCCAATCGGTGATGATGCTGATGGTATAAGGAAGTCCTAACTTGTGGTGACCCAGTCTGGTGGCCTGTTGTAAACAGTGAGGACTAAAGAACTCTCCATGTCACTCCAGGTCAGGATGGACAGAAGACAATATCCAGAAGGTCCACTTGGAAACTTGATGCAGGGTAAATTTCACACAGACCTTAGGAGCTTTTTCTTTACACAGAGAACCACAGACACGTGGGATAGTGTGGTAGACAGGAGAACTCTAGGGACCTTCAGAACTCGACTTGATGTTTTTTTAGAAGTCTAGGGGGCTGTGCCCCCTGCTTGCTTCGCTCGCCCACCACCCCTCAACCCATTGGGGTGCATTGTGCACCAGCCACTTCACGTCTCTACTGCGAACGCACGCTAAGGTAATGCGGTTGGATCAGCTGCTGCTGGTGAGCTGCGTGTTTTGCTTGTCGCGCTGCGCGTCAATCATTTAAAAGCCTGTGCAGCCAGCTGACCTGTTGTCTCGCGGGTTGTTAAAGTGTCTCTGAGAAAATCACGTATCGTCTCCTTCCAAGATTTTTTTTTTATAATAGAGAGAAATAAGTGGATAGGACTGGCGAGGTTTGTTGGGCTGAATGGCCCGTTGTCGTCTAGCTTGTTCTAATGTAAAGTCACTGAATTTCCAGTGTAATAACGAGACAAAATTACAAAAAAGGTTTGGATGCTTGAATAATATAGATAAGAAAACAAGACAACGAGTAGTCATATTAGACTGAGACCACAACTGATCTGAATTGTATTAGGCAGTGTGTCGGTTTTATAGAGGAATGGCAGGAAGGGGTAGGAGATGGAAGAGAGGTCATCTTAGGGCCCAGAAGTACTGGAGCTGGAGTGAGGGCATCAGGAGGACTTTTCTTCTGAGGGTCTGTAGAGGAAGAACAACAGGCATTAGTGCTCATCATCAACCTCCGTTCCGGCTTATCGTTCTCTTTAGTGAAGTCCATCGACTGCCTCCCTTTTGCTCGTGCGTGACGCCAGTTAAATCAATCCTTAACAAATGGAAAGGACCGCAGACAAAAACTGAGTGATCGTGAAAGAAGACAACAAGGGAATGAGGCTGCCAAAAGACCCCTAACAGCTGTGAAAGAGTTACAAGATACAGTAGTTGAGGTTGGGGAGACCGTGCAGACAGCAACCATGGCCTGATGTTTCACCAGTCGCAGCTTTAATGGAAAGTGGCAAAGAGAGAAAACAGACTGGATATCTGGGCTAGAGTTTGTCAGAAGGTACACAGGAGACTTTAAAGTCATCTGGGAGAAGGTTCTGTGGTCTGATGAGACCCGAATAGAGCCTTTTGGCTATCAGACTAAACGCCACGTTATCCTGCACCTTGTCACAAACTGGGGATGGGATGTTTGCCGTCGAGGCTTTGAAGCCTTTAACAGATGAATGAAGCCCATTGTTTTGAAGCAGAGTAACGAAGTCTTACATTTACGTGACCGGTGACGTCACTGAAGCACCAGCCGCACTCCGACTGCTTCATAGCTTTGCACTGCCCCACTTGCTTTGAAAGGGGATATGAAACTACCACTCGTATTTTATGCAAAGAAGACATTGAGTTAAATTAAGAGTCCAGAAGCATGGAGCCTGTCGCCAACAATAAAATAAATGCCATGCTATACTGTTCTTCTGTACTGGAACGTCTAACTTCTACTCAAAGAGTACTGTTGACACATTCTCTAAACTCTCTTATGAGTGCCCAGTTCCATAAGCTGGGCATCTCCTAAACTCTGTTACGATTCTCTTTGCCACTAACATGATGGAAGACAATTCTTAACCTTTCACATTGTCTCACAGCAAAAAAAAATCTCCCTGATGTGCAAAGTTGTCATGACGTAATTATGAATCAGTGGTGGCTTCGATGGATCTCCGTTGTTGTTGTCGTCGTAATGGCGCAATGAGTAATGAGTTACATCAGCTTGGGGGATGGGTCACCCGCAGTATTAGCTGGCATTCTCTCATTCAGTTTCAGTTCCAGCTTTAATGGAGCCAAGGAAAATGGCAAACCTGGTGGAGTCTTGCATGAATTCCAACCAGTGCGGCAGCAGCAAGTGGTCCTAAGGATAGAGAACTACAGTGGAACCTCGGTTTGCGAGCATAATTCGTTCCGGAAACATGCTCGCAATCCAAAACACTCGTATATCAAAGCAAATTTCCCCATAAGAAATAATGGAAACTCAGATGATTCGTTCCACAACCCAAAACTATTCATATAAAAATGATTAAGACAAAATATAAAGTAAAATACATAATACAAATTAACCTGCGCTTTACCTTTAAAAAGAATCATGGCTGGTGTGAGTTTCTAAACTCATGTGGGATTCCACCCAACAGGACGACACGCGGAAGAGCGTCCCAAAGCAATCGCAGTCTCCCAGCGCTGTAGCAGTTCGCCGTATAAGCGCATCCAAAAAGATCAAGCAAGAGCAAGATGGGGACTCGCACTTCACAGCGCACACACACACAGTCACAATGCTGTAGTAAACGGAGAGACGCGCTGGGCGAGCGAGATAAGGAGAGAGAGAGGGAGACATGCTGGGCGAGCAAGCAAGCAAGATAAGAGAGAGCAGGTGCTGGGCAAGCAGCGAGATAAGGAGAGAGAGAGAGAGCAAGCAAGCAAGATGTGGCAAGCAAGCAAGATAAGGAGAGAGAGAGAAGAACCATCAGCTCAATTGTGATCACATGACACTCAGCAGACAAAGTGTATCCATGCGGCTCGTATTGCAAGACATCGCTCGTTGATCAAGTCAAAATTTATTAAAAATTTTTGCTTGTCTTGCAAAACACTCGTAAACCAAGTTGCTCGTAAACCGAGGTTCCACTGTACTCAGAAAAGTCCATTGGCACTGGTGTGATGCTACAATATTCACAATGGCAACCAATTACCATATATGCTCCAATAGAGGCCCCCTGGCGTTTACTTGTAAAACTAGCCTCGGCTCCCAGCGCTTAATAGAGACCGGCTGCTATTAGAGACCGGCCATTATTAGCAAAAACCTTCAGAACGCAATTTTTTTTCGTGCGTGTCGGTACAGGTAGGTACACAAAAATATCGGCTAACATTACAAACAGCTTCTTTATTTGAATTTCACATGCTGCATAAGATTGTTAAAGATAAATGGCAATGTCTTTCTGTACCTTCCGCTGCTATTCATTGTCCAAATCCGCAATGATGGCTTTGTTGTTGTCCAGTTCACTATCGTCTTCCTCATTTTCCAGGTTTCTCCACATTTTGGTCAAGCCGGCACAAAAATGAAGCAGTTTTAGAAACCGGTGTATCCGTATTTCTTATATATGCAACGTGCTGATATGCACATGTATTACACACGTCTATAAAGATACAGATGATTACAATGTGCGCTAGTAGGCAAATATCAAAGACCCGGCCACTGTTACAGTCCGACTCTGAAGCCCGGCACTTGTTAGAGACTGGCGACAATAAGAGACTCCGCGTTTAAGGAGCATATACGGTACATCTTTAGGACTGATGACAACATAATTATATGATAAGATTAAAGAAAAGTACATAGAGTGTTCTTGGGCTTCTAGCATTTTAGTGCACCTGTCCGATTGTAACTGTGTGATCAGCAAAGGATGAAGGCTACTTGGGCTGTGTCGAGCTCACAGCTGCAATGATTTTAGTAACCCACCAGATGTCACTATTTTTGAAGCTTCAGATTGTAAAAAAAGGGAAAAGGTTTGGGACAAAAAGGGAGCCTCAACGGTGGAACGGCCATCAATGTTCCATTCTGCAGAGGAAGGCATTAGAGCACAAGTCCAACCCCGGGTACAGCAGGTGATTACCATCACCAGAGCCCTGATTTTACCTCCCAAGTGCACACGCATAACAGGATCGTCACAATCAGTAAGAAGTGTCAGAGGCTTCATCCACCGGTCACTATCACAGACACACCATCTCCACCGTGAAGCATGGTGGTGGCTGCTTTGGGCTCTGGGGATGTTTCTCTGCAGCAGGCCCTGGAAGGCATGTGAGGGAAAATCCTGGAGGAAAACCTGACGCAGTCTTGTAGAAAGCAAGCAAATCAAAGAGCCCGAGCATAAAGCCAAAGCTACACGGGAATGGCTAGCGAACAACAACAATGTGAATGTCCCAGAGTGGCCAAGTCAGTGTCCAGACCTCAATCCATCCGAGAATTTGTGGCTGGACTTGACCAAGGCTGTTCATCCGCAATCGACATGACACCTGGAAGAGCCTGAGCAGGTCTGAGATGAAAAAAGACAAACGGTAGAATCTAGATGTGCAGATCGAGAGAGAGAGACCTGTGCACACAGACTTGTCATGCCTGCCATCTACAAATATTGACGGGTTGGGGAGTGGGGTACGTATACACTTAATTATTTTTTTGTTTTATATTTGTCCTTAATTTCAAGCATTTTGCAGACATTTGATTTTACTTTGACATTGAAAGTCTTTTCTTTTGGCACTGTATACTACTAGATGGTATGCGATGCCACATTTCAGATGGCACATACAAAAGTGGTTCATTTTGCTTTCAGTCACAGATAAGAAATTGCTATCATTGATCACTCAAGCTCGGCTCAGTTTCACTCATTTTTATGTCATTTCCTAATTGTTTTTGGTCACTCGTGTTTTGTATAATTTGTGACCGGCCATTAGGTACATTACAGTAATGTTAAGATATTCATAATAACCAAGGCCAGGCACAGAATTCTGTTGTCTTTAGATGTACAATGTGCTTTTTGTTTAATGTAATCATAATAATGAGCATTTAATACTGTAAAACTGACATCAAGCTCATTCTGAGCACTGGAGGGCAAGTGAGAGAAAAAAAAAGCTTCGAAACCCAATAGTCCTAAGTGGAGTAATTGATCTCTCATTCTCAGAAGACACATCTGCTGTGTGCACTAAATTATAAACCGTCATTGTGAATTTCCCCTTGGAATTAATAAAGTATCTATCTATCTATCTATCTATCTATCTATCTATCTATCTATCTATCTATCTATCTATCTATCTATCTATCTATCTATCTATCTATCTATTATATAGCGCCTTTCATCTATCTCTATTATAGAGTGCCTATCTATCTATCTATCTATCTATCTATCTATCTATCTATCTATCTATCATATAGTGTCTATCTATCTCATCACGGTGTAATGAATTATGTCTAAAAGTTCAAAATGTATAATGACTACATATAACAACAAGAGATGAGGTGTCCCAGCAAATTCACAGGAACGTAATGATTGGCTGCTCACTGCTGGGCAACTTCTTTACTTTTCACACAGCTTATTTTGTCGTTGCCTTATCTTCTGTGCACAAGGTGCTCTGTCCGAAGACAGAACCTGTCGTTATTTTACAAACAAGGATTGGGAGACAGATCAAAATCAATTAAACTGAATGTGATTGTAATCAGAAATTCAAATAATCATGGACTACATATATGTCCACAGTCCCAAAAGGTTATAATAGAGTACAGAAATCTCGTTTGGAGAAAGTGATATAGCAGACGTATCCAGACATAGTGGACGTAACCGCTTCCCGCACACAATACATCTAGCTCCTGCTTCTTATCTACCAATTGTGCTGCCGCTACTGTACTGTACTTTCTTTTGTTATTTTAGTGTGAACCTTCCCTACTTACAGATGAAAAGTTTACCGTATAAAACAGTGTATACTTCAACTTGTAGGCAGCTATACCCAATGTCCCACAACTGGACACTGGAGTGTTGTAGTGTTATCTCTTTGTATCCCGTATAGCTTTGCTAAGTACAGTATATAATGTCCAAATCATGTAACGTAACGATCATTGACGTTAAGTGACGCATACCTGTATATCAGTGTTACTCAACCTTTACGTATTTGCGACCCGAGTTTTCATAACAGTTTTAATTGCGACCCCCTAACGTTTTTTTGA
This sequence comes from Polypterus senegalus, assembly GCF_016835505.1. Taxonomy (NCBI): domain Eukaryota; kingdom Metazoa; phylum Chordata; class Cladistia; order Polypteriformes; family Polypteridae; genus Polypterus; species Polypterus senegalus. The sequence goes on from NC_053160.1 coordinate 4,329,790, forward strand.
AATCCTAATAAAATGTATTCCTATATTTTTTGCTGCTAATACAGTGCTACAAGTTTTATTATACCTACTTAACTTTTATCGACATTTATCTAACTCTATATTTATTTTTCTAGTATCAGAATGTAGTTTAAGTTAATTTGTTTTGGTTTGAATAGATGTATTTTTCAGATTTTCAATTCTTGTCTTCTTTTTTTTTCACATTTTCGCTCCCCCTTTTTTGTTACTTGCGGGGGTGCACCTCACAGGTTGAGAACCGCCGCCGCATATTCAAAACTTGTTTAATGTGTACGTGTCATGGGCAGGATTGCTTGTTTTTTTTTTTCCCCACGGCCCTCCAGTTTCACAGAGGAACATCATAACTGATCTGCCATGTTGAATGTGTATATCTGTTTCTGTTTCTGTGATTTTAACTGTGATCATTAATTAAAGTTCCTTGTTTGAAGACAATAACACTCATTTTTAATAATCATGTCAAATGAATGTGCCCATCTCACTGTGTACTAATCCCGTGTTCATCTCACCTATGTTATCCGTCATAACCATACAGGGAGCATCTGGCTTAGATGGAAAGCCAGGACCCCGGGTGAGTTCATCAAAGATCCATCTTCTCTGCACGTCAACCTTGTGTCTTTGCTTTCTGTGTAACAGTTGTGTGACATTTCTGTTCCTTCAGGTCCTGTTTGCCTTGTGGTTTAAAATTCATTAATCCTTAGAGGATTGGTCCTCTTTACTTTTGTTGTTATTGGTGCTTATGTTAAAAAGAAAAAGACGAGTGCAGCACTAAGGTCCTCCCTCATGTTAACAGCTTTCAGAGCATAGAAAATGAAATAACTGGAAAGGAGTGACGAACTAAGGCTGGAATCTGAACCCCCTAATGCACAAAACAGAAAGGGATCACTGCTGCCATGTTGCGCCAGTACACACAGGCTCAGGTCCTTGTCTGCCATCCATGGTTGTTTGCTGGCAGAACGTCTTAAGACTCCTTTACACTGTGAACATTTTGTTATGTTGCAGCCTTATGCTAAAATTTTTAACCCTCGTCTGAGTACCTCAAATCGCTAGCGACCCACGACATCCTGTTGGCAACTCTCTCGGTGTCATATGAGACAGTGTGGACACAGTTCCTCAGGTATGCCTCATTCATGTAATCCACAACAATTCAGTACCAAAATAATTTAAAATTGCTTTATTTTCATCATTTATTCACATAAAGTGTATGGGGTCACTAGCGACCCCAACTGCGGTAAAGCATCAGTATTTTTTCCTGTGCATTTTAAACACTTGCACAAAGCATGTTTTTTTCAGGATTTCTTTGTAGCTCCATATGTTCGATAGATAGATAGATAGATAATGTGAAAGGCACTATATGATAGATAGATAGATAGATAACGTGAAAGGCACTATATGATAGATAGATAGATAGAGTGAAAGGCACTATATAATAGATAGATAGATAGATAGATAGATAGATTAGATAGATAGATAGATAATGAAAGGCACTATATGAGATAGATAGATAGATAGATAATGTGAAAGGCATGATATGATAGATAGATAGATAATGTGAAAGGCATATGAAAGGCACTATATGATAGATAGATAGATAAGGCACTATATGATAGATAGATAGATAATGTGAAAGGCACTATATGATAGATAGATAGATAGATAATGTGAAAGGCACTATATGATAGATAGATAGATATATAATAGATAGATAGATAGATAATGTGAAAGGCACTATATGATAGATAGATAGATAGATAGATAGATAGATAGATAATGTGAAAGGCACTATATGATAGATAGATAGATAGATAATGTGAAAGGCAGATAGATAGATAGATAGATAGATAGATAATGTGAAAGGCACTATATGATAGATAGATAGATGTGAAAGGCATATATGATAGATAGATAGGCATGTGAAAGATATAGATAGATAGATAGATAGATAATGTGAAAGGCACTATATAGATAGATAGATAATGTGAAAGGCGCTAGATGATAGATAGATAGATAATGTGAAAGGCACTATATGATAGATAGATAGATAGATAATGTGAAAGGCACTATATGATAGATAGATAGATAATGTGAAAGGCACTATATGATAGATAGATAGATAGAAAATGTGAAAGGCACTATATGATAGATAGATAGATAGATAGATGAAAGGCACTATATGATAGATAGATAGATAAATAATGTGAAAGGCACTATATGATAGATAGATATAGATAGATAGATAGATAGATAATGTGAAAGGCACTATATGATAGATAGATAGATAGATAGATAGATAGAAAGGCACTATATGATAGATAGATAGATAGATAATGTGAAAGGCATGATATGATAGATAGATAGATAATGTGAAAGGCACTATATGATAGATAGATAGATAGATAGATAGATAATGTGAAAGGCACTATATGATAGATAGATAGATAGATAATGTGAAAGGCACTATATGATAGATAGATAGATAGATAGATAGAAAATGTGAAAGGCACTATATGATAGATAGATAGAAAGATAGATAGATAATGTGAAAGGCACTATGATAGATAGATATCCATTCATTCATTCATTAACCGACCCATTATATTCTAACTACAAGGTCACGGGGGTCTGCTGGAGCCAATCCCAGCCAACACAGGCCGCAAGGCAGGAAACAAACCCCGGGCATGGTGCCAGCCCACCGCAGGGCACAAACACACAATAGGGACTATTTAAGATCGCCAATGCACCTGACCTGCATGTCTTTGGATTGTGAGAGGAAACCCACGTAGACACCGGGAGAAATACACACTCCATGCAGGGAGGACCCGGGAAGTGAACCACCGTGCCGCCCCTACCCCAGAATGACAAAGTGAAAATGAGATTTTAGCGAATGTACTACCAATAAAAATCTGAAATATCCCAATGACACAAGACCCTTTCAGAACCATTTAAACTCTTTGTTTTGTCTCATGTGAATCCCACACTACTGAACATTATTGAGGTGTATCTACGCCTTGCTTGGAGTCCATCTGGCGTGATTAGGAAAGGCACACATCCGTCTGTAGAAGGTCTGACAGCTGGTTAGGTCTATCAGATGTGCACAAATGTGACATAAGGTCGAAGGGCAGACTTGTGTTGAGGCAGAGATCAGAATGAAATGAAAGATGTTTGAACAACCACGACTCTTCCTAGAGCTGCCTGCCCAGCCAAACTGAGCAATTGAGAGAGAATGGCCTTGGTAAGAGAGGTAACTCTGGCTGAGGTCCTGAGAAACTTCCAGAAGGACAATCACCACTAATCTAGGCGTAATGGCAGAAGGGGCCAGATGATACAAGAAAGCCCCCTTGCAGTTTGCAAAAAGGCACCTAAAAGACTCTCTGACTTTGAGAAAAAAGAATGCCTCACAGTTAAGAGACCTGTCTGTGTTCGCTTCCCAGGTCCTCCCACCGTGGAGTTTGCATGATCTCCCCGTGTCTGCGTGGGTTTCCTCCCACAGTCCAAAGACATGCAGGTTAAGTGCATTGGCGATCCTAAATTGTCCCTGGTGTGTGCTTGGTGTGTGTGTGTGTGTGTGTGTGTGGTGTGCTGGCGCCCTGCCCAAGATTTCTTTCCTGCCTTGCACCCTGTGTTTGCTGGGATTGGCTCCAGCAGACCCCCGTGACCCTGTAGTTAGGATATAGCGAGTTGGATAATGGATGAATGGATAATATAATATAATATAATATAATATAATATAATATAGGGTGGCACGGTGGCGCAGTGGTAGCACTGCTACCTCGCAGTTAGGAGACCCAGGTTTGCTTCCCGATAGTTAGAATATAGCGGGATTGATGTTTTTTGCTTTATTAGTCTGGGGTATTGAGTGCTGCTTGACAAGGAAAAAGTAAATTTAAATGGTTTTAGCATACGGTTACAACCTAATGAAATGTGTAAAAAGTGAAGGGGTCTGAATACATTCTGAAAATCCATTCGTAAAATCAACCCACCATCAGTCTCAGCCTCTGGTCCACCTGCCAGTGGAGTCCTCACCCCAACTCCATGTTCAGTTGGTCTTCCCGGGTCATTAATCACACTGTCACAGGCAGGTATAGAAAGCCGCACACCCAGAGGGCACTGTGCCCGTCAATGGGCTGCAGAGCTGACTTTTAAAAGGACGACACACTGCCACCTGCTGGATTAGACTTTCTGACCACGCCTCCCACACCGCATCATTGCCTCATTTGCATGTGGGGAATCACATGCTGCCCTCTATGGACTAAGAGGTGTTTTGCTGCACCACTGACCTCTCATAGCCTTTTCTCTTTTCCAGGACGTTGGCGAGCCCTGCTCTGTTGTCCTCTGTCACTTTGTACCTTTCTGTGACTCCATTCTTCACAAGCCCAGCCATCATATAAGCTGCCGAGCAGCCCTGACTCCTCTTATTGTCAATGAAGTGTGACCAGGATGAGTGTTGCTGTTCACTAGTGGCCATATAGACATGAAAGAATCCATGATGGAAGGGCACCACTGCTTTTCCAGGCTGCTGACTGCTTAGACAGAAAAGTGCCACCTGATGTGACCCCATTTTTATAACTTCAGACATCAGAGTCAGCTTTAACGATTTTAACGGGGGTCAAAAGTCAAGCCAAATGACCCCTTTAATTGGCTAACAAAAGATTACAATAGGCAAGCTTTCGAGGCAACTTAGGCCCCTTCTTCAACGCAAGATCTTGATGAGGTGGTGGCTCAGTTGAGCCAAGTGAGTGTAGAATTAACCTTCGGCAGTGGACACCAGTATTCGGGATCGTCTCTTAATATCTTGCTCTTGAAGCTTTGGCAACACTTTTCTACTCCATTAGGTCTTTTGTCCTCCTAGTTGTGCAGGATGCTGAAGTAGAAGACCACCATTGTTGTGTAGCATGACGTGAAACCTTTGGCATAAAATTAACAGCTTTGTGATTCATCTTTAGGGAATGGATGGTCCAGTTGGTCCCCCTGGTCCAGCAGGTCCCAAAGGTGACAGGGTAAGTGGAGACTCTTTTTGTTTGTTCTCTTTGTTTCATTGGACAAATTGTGAACTTAGAATTCTGCCGGGTTTTTCCTTTTAAAGTTGAAATGATGTAGAAATTGAAGTCCTTGCACTGGTTGACCGCCTCATGGAAGTGGTGTGGCTGCGGTGGGTGAGGCCAGCTTATGTAAGCCTTTGAAAAGAAGCTGACCCCCTCATGTGTGTGTTTTTTAACTTTAGAGGTGTCATTTGTTAGAGCTAAACTAAGAAAATAGCACATGTGGGGGGCTGTTTGAATTTTGACGGAACAAAGAACTGTGACTGTGCACGTTGAAAATGGTGGAGTGTAAAGAGGTTGTGCTGGTACATCCCGAGACTCCTGTAGTCATGTCCAGCTGCCTTCTGTGGAAGGTCTTGTGGCTTAGTGGTTAAGGTTTTGGACCACAAGGTCTTAGCATCATAACTGGACACTGCAGGCAGAAGCTCGGAGTCCTCTCTCTGTTTTCCTTAGGAGACCGTGTCCCTGTGACTTTGGGTGGTGACATCCTTTACATGTCCTGGTCCTCTGTGACAGCCAGTGCAACCTTCTATGCTGTAGTGTGCTGGTCCAGTAACATCACTAAGGCAGAACAGAAAGACACTATCTAATAGATAGAGAGACAGACAGATAGAATAAAAAGACACTATATAGTAGATAGAAGTGAACGGCACTATATAACTGATAGATGTGAAAGGCACTATATAACTGATAGATAGGTAGATAGTGTATAGATAGAATAGAAAGGCACCATATAATAGATAGGTGCAAAAGACACTATATAACTGATAGATAGATGTCAAAGGCACTATATAATTGACAAATGGATAGATAGACTAGAAAGACACTATATAACTGATAGATGTGAAAGGCACTATATAACTGATAGATAGGTAGATAGTGTATAGATAGAATAGAAAGGCACCATATAATAGATAGATAGATAGATAGATAGATAGATAGATAGATAGATAGATAGATAGATAGATAGATAGATGTGAAAGGCACTATATAATTGACAGATGCAAAAGGCACTATATAATGATAAACAGATGTGAAAGGCATTATATGATTGATAGATAGATGGATAGATAGACTAGAGAGACACTATATAAATGATAGATGTGAAAAGCACTATATAACTGATAGGTAGTGTATAGGTAGAATAGAAAGGCACCATATAATAGATAGGTGCAATAGGCACTATATAACAGAGATAGAATATAAAGTCACTATATAATTGGCGTGAAAGGCACTATATAACTGATAGGTAGGTAGGTAGGTGAATAGGTAGAACAGAAAGGCACTATATGATAGAATATGATTGGCTTTTTTTACAGAAGCTCGTTCCATAATTAAATGCATGAATAGATAGTGTGGACGCTAGAGGCGCTTCTGCCCCGTTGAACCCACCAGACAGACATCCCAGACACACTTGTAAAACACCAAGAAGATTCTTTAATAATAATTATTCAATAAAGTGCACAAAGCACTGCACACTACACAATTTTTCAATAATAAATCAATACAATAATCAATCACAATAACCACAATCCTCCAGTCCCAGCAGCTCTGTCCTCCACCACCGAACTCCGACTCCGCCTGCTGGGGTTTCCCAAAGTCCTTTTAAAGTCCATGACCCAGAATTATTCCATCTCCGGGTCAAACACCTTCTTCAGGTGCCCTAGAAGTACTGTGGGTTTCCGTCCTCGTGACTCCTACGTACTTCCGGGTTAATGTCGTGATACTGTCTCCCTGGTACTTGGTGAGCTCCCCCTGGTGGCCCCCACGGCACCCAACAGGGCTGAAGAGCCGGACTCCATGTCCCATGCTGCCCTGCGGGTATCTGGGGAACCATTTCCGTCCAGGGGAGCTTCCATCTAGTGTCCTGGGGGATGTAGTGCCCTAAAAAGGCTCTTTCTTCCAGATGAGGGATTACCCGGCCAGACTGAAACACCGTTTGTCCATCTCAATAGATACACACACACACACACACACACACACACATTATGGTCTGAAAGAAAACTTCTGCCTTGGCAGTGCCAGGCCCAGTGTGGTGTTATACAGTACAGGTTGTACTGCTGTTGGGATTATGGACCCCCAGTCACATTACTTGACACACTTCGCTTTGTTGAAAGTAGCATTGTTCATAATGGCACTCAGTTTTGTTTTAATTCTGTCTTCCTCTACTACCTCCAGGGGGTCCAGAGTGTGTCCCATAACTGAGTTTGCCCTTCTTATTAGCTTGTTGTTTCGGTGGTCCTCTGTTGAAGTGGTGTTTTTAACAGCCCAGCACATCACAGTGGCCATCACAGAGTTGTAGAAGATGTGAAGGACGTCACTTCCCACATTAAAGGAGCTCTGTCTTCTAAGGATGAAGTGCCTCCTCTGCTCTTTCTTCTGTAGTCCCTCGGTGTTCTAAGATCAGTCCAATCTGCCACTGATGAGGACCCCCAAGTACCTGTACTTGGTGTTCATCACCTCCACATTCACACCCTCGAACAGTGACCAGACATGGAGGCTTGTTGGTGTGGTGAGAGTGAATAAGCAGTTCTTTGGTTTTGCTGATGTTACGTTGTACAAAATTCTCAGGGGTCTCCCCCTAACTCTCATCTCTTGTTCTCACCCCCCTCATCAATAGACCCCATAAGTGCAGAATCATCTGAGAATTTCTGCAAGTGAGCTGACCTGCTGTTCTATTTCTAGTCGGAGTTGACCAGAGTGAAGCAGACAGGCCTGGCCCTTGTGGTGCTCCAGTGTTGCCCACGTAGTCCTTTAGTCTTGCAGACTGATGGTCCACCAGACAGGACACCACAAGCTCACCCTCCTGCATGTCTCTGAGCTGACCCCTGAACAGAGATAGCTGTAAGGCACTGGAGACATCAAAGAGCATGACACTTCAGGAAAGGCCCACCATATGGACAAGCTAATAAAAAAGGCAGGCTTGGACAAAAGTGCAGGGCCGTTATGAACAATGCCGGACATCCTCCCTGTGACACACTGGCATTGAGGACTTTTCCGGTAGGACTGTGTCAAGAAACGTGACTTGGGCTCCTTCATACCTAAGCCATGATGCCTCACAATGACTGCTCGGCCACTTTTGCTTTAGTGTCAGTCTTTGTTGTCCACACTGTGCCTCGTCCATATCTGTAGAGTCAAACAGACGGATTTCGTATCTGAGTTCACGTGGTGTTGTTTGACAGGACGAATCTAATAACATTAGATGACAGGTGACACCGGTGGCCCCCGTTCTGCTACGGGATTCCCTTCAAGCTGCTTCTGTCACTGTTGGAGGAGCTGCAGTGCTATGACAGCCCACAGCCATCATGTCACCTGCCATCCCATTAATCATTTAAAGGTGAATTGTGGTGGTGGAACGTTCAGCTGAGGACTGTGCTGGGAGAGCCCCTCTGGATAATTCATGGCAATTTGATAGCCTAGGTGGTCCTGTTCTGGAATTTAATCGAGCACATCGAAGCCTTGGATCAGGCCACCCAGCAGGATTAGGAAAACGGACGGAAAAAGACTGGGGACGCCCAAAATGACAGGCAAGTCCCACCATTTATGTGAGCTGTAAAAGATAAAAAAGGAAGTCGAGTTCAGGGCCGTGCGTAGATTAAAACATTCGGAAGATTTCAATGAGCGCAGGCCATTCAGCCCAACCAAGCTCGCCAGATGGTGCCAGGAATACGTGCCACTGCCTAGACAGGGTGATTCGAATGTGCGGGGTCCTGACGTAGGATGTTTTACTGTCTTAATAATGAAGTAATCCAAAGATCACAGTACTTCTGGATAAAGATATGGACAAGTGAGGCCTGGCGCTCTTTTTGACGACTTTGTGAGTGAATGGAATGACCGAGAGATTAGTGATGGTTATTTTCCAACAAGATAGGGGGAAACTTGTGACACATCAGCTCTGGCATGGCACAAATGGAATCGGCTCATTTGAAAAGGGACTATGGGTCACCTCATTCCCTGAACCCGTCACCTTTGGATTTTTTCATTTGCAGAGAGCTGAAGGGAAGAGTGTTTAAGAAGTGTACAAGCCTTATATGCTGAAAAAAATCCAGCAAAATATTGAACAGAAAATTGTTGCTTGTGGATACCCCGGTGCCAATATGGAGGGCCGTGTCGAACTGTGTTTCCAATGCCAAATGCGATTGGATCGTTTCCACATCTGTCAAGGTGTGCACTGGATTTATTTCATTTCTGTTGCTCCATTATTAAGTGAGTAAACACATCACACGTCGGGGCCCTGCCCAGTAGGAGATTTGGAAAACAATGAGACCCCACTTTACTATTTTAATAAGGGAAACTGGCCTCTGTGGCTCATCAATCTACACTTCAAGGACCCGTCATGACAAAGTATCAACAGAAAGGTTTGCAAATGTCTTAAAAATCAAAAGCTGAAATCTCTCATTCCTAGAAGTATTTGAGACCCTTTGCTGTGGCCCTCCACACAGTGTTCAGGTCCATCCTGTTTACTTTAATCCTCCTGAAGATGTTTCTAGAACTTGACTGGAGGCAAACTGAACTGACTGGACGTCATTTAGACAGGCACACATAGACCTGTGTCTAGAAGGTCCCACCATTCACACTGCATGTATCCATCTATCTATTATATAGCGCCTTTCGACAACCAAACCAAGGAGAGCTCTCTGGCCACAAGAACTGTGAAATGGAAGAAGTCTGGAACCAACAGGGCTCTTCCTAGAGAACTGAGAAGCCAGACAAGAAGGGTCCTGGCCAGGCAGAGAAGCGAGCGACCATGACTCCAGTGGTCCCGCTGACAGAGCGTTAGAAGTCCTCTGCTGAGGTGGGAGAACCTGAGGGGAGGCTGAACCTCAGTTAGGCGTATAGGGCGAGGTGAACAGAAGGCGCATGTGAGGGAGGGAGGGAGTGAGTGAGAGAGAGAGAGAGAGAGAGAAAGAGAGAGAGAGAGAGAGAGAGAGAGAGAGTGAGTCCATGGAGGCAGCGCAACTCACAAGGGCGACGGTCTCCTCTGGTGGGCCTTATTAGGATTTGGCTTCGGTTTTGTGTTTCTGGTTCTGTTCTCTGTTTTTGTATTTTTGTTTTTTGTTTTCTTTGTTTTTGTGTTTTTCTTTTGATTTTCTGTTTTTGTTTGTTTTTTCTTTTCTATTTTGTGATTTTCCTTATATTTCCTGTGGGTTTTTTTTGTGTTTATGTTTTGTTTCTATTTTGTTTTTTTCTTTCTGATTTTGTGTTTTTATTTCTGTTTTCTGTTTTTATTTCTTTTTCTGTTTCGTTTGTTTTGTTTCCGTTTTGTTTCTTGTTTCTTTCTAATTTCATGTTCTCCATTTTTCTTTCTGTTTTATACTTTGTGTTTAATTGTCATTTCTGGTCCGTGTACTTTTTGGTATTTGAAATTTCATTTTAGAAGCAAAAACGAAAAAACGAAAATGAAAGGAATTTTCAGATTTTGATTTTTGATTAAAGAATAAAATGAGGGAAAATAATGTATTTTTTAATTCTGTGGTAACAAATAGCAGTCATAAATTTAAAATTACACGTACTTTTCTGGATTTATTTGTGATTCAAATAATGAAAGTGTAATAGCTCAAAAACAACAAAACAGGCGCATTTTCATTGTCTGAAACCGGAGGTGGTACTTCTGCGCGATTTCTGACGACACGTGCGAACAGTCCTCCTCACAACACATCGACCAACGGCCTTGAAGTTACACTGCATGGCATCAGCAGAGGATGGACCGTTACGTTGTTTTTCGGAACAGTAAAAGAGTGACACTCCGGGACGAGGACATGACTGCAGAAAACGGAGTCGCATCTTTCCGTAAAAAATGCAAGCTTTGCAAAATTTGCTTCATTGGCGTTGCAGTTCTGTAATGAACGTTATTGTTGTTATTTACTGTGAAACAGCTAACATTTGGTGATTTCATTTACTAACAACTAAGTCTGGCCATTTTTATAGTGCTATCGCTAAACGTTTCGAGTATTAACAATGCGCACAAGTGTAACACAATAGGAAAGCAACGTGATTTACAGAAAGTTTTCTTAACATGTGTTACATTTCTCAATGAGCAGCTATTCAAAATGTTATCACTCTAAAAATGGCCAGACTTAGTTGTTAGTAAATGAAATCACCAAATGTTAGCTGTTGTGAGGAGGACTGTTTGCACGTGTCGTCAGAAATCGCACAGAAGTACCACCTCCGGTTTCACACAATGAAAATGCGCCTGTTTTGTTGTTTTTGAGCTATTACACTTTCATTATTTGAATCACAAATAAATTCAGAAAAGTACGTGCAATTTTAAATTTATGACTGCTATTTGTTACCACAGAATTAAAGAATACCTTATTTTCCCTCATTTTATTCTTTAATCAAAAATCTAAATCTGAAAATTCCTTTCATTTTAGAAGCAAAAATGAAAATGAAAGGAATTTTCAGATTTAGATTTTTGATTAAAGAATAAAATGAGGGAAAATAAGGTATTCTTTAATTCTGTGGTTTCTGTGTTTTTGCTCCTATTTTCTGTTTTTCTTTCTGTTTTTTTGGATGCTGACAAAGCTTGTGTTTTTGAAGGGTGAACAAGGACGAACGAGGACTCACTGGTGAGCCGGGGCCCAGAGGACCTTATGGATTGCCGGTAAGTGTGGATTTCTGTGCCTACAAGTCAAGTAATTAATAAAAGGAGGAGTCTGAGGAATGAATTTGTACTTTTTGGCTCCTGCTCGCAGCGGCCCAAGTCTCAGACTGTGTCCTCCATTTTGTGACATCACTGCTTAGGAGTTGTTTGTTAACGTTTAGCACGTCAGTCGTATTCTGTAACGCCATCTCTGTTGGTAAATCCAGTCTTTGGGTTCTCTGTGATGGCCAGCAAGTCACTCGACGGCTCTTCATCATTTATGTGGAGCCAAATCTCATTGTCATCTTCAGCACTTGTGTTTTTGTTTTGTCTTTAAGGGTACAGAGGGGACCCCAGGACTGGATGTAAGTGGCTCACCGGGCATGTAAAAAAAACTAAAAATACTGAATTGATTTTCTTCATGTAAATATTTATGACATTCCTTGTTGATGCTGAATGAGTGTATTAAAGCAAACGAATGTAACAAAAATGGGAATTACCAAATGCATCTAAAAAATATGACAGCCTTACTGGCACGGCTGTGGTTAGCTAATGCTGATGGTGACCAGCTTGGGGGACTTGAATATAAACTCACATCCGTATGCCTGCTAATCCAAGTGGTTACCTAACCAGCCAGTCATAGGGCAGCCACACAATCCATCAAAGCCTGCAGGTACAAGTCAGGAGCTTCACTTCACGTTCACATCAAAAAAATGGGAGTCAGACTGTTGGTGCCAGACGGGTTAGTTTGGGAATTTCTGGAACTGCTGATCTCCAGGGACTTTCACCCACAACCGACTCTAGCGCTTACTCAGAAAGGTGCAAGAAACAGCAGACAATAATGGGGACAGAAATGGCTTGTTGATGTCAGAGGTCAATGGAGAATGGCTCTTAATAACCGACCTTTAACCTCTGCGTTAACTCTCCGATCACACAACACTCCTGATGCTGAACTCTGCATCCGATTCTTCACCTCGGCCTTCCCCTCATCCTACTGTACGTATTTAAACAATGAAAGGCGACTTTCATTCCAACTGCATAATGCGGCACTGGCACTGCCAAGACAAGCCAGAAATTTTTTTTGTCTTTTGAATTTTCTTGCTTTACAAGAGTGCGGGTTCAGACCAAAGTGGGAGTGCATATGGACTGATTTATGTACTTAATCGCTTATCAAGTTATGGATTGATTTACTTAAAGAGCGTCTGTAAAAACCCAAAGCTCCCCCTGGGGACAAATATGTTTCTCTATTATATAGCGCCTTTCATATATATCTATCTGTCTAGCAATTATATAGCGTCTTTCACATCTATCTATTATATAGTGCCTTTCACTTCTACCTATCTATCAATCTATAGGGTGGACCAGATCTAATTATGCAATTTTCATTACGCTATAACTTATTACGTTTATTGCATAGAAAATCACCCGAAAAATCCCAGACCATCGAGAAAAGTGCAAACTGACGACATGAAGAATTGTCTTCAAGCCGAACTGGAATCGTCCCCACATAAATCAAAGTCATCCAGATGATCTGGATCTGCATATTTAGATGTGAATCATCCTGTATATATCATATAGCACCTTTCATATCTATCTATCTATCTATCTATCTATCTATCTATCTATCTATCTATCTATCTATCTATCATATAGTGCCTTTCATTTCTATCTATCTATCTATCTATCTATCTATCTATCTATCTATCTATCTATCTATCTATCTATCTATCTATCTATCTATCTATCTATCATATAGTGCCTTTCATTTCTATCTATCTATCTATCTATCTATCTATCTATCATATAGTGCCTTTCATTTCTATCTATCTATCTATCTATCTATCTATCTATCTATCATATAGTGCCTTTCATTTCTATCTATCTATCTATCTATCTATCTATCTATCTATCTATCTATCTATCATATAGTGCCTTTCATTTCTATCTATCTATCTATCTATCTATCTATCTATCTATCTATCTATCTATCTATCTATCTATCTATTATATAGTGCCTTTCACTATCTATCTATCTATCTATCTATCTATCTATCTATCTATCTATCTATCTATCATATAGTGCCTTTCACTCTATCTATCTATCTATCTATCTATCTATCTATCTATCTATCTATCATATAGTGCCTTTCATTTCTATCTATCTATCTATCTATCTATCTATCTATCTATCTATCTATCTATCTATCATATAGTGCCTTTTACTCTATCTATCTATCTATCTATCTATCTATCTATCTATCTATCTATCTATTATATAGTGCCTTTTATCTTTCTATCTATCTATCTATCTATCTATCTATCTATCTATCTATCTATCTATCATATAGTGCCTTATTATCTATCTATCTATCTATCTATCTATCTATCTATCTATCTATCTATCTATCTATCTATCTATCATATAGTGCCTTTCTATCTATCTATCTATCTATCTATCTATCTATCTATCTATCTATCTATCTATCTATCTATCTTATCTTAGTGTTTTTTAAATCTACCACTTATTATTATATAGTGTCTTTCTCAACTGTGTATCTATAGTGCCTTCCTTATTTGTCCATGTTACTGTTACTTTATTTACTTTACGTTTCTTATATTTCAGTATTTGTTTTTTTTGTTTTTTTTGTTTTTTTGTATTTTTCTTTTCCCAGGGTTTGCCAGGAGCCAAAGGAGATAAAGGAGACCTCGGCGAACGAGGAGAGAAGGTACGTGGGCGCTGCCCCTGGTGTGCATGAGCTGGACCCGAGTCCTCTGATTGTGTGAAGTGACGCTGGCCGCTCCAGTATTAATTGTCTTTTCTGAACTGTTCCGTGGTGCAGACGCCATAAAGCATGAAGCTTCGTTTGCTCAAATGCCAGGTTTTTTTTGTGTTTTTTTTCTGCATGTCTTATTTCTAGTGATTCTGAGGCAAAATTTGTTATTCTCCAGTACTGACGTACTTTGACATTTTTCAAGGCCCTTCATGATTTCCTCATCACTTTTCCGTGAAGCATGACGTCCTCTCAGAGTCGCTTTTCCTTCAGATGTAGTTGGTGTCTCATTCCTGTTTTCTTCAATTCATTCACATGAGTCACTGGAGAGCCACCATAATGGCAGTGGTAGGCGTACAGCCCAGCCACACTCCTCCGTGGATGTGAGGTCATACCTCTGGTGACTCGTGACATCTTTCAGTCACCTTAAGCAAGCAATTCACAGTCAACACAGGGGGAGAGAGAATGGACAATGGAGTGTGACAGCCGGAATGCCCAGACTTTAGGGATATTAAGAAAGCTCAGGCAGTGTGGATGTGATCTTCAAGCCTCCTCCGTCACGTTCTCTGAAACAAATAAAGTCTCTCGATGAAAAGAATGGTTAATCATTGTTTAAGGAAGTTCACTTCATTTTGTCAAACCACTTTAGATCCCACCAGCCTCTTCCTGAGATAACTGGAGGTCCCTCGTGGCTGTAGATGGATTGGGAGAGTATGGGGGAGCCATGCGGTCATAAACGGGTGTGTGGCGCTCCTGATGTCTCTGCAGAAGGACGAAGGTCCAAGTCTTTAGAGGCCTGTTTGTGAGACATGGACGCTATCAGTGACCTGAGATGAAGACTGTGCTCCTTCATGTGTGTCTCTTTGGAGAATCCTTGGGTCCTGGTAGTGTGACTTTGTGTTGTTCACAGGGTCCCGAATGAGGCACATGACCTGCACTGTGAGGGAGCGTCAGTTACAATACTACGGCCATGTGGCACGATTCCCCGACGGTGATCCTCACTGTTGCTGGATCAGACCAAGGGGTCGTACATGTAGCACCTGGCTGCAGCAAATAGAGGGTCATTTCTGGAGGGTGGGACTGGACCGCGTGTCTGCCTGGGGGTTGCCAACCGGGATCCCAAGTTGGTTTATCGTGTGGTGGGTCCCCAACAATGAGGATTAATGAGCTGGATCAACCTTGGGGAAACGCACCACAGCCATAGTGCCGTAACTGACGCTCCCTCTCAATGCAGGTCATGTGTCCCTTTCAGGACCCCATGAGCAACACAAAGTCAAACCAGTGGGACCCAAGGACCCTCTGAAGAGACCCACATAAAGGAGTCCAGTCTTCATCTCAGGTCACTGGATAGCGTCCATGTCTCACAAAAGGACTCCGCCCACCCGTTTATGACCTCATGACCCCCCATGCTCTCCCAATCCGTCTACCAACTTCACAGGAAGAGTCACCAGAGTCAAATGAATGTCACTGCCGAGGTATGCAAACCTCTCGATGACGAGGTCGGCACTCTCTCTGCAGACAGACACACTGCTGATGGCCATGCCCAAGAGCTCATTAAAGACCAGGCTGTTGGGTTTTTAATCAGGACCCTCGCCAGCCCAGACACTCAGACCCCTCACTCAGTCTGCTGCGCTCACATGGCAGAACGTTTGAACTCCTTGACTCCTTTTCTTGATGTTCGTTTTCTGCACAGCCATCTTATTGGCTCATTTATACATCACGCTCAGAACTCATACGCGCCCGCATCATGGCTGCCACGCATTCCCAGCATTCATTTGATGCGTCTTCTGAGCAGGTCCTCAAAAATTAACGCAACGCATGTGCGAGTTGCAGTACCAGCAAAAATTCGGGGATGCAGTGTGCTAAAAGTTGGAACGTGACGTCCGAGTCTCTACACGTGACAGAAAGACGCTATGCGGATCCTACGAGAGCGGTGTTTGATGAATGGTTCGATGTGGTGAAGCAAAATGCCGACATACAGATGCATTCGTGGAGCTGTTATAATCAAGCGTCGCATATTCCCCATCGTGATGACACGATACATTTTAAAAGACTCGCGTGCCGTCTTTTTTTTTTTTTTGCAACTTCACGACAGCAACATAATGTAAGGCGCTGTATTTGAGCCACAGAGAAAAAAATTAAGGACGCGGTCAAAATGTGTATTTTGCGATTAAAGTGGAAATTTCAGCTTTAATCTCGTAGTTTACTTTATCGTTAAAGCAGAGCGTCGTAAACGTCATCCGTTTTTAATCACTACGAGCTTCTGGGACCTCCTCCTGACCTGACAGCAGCAATCGCCACACGCAACACGTGACATGTCTGATATTCCAGCTCCCTGCAAATTTAGAATCCTTAGATTTATATTTGATATGATGATGAAATGCATTAAAGTATGGATGTAACATTTTACAGATAAATCGTTACTTTCGTTTAAATAATGAACACTGTTAATAATTACACACATAGGGGTGACACGGTGGCGGAGCGTTGGCACTGCTGTCTTGCAGGGAGTCACGTCCCTGATATTCCCTGCTGGGTTTCCTTCCAAAGATATGCAGATTTGGTGACACTAAAATGACGCCAGTGTGTATGCGATATTCAGGGCCGGATTAAGACGAAATTGGGCCTGATGCTGCAGCGCTAAAAAGGCCGATTTTATCTCGCCATTGGCGTATTCGACACTCGCCGTACACGCGCACTCAGACCGACCGAGGAGCCTTAATTGCTTGCGACACAACCAGCCAGCGTTTATTGAACATGAATAATAATAACGACGTCGTATCGTAACAACTCGAGATGAACATCAGACTGTGTAACATTCAGTAGCAATACAATGCAGAAAACCTAACAATGAAATACACAAAGTGTCGCAATTCTCTTACGAAATGGAGTAAGAAACAATGGATTTGCTGAGACATCGGGTCAAAGTGACTCAGTTCAGGCTCTTGAGGGTAAAAACGTGTCCACGATTTAAATTTCATGATAGACCAGAATCCTGTCGAAAGGAGTTTAAAAATTCTAAACATCCATGCCAGGCCTGCGGGCCGCCTTTTAGTTTCACCTTTACAGATGATAACCATTTAAATATTAAATGAAATTAAATTTAAATATCTAAATATAAAACTGACTACGTGGCACTTACCGAACAATAATAAAGTGGCATGAATCCCCACGATATGACTAAGTAAACTGTTTAACGTAAAATTGATAGCATTAACTTGAAATCTTCGGTTAACAATACAGTGAACCCTCGATTATCACGGTTAATCCGTTCCAGACTCTACCGTGATAAATGAATTTTCGCGAAGTAGGAGTCTTTATTTATAAATCGAATATTTTCGCAGTTAGAGCATAGAAAACCTGTTTACGACCTTCTAAATACATTTTGTAACATTATTAGAGCCCTCTAGACACCCTTTAGTCACCATTACACTCGTATTACCCAATATATTAGACAAAATAACACATATTAGACGTTACAAATATCATATTACTAGGCGCACTCGCCTTTTAAGGCGACCGACTTTTATCCTCAATTTTTGTGTACATCAGGCATGTAAGTGTAGGGAATGAGAACATCAAAGTGTCCATTCATAACATCTCCCCTCAAGTGCCTGTCCAAAGTCGTACAATGTCAGCCTGAATCTGTACCGCTAAAGACGGAGATTAATGCACTAAATAAGCTATAGATGAGAATAAGCAAGCGCCATCTCCCCTGATATTTACTACGCGGTGAGGCATTTGTACTCCATCAACATGAATTATTTCCAGAGACATCATTTTGTCTATTTTTCCAGCGCATCGCGCACAAAAGCAAGGGAACGATGAGAGCACCAGAACTCTGCTCACATCGCCGCTCGCACTCAAGCTGCAAGTAGTAAGTCTGTAATAAGCGGAATACGCACGCTTTGCACTCACGGGACGGAAGGACAATCCCGAACGCTTTTATCTAGTAGATTATTGTACTGTACATTTAATTGCACACAACCACTAACCTATGAAGGCACGACCTCAGTAGGAGAGTCTTCAGGTGGTGCAGTATCTTCAGCAGGTACGTCGTTGTCTTCTTCCGCTTTAGGAGTAGGCAGTGGGTGTCTGGGTGCGCGGCTGAAGAACATCTTGATAGGCAGTTGCTGGCGCTGTCTTTTCATATTCGTGAGGAGGCTTTTGTAGGGTATTGCCATCTTTGATCAAATCCAAGAGTTTCACCTTCTCCTGGATAGTAAGCATCTTCCTCCGGCGCTTAGTTTTATTGTCAGAAGGCTTAGCAAAAGCAGCACGTTTAGGAGCCATCGTAGGGCTTAGATAAAAGTTCTCAGAAAGCGCAGGCGTAGTGACGTAAGCGTGTATGAGAAAGAAATCGCGATAGAGTGAAGCCGCGAAAGTCGAAGCGTGATACAGCGAGGGATCACTGTAAACATAACGACATTATAGTTACGCCACAGCGCAAAGAACAATAGTAACTGTATAATAAGTAACGCTGTGTCCAGGCGTCCGAAAGTCGGACTCCAAATTTCATTCTAAGAATTATTTTGAGGTTAATATAGAGAAGAGCCAAGCAGAATGACCCCTTTTATTGGCTAACTAAAAAGATTACAATATGCAAGCGTTCGAGGCAACTCAGGCCTCTTCTTCAGCCAATAAAAGGGGTCATTTTGCTTGGCTCTTCTCAACATTCGTAATGGCTAACACGGTACAACACCCTAGTACTACAGAGGTTAATATAGCGAAGGGAAACTGTTCAGCTTCCGGACAATTCTCGTCTGTTTTCATCTGTGGGCCTAATGCTGCAGCGTCAATAGCACCCACCTTAATCCGGCCCTGGATGGGTGTGCTTGTATTCACCTTGTGATGAGCTGGTGCCCCCATGCCAGGATTGTTTGTGCTTCGTGCCCAATGCTAGCTGGAATGGGCACATCCCTGATCATTAAACCTCCTTTTCAGAGATATTGCAGTAAGGTGTCATCATAATTTAATGGCTGTTCCAGGCAGTTCACAACACAGCGAAGCCGAACCTGTTCTCACCGTGATGATATCTCACACTGCCACCTGGTGGATTCCTCCAGATTTACGTAAAGTACGCGCGCAGGTATAAACAGTAAAACTCTTGTGTAGCAGGAGCACCCCCTAGAGCAGGCGTCGTGTCGCGTGAAGTATAAACCCGGCCTTACGTGTTACACTTGTGGACCACTATGCTCTCACACTCACTCACATACACACACACAATTATTTTGCCTTAGAATCACTTATTATTATTATTATTATTATTATTATTTTTTCTTTTCCATAATCTGATTCTTTATACAAGAAGGCATGAAATTGTGCACGTGTTGACGTGATGAATTCTTTTTGCTTGCCCTTTTTCTTTTCTTATAGTCCAGTGGTGTTATTAATAATTCTATTTGTATCCCCTTTTGTCCGGTCATGAATTTGAACTGAGAGCCATCCTGGTGCGTATGCTAACCTCGCTGACTTCACTTCATATAGTGCCTTTCACCGCAGGCCCTGCCACACAGAACTGCACTCCGGGCCGCGGCTCCCGTTTCCATTGTTCTTAACGGACTTTCCCAGATTCACTAAAAGGGGATACAAACGCCTTGGCTGCTGTCCCTTGTTGTGTCTCGGAGGCTTTGTTCCTGCGACTCTTTCTCTTTCCTTCTGCCCTCTGAAACCTTTGCTCCCACCCATCCTTACCCCCGTCTCCCACCCGCCATCCTATTTTGTTTTTTTCCGAGGATGCCATTCCTAAGAAGTGCCACCCTTCCCCTGCGTTGGCTAACTCTTGTTGCTGTTTCCCAGAAGCCTCCATTCCCTCCCAGCCTTATCTAGAGTGCTGACTCCACTGTAAACGTCCTTAGGACCACCACAAATATCCTTGACTTTTCGGACACACGGTACAGTGAGTGAGTTTTGTTAATTTGTTTTTATTTTTTTATATGTTGATGGCGTCACACAGGCCTCCTAGCACAGACGTACAGCGTGACAGGTCACCACAATGCCACATGCTCGACCGTTCTGAGACCCGCTGAATCCAATTCAGGGTCACAAGGCAGAGGTCATCCCTGGACAGGGTGCGGTCCATAGCAGCCCCCCCACCGCCCCTCAATACGCACAGCCACGTTCATACACAAGGCCTTCTGGAGTTGCCAGTTCGCCTAACAAACACGTCTTTAGGGATTTGAATGTGCAGACCCCAAACTGACAAACCCACCAACCTGCACCCATGAGTTAGCAGTGCTAAGCACCTCGCCACTCAAAATATTTATACTACTGCTCAAAAAAATGAAAGGACCCCTTTATAATGAGGGCAGAGCATCAAAACAATGGCACTTGTGGGCTGTTGATCAGGTCAGTGAAGTAGCAGAGGGGCTCGTTCATCAGTTTCAGCTGCTTTGGGGCACCAGAGGGGCAACAATAAGAGAGACGACCCCCAAAACAGGAATGAATGGTTTAAACTGGTGAAGGGAGGCCACTGACATTTTTCCCTCCTCATCTGTTTTGTCACTCGTTTTACATTTGGCTACACTCAGTGTCACTACTGGTAGCATGAGGCCATACCTGGACTCTACAGAGGTGGCACAGATAGTCCAGCTTCTCCAGGATGGCACAGTAATACGTGGCATTGCCAGAAGGTTTGCCGTGTCTCCCAGCACAGTCTCAAGGGCATGGAGGAGATTCCAGGAGACAGGCAGGCAGTTCCTCTAGGAGGGCTGGACAGGGCACCTCGTAGAAGGTCCTTAACCCATCAGCAGGACCGACCGGTATCTGCTCCTTTGGGCAACGAGGAACACAATGGGCACTGGCAGAGACTACAAAATGACCTCCAGCAGGCAGGCAGGCCGGCCACTGGTGTGAATGTCTCTGAGCAAACAATCAGAACAGACTTCATGAGGGTGGCACCGTGGAGCTCGATTGGCATTTGCCATAGAATACCAGAGTTGGCAGGTCCACCACTGGCGGGCGCCCTGTGCTTTTCAAAGATTAGAGCAGGTTCACCCTGAGCACACGTGACATACGTGAAAGGGTCTGAAGAAGCCGTGAAGAACGAATGAAAAATGACCGGTTTGTTGGGGGGTCAGTGATGGTCTGAGGAGGCACATCCATGGAGGGACACACAGACCTCTACAGGCTAGATAACGGTGGGCACCTTGACTGCCATTAGGTATCGAGGTGAAATCCTTGGACCCCTCATCAGACCCTATGCTAGTTCCTCCTGGTGCACGACAATGCCCGGCCTCATGTGGCGAGAGGATGAAGGAATTGATACCATTGACTATTCCCCAATCCCCAACCCCCGGGTGGGACATTAGGTATGGGACCATCTGACACCTCAGCCTGTACAGGAGCTCAGTGATGCCCTGGTCCAGATCTGGGAGGAGATCCCTCAGGACACATCTCATTAGGACGTTGTCAGACATGAGGTGGTATGGCGGGGGCATACAAACTACTGAGTACCATTTGGAGTTGCTGCAGTGACATTTCGGCCAAATGGACTCACCTGCCACATCATTTTGTTCCCTTTGATTTTCGGGGTGTCTTTGTATTCAGCCCTCTCTCTCTGTCGGTTCATCATTTTCATTTCCATCCTTTCGTTCCTCACACATCACCATTTCAGTCCATAGCAGTAGAGAGAGCCAGCAGTTTGATTTCTTTCCCCATTGAGATCTGAGGGGTTTTCAAAGTGTTCTTTTCATTTTTTTGAGCAGTTTATATAAACCAAACACACAAAAATAATAGTTGGACAGACAAAGTCCAAAGAAAAATTTAAGGTGCCAACCTGGTCACTCCATTTAATAATACAATGGATTTTCTTATCCAAATAAACAGGCGCTCAAAGGCACAAGTACAAAATTTAAGAAATGCGTATTCACCATGGAAAGCTCCTCGCCAAGGTCCGTCTATGGAGTGCCATCCTGCAGTAGGTTCGGGTGTAGCCTGAGGCCTTTATATGGTCCAGACAGGAAGGGGCGGGGCCTTTTGGAGGAAGAAGGTCGGAGTCATTTGCCCTCAAGGGGCATCTCTTCAGAGCTGTTGGGAGAAGAGACAAGACTGTTAGTGACAGCACCCCCTGTCAGCTCGGAGTGGTATCACAAATCTGAGTCGGGATGATCCATAGACACACACACATATATACAGTGGGTATAGAAAAGAATTCCTCCTTTCGAAATATTCCCAGGCGAGGGAACACATTCCGGACAGAACACATTCTGGGATACCAGCTGGAGATGCAGGCAACAGCATCCCTTGAATTTGGACCCCTTAAGAAGGTGGGCTTTCTGTTGATTGTTCACTGTGATGCAATGTTGTATAACAATCAAATATGAAAACTTCCAGAGATACGACATTAAAGACTTTTGACAGGTACTGTAGATACAGTGGGTATAGAAAAGAATCCCCCCTTTGAAATATTCCCATTTTTTTGCTTTACAGCCTTAAATGACACACAAACTAATATTTCTTTCCAGCTTTACTTACTTAATGCAACCTCAAATATCCAAGTGAAAGATATGGCAGCTACAGTTCAGAAGAATTATAAAAAATCAAAAACAAGACCTACTGAGATGAATAAAGGACCCTCCTAAACTCCATCAGGTGTCAGTGCCCACCATTCCCATTGTGGTCTTCCTCCCACCTGTCATCGGTTGTAATGAGTGTGATCAGTGAAGCTGTTCCTGGTCCATTCATTCCCTTCCTTGGTGGTGCAACTGACAGCAAAAAACTGACTTTGGGTGGCAGGCCACTTTCAGAAGATCTCAGGGACAGAGCTGTGGACAAACATAAGGCAGGAGATCTCAAAGGCTTTGTCAATCCTAGTAAAATCCATCATAAAGAAGTGTTTGGTGCTACTAGGACCCTCCAAACTGGATGGAAGAGCAAGGAGGAAATTGGTAAGAGAGGCTACTGAGAGGCCAATGGCCACTTTGAAGGAGTTACAGGATTTGATGGCACAGAGTGGTCATTAGGGCGGCTCGGTGGCGCAGTGAGTAGCGCTGCTGCCTTGCAGTTAGGAGACCTGGGTTCGCTTCCTGCGTGGTGTTTGCATGTTCTCCCCGTGTCTGTGTGGGTTTCCTCCCACAGTCCAAAGACATGCAGGTTAGGTGCATTGGCGATCCTAAATTGTCCCCAGTGTGTGTGTGCCCTGCGGTGGGACCCTGTAATTAGGATATGGCGGGTTGGATAGTGGATGGATGGATGGAGTGGTCATTAATGATGTGCAGGTGACTACAATTTGATAAGCGCTCCACCATTGTGGCTTGTTCAGGAGGGTCGCATTTCTTAAGAAAGGCTCGTTTAAGCTTTCCCAGAATGCACCTTGAAGTGGAAAAAGGTCTTCTGGTCAGATGAGCCCAAAATCAACCTATTTGGCCTCAATGCCAAATGGTACGCCACTGCAGCTCACCATCCCCAACACACCATACCTACAGTAAAGCACAGAGGGGGCAGCATCCTGTTGTGGGGGGCCTGGGGCTCTCGTTAGGGTAGAAAGAAAAATGGATGGGGCAAAACACCGTCAAATTCTTGAGGAAAACCTGCTACCCTCTGCCAGAACGTTGAAGATGGGCAGAATGTTCACCTTTCAACATGACGAGAGCAAAATTGACCACCCAGTGGCTGAAGAAGAAAAACGTGAATGTCCTGGTGTGGCCAGTCAGAGCTCAGACCTAAATCACAGTGAAAATCTGTGGAAAGATCTGAAGATAGCAGACCACCAACGCTCACCAGCCAATGTGACCGAACGTGAACAGTTAAAGTGTAAAGAAGAGTTGGGGGGCAAATATTACACAGTCTGGGTGTGCAAAGCTGAGAGAGAAGAATCAACAGACTCAAGGCTGTCATTAAAGCAACAAAATGACATTGACATGGGGGGGGCTGATCCTTTATTAATCTCAGTAGGTCTTGCTTTTGATTTTCTCTCATTTTTCTGAACTGTAGCTGCCATATCTTTCACTTGGATGTTAGAGATGGCATTGAGTAAATAAAGCTGGGAAGAAATATTAGTTTGTGTGTTAAGGCTGTAAAGCAAAAAAATGGGAATATTTCAAAGGGGGGATTCTTTTCTATACCCACTGTATCTACAGTACCTGTCAAAAGTCTTTAATGTCGTATCTCTGGAAGTTTTCGTATTTGATTGTTATACAACATTGCATCACAGTGGGTTTCTTTTGCCTTTTTTGACATAAATCAACAGAAAGCTCACCTCCTCAAGTGGTCCAAATTCAAGGGATTCTGTTGCCTGCATCTCCAGCTGGTGTCCCTGCCGGGGTATTCTGTCCGGGATGTGTTCCCTCGCCTGTTGATTCAGGCCCTGACCCCCCTCACTTCTACACAACGTTCTGTTATGTAATGTCGAGGATCAGTTCATGAAGAATGGAGGAGCACAGTGAGTGAAGCCTTTGTCCCGCCATGCAGTGAGAATTGTGGGACCCCCTGTAGGCAGGTCCACGTGTCCAAATCTCGAGGAGAATCAAAGCAAACAGGAGGGCAGAGCACAACATGGAGCTCCACAGCAATAGGGTTTCACTTTGCGATTTGTTATACAAATTTGCCAGCCTTTCTGAAGACCTGTTCTCACTTTGCCATTACGAGTTATGGAGCAAAAATGACAAATGTATCCACTGCGGACCACCGAGGTGCGAAAGAGCCACCCTAACTGACACAGACAGGCAGAGACACAAGTGTACCACGGCACACGTTTTTATTTCCGTGGGGGGAATTTACTCTCGCCCCCCCCCCCATAGCAACACAGTCCACTCCTCTTCCTCTTCTTTTTCTTCTTCTTCTTCTCTCTTTCTCTTCCTTTCCCTCGTCTCCACTCCTCCTCCAGCAAGCTTCGCCCTCTTCCACCCGACTCTGGCCCCTGGAGTGGTGGCTCCTTTTATAAGGCACCGGCTCCACCAAAGGGATCAACTGATCTCCAGGCGCCCCCTGGTGGTGCCCTCAGGCCCCAGCAGGGTAGCAGGGTTGAGTTTCCATGCCCTAAACCTGTGGCACTGCCCTCTAGCACTCTGGGGGAGGTAATGGTCTGAATAGGCTCCCCCATTCCCCCAGAACTTCCATTATAGGAGTGTCCTGGCCATCCGCCACACCACCTAAAAAAGTGTGCAGAAAGTGAATACGTCTTCAGGCCACTGCATGACAGCAGCAGCGTCTCCTCTGATGGAGTACGTCAATGAAAGTGCCTCCTTCCCTCACTCTGTCCACCACATAATGGAAGTGAGGTCACCTGCTTTGGCCCACCCTGTCCATCTAGGATTGACCTTCACCTCTCATGCACTCCAAGGACCAAACACACAAGTAGCAGGCCACGCGCTAAGCGTGTGTGGCTCTCACGACACCATTACAACTGCTGGGCTATTACAGCATCTTCTATATGGCGGCTTCTACAAAGCAGATGCAGCGCAGCACTCGACAAGTTGAAGAATAAATCCGCTGTACCGTAGATAGGCATCATTGTAATATACCTCTAATAGCAGAGGTCGCCAAGTCCGGTCCTGGAGGGCCCCAGTGGCCGCAGGTTTTCATTCTATCCCTTTTATTAATGAGTGGCCTGTTTGTGCTGCTAATTAACTTCTTGTGAATTCATTTTAACTGACTTGTTTTTTTAAGGTTTGCTCCCCTGAATTCCTTCATTTATTTTCTTTAATTGGCACCCAAACAGAAATGAAATGTGAAACGAGTGAGCCAACAGAAGACCAACTAAGTCAGGGCCTCAAACTCCAACCAATTTCACTCCAACCATCTGCTCAATCAGGCACCGAGTCTTGTTGTTAATTAGATAGATAGATAGATAGATAGATAGATATGAAAGGAACTATATAACAGATAGATAGATAGATAGATAGGAAAGGCACTATATAATAGATAGATAGATAGATAGATACTTTATTAACCCCAAGGGGAAACTCACATACTCCAGCAGCAGCATACTGATAAAGAACAATATTAAATTAAAGAGTGATAACAATGCAGGTATAACAGACAATAACTTTGTACAATGTTAACGTTTACCCCCCTGGGTGGAACTGAACAGTCGCATAGTGTGGGGTCTCCTCAATCTGTCAGTGGAGCAGGACGGTGACAGCAGTCTGTCGCTGAAGCTGCTCCTCTGTCTGGAGATGATCCTGTTCAGTGGATTCTCCATGATTGACAGGAGTCTGCTCAGCGCCCGTCGCTCTGCCATGGATGTCAAACTATCCAGCTCTGTGCCTACAATAGAGCCTGCCTTCCTCACCAGTTTGTCCTGGCGTGAGGCGTCCCTCTTCTTTATGCTGCCTCCCCAGCACACCACCGCATAGAAGAGGGCGCTCGCCACAACCGTCTGATAGAACATCTGCAGCATCTTATTACAGATGTTGAAGGACGCCAACCTTCTAATGAAGTATTTAAACTCGTTCTTTAATTTCATGGCTTGTTGCTTCTCTCATGGTGCAAATTAGAAGACATTTCCGAAATTGTTGAATTTCTCTTTCTAAGTCAAGTCAAGTTGAGCAGCCTGCACTGGTACAGCGTGTTGGCGCACCCACAACTTGGGATCCTGTTGGCAACCCCCCAAGCAGACACGCGGTCCAGTCCCACCCTCCAGAAATAACCCTCTTATCTGCCACAACCAGGTATTATGTGGGCATCCCCTTGGCCTGGTCCAGACACTCGAGTTCTCAACAATGAGGGTCCTGTGAACCGGATCATCCTCGGGTAATCGCGCCACATGGCCGTAGTGCCGTAACTGACGCTCCCTCACAGTGCAGGTCATGTGCCTCTTTTCTAGGAACGCTGTTAAAATGTTTTGTGGACCTGAGCAGATCGACATTCCTTTGACCTTCATCTTTCTTTATTTTCAGATATTGTGTGATGGACACCACTTGTTTTGGCTCATTTTGTATCTCATTATTGTTTGGCTGCTAATTAAGGAAAAAGAAACAATGAAGGGGTCTGAGTCTTCAAGGGCAACTCAAATAAAATGAATCCAAAGGAAGTTAATTAGCAGCAAAATCAGGGCACTCATTAAGAAAAGGGTTAGAATGAAATCCTGCGGCCACGGTGGTCCTCCAGGACTGGAGCTGGCGACCCCTGCTGTAGTAACAATAATGTATTATAACTGTAGCTTACATTCTGATGTTTCAACTCCAACAATCAATCCGTTTCCGGTCTACGCCTGCACCAGACTCTCATGTTGTCAGCCTCTTGTTCTTTATTGTCATTGAATGGCACTAAAACTCTTTCTCCCTTACTATGTTTTTGTGTTTTTATATCTGCAATGTTGTTTAATTGGACCAAAAACAAACCAAACAAAAAGTACTTGCTGAGCGCGTCTTTGATGTTCTGCTGCTGATGCGCTCAGCTCAACAAGTGAATGTGTTCTGCAAATCCAGTCCTCCCTCCCGAAAGAGCAGCAAACCAGAGACCACCGGGGGGTGTGCTGCTGGGGACTGACACTTCAATATTCTGACCCAGACATTGTGTCCGCAGGGGGAAAAGGGCAAGAAAGGCAAAAAAGGGCCAAAGGGGGAGAAAGGAGAACAGGGGGCCCCTGGATTAGATGCACCCTGCCCATTGGTATGTGCCAGTTCTGTTCTGCAATCGTCTTGTTCTCTGTTGACTTGTCGTGATTTGAAACGGGAGGGAGGAGTCGCTGCCTGAGCTGATTGCAGGTGACGCTTTCTAGAAATGTTTATTAGATTAGATTATAGTATAGAGTAGCCAAAAGAAGAAGAATATATTATATTATATTATATTATATTATATTATATTATATTATATCATATTATATTATATTGATCAAGTTGCACCCTATCCAGGATTGTCTCCTGCCATGATCCTGGCACTTCTTTACACAGACACCGTGTACTCCTGTGAGATTTTTAAGATCAGGAAGACAGAAGTTTGGAGGTAAAGAACTTCTGCTCAACAGTGAGGGCACCAGAGAGTAGCGAGACGTGTCACAGGGTGGTCCGCACTCCGCTCAGGAGGAATTTCAATGAGCTCTACACACAACATAAGAACCACCCTGTAAACCTACAATGGAGGAAACGATGAAAAATGAAAGATTAGAACCGTCTGGCGTCTTAGTGCTTAATGCAGTTTTAGGCTCACAAAATTCTTCAGCCTGTGCCAGTGACATCGGGTGAAGGTCAGGAATTAGAATTAGCCCTGCATTGGGTGGCAGTTCATCACAGGGTGTCAATTACTGTATAGAGAAGAAAAAGTGCTGGCAATGAACTGGCATTCAGGCTTGGGGTGGGGGGGCCCTGCTTTGTGGGGTGGGGTCCAGATAGATTATAATGGATAGACGTGAGAGGTGCAATATTATAAAGACACCATAGATTTGAAAGGCATTATATTGTAGACTAATAGATAGATGTGAAAGGCAATATATAATAGATACATAGAAAAAGTGAATGCACTATATAATTGAATGGTTTGAATGGCACTATATAATCAATAGATTTGAAAGGCACTATATAATAGAAAGATAAATGAAAGGCACTATATAATAGATAGATGGATAGACAGAGTGAAAGCACTATATAATAGATAGATGTGAAAGGCACCATATGATAGATAGATAGGTGAATGAAAGGTGCTATACAATATAGACAGATAAATGGCAGGTAATACAGAGCACAGAAATGAAAGACAATATATAATTGAAACATGAAAGGTGCTATATAATCAATAGATGGATACAAAAACTGAAAAACTTAAAGGCACTATATAATAGATACACAGAAAAAGTGAATGCACTATATGATTGACTGGTTTGAATGGCACTATATAATAGATAGATGGATAGACAGAGTGAAGGCACTATATAATAGATGGATAGATGTGAAAGGTACTTTATAATAGATAGATGTGAAATGCAATATATAATCAATAGATTTGAAAGGCACTATATAATAGAAAGATAAATGAAAGGCACTATATCATTATATGATAGATAGCTATGACTGTGAAAGGCACTATATAATCAATAGATAGGTTTGAAAAGCACTATTAATAGATATATACATAGATACATAGAAAAAGTGAAAGGCACTTTTTAATTGGTAGGTTTGAAAGGCACTATATACAGTAATAAAATAAGTGAAAGGCACTATATCATATAGATCAATAGAGTGAAAGGCACTATATCATTATCTGAATGATGGATAGACAGACCGTGAAAGGCACTATATAATTTAAAGAGTATGGTAAACTAAAGACAGGAGAGGCTCTCAGCAATATGAACAGACAGCTGCTGTGTCGTTTGCTCCTCTGACGTGGCGTCTGGCTGCTCTTTCAGTGACCGCCGTGCCACCCGCTGACTGAGTCTGTTAATATAAATCTCAGTTTGTGCTCCTCAGAGTGTCTTTTACATGTGACGCTCCCCTCAGGTCCACCGCGCCCACCCTGTGACGTCTCTCAAGTTGAGTGGCTCAGTGATGACAGCAGCATATCACCAAGCTAATTAGAAATCCAGTTAAGAAATTATAGTAACAAGTAAGAATCCAGAGGTCAAAGGCTAACATTATTAATTAATTACGTGTGTTAACAACAAAGAAGGTTGAGCCAAAAAGTATTTTCTTGCGGCTTTACAGAGTGGTTCTTGTAAATTATTCAGCCCGCTTTTCCTCCTGAGCCCTGCCCAGTGCAGTTTAGGGTCATGATGGACCAGACCTTCTGCTGGTGGTTTCAGCTCCCTAAACAGGAGCCCAGGCCGTTATTTCAGCTTTTATTATGTTTGTGGTGTACTCAGTTCAGTTCTTCAGGGTGTACCAGGCTCACTGAATCACCGACGCCAGCGACTGCTCCCCGATTTCTCAGATGTGTTTCTCTCTCTCCTTGTGATGCTTTTCAGTAACAATTCCAGTTAATTTCCCCACAAACAGGGATTCCGGGGATTTAAGGGTGAAAAGGGGGAACCAGGTCAGCCTGGCCTGGATGGTCTGGATGCCCCCTGCCAATTGGTACAGTATTCTCTTTCCTTCTGACCCTGCATGCGTGTCTGTCTCAAGGTGGGCAATGCTAAGCGTTGGCAGCTTCACTTCCAGCTTTGCTTTCCTGGCCCTGCATGTCTGGTGTGCCCGTCCTCGTTGAATTCAAATGGCTTCACAATGCATGCCTATGGGGAAAGGCTGTTCACCTTCCAGTGTTTGTCGCTGTCTCTTGAATTACTTTGCCAGCTCTTTTCGTCTTTAATAGTTTTATTTAAGGAAATCCATGTAACTGTCCTGTGTCACGGCAGACTCCATTATTTTATGTGAACCCCTTTGTTTTGCTTTTCCCACTTCACTCAGGCCCTCTGCTTCTGCCTTAACATTAACTGAGCCTCTGAATGGACGTTTCCTCGACTAAACACGTACTAAAGCACCCCCTCCATTCATCCCACAGGGGATCCTGCCTTCTGATGGATTCGGAGGTTTCCTCCCATCCTCTCCCTTTGTACCAATTCGGCAGAGCTTTCATTCATTTTTTTTCTTGTGTTTTAGGTTTTATACAATCATCTTATGTATTTGCACAGCACATATGTTGGAAAGAAGGAATAATCCATGCCAAGATTCCAATTGCCATCCATAGATGGGGTTAAAGGAGACCAGAGCCAAAAAGTGGGCGCATGCAGAATGCCAGCCTGGCACCCAGTCTGGGCCACCTCAGAGGTGTTAACTAAACTGATGAGCACCTCCTCACCATGTCTGTTCATTTTCTAGGCAGGGTTGCGGGGGTCTTTAGAATGTGTAAAGGAAATGGGAGCCAAAAAAAATCCAAAAGAACACTGGGGGGCTGCATATACCGGGGGGCTTGAGCTCGGCCTTCTACAACGAGTTTCACCCAATGCTAAATCTAAGTAAGCAAAGAAGAAAACGTCTGCATGGCGTAACACGCAAGGTGCGTATGGAGACTTATAAACTGTCCTCAAAGTTGGAACAATTTGACTTTTTCTATTCCCTTCATCAAAGAATTAGCTGTTTAATTTTATAAAAAGTGAGTCATAATTAAAATAAGTCTTAATATAATGCAATTACAGAAAAGAGCACTAATAGAAACACAGTTTGTTATACCATTGTGCAATATGACGTCTGAGAGGGCCTGCAATCAAAGTAATCGACGTTGGCCTCAGAGTTAACATTTGCAGTGCACCACCTGTTGGAGTGTATTTTGTAATGCATGAAGTGAGACAATGCATTGCATCTGTCATTCCAACAGATGGCATATGTGCAGTATAGGGGCGCTCACACTTCATCTCCAAAACCAAATGATGGCCAAGAAAAAACAGAAGTGACACAAGAAAAGAGTTTTATTACCCAAAGCAGGTGAACATTTAAAGCAACTCCCCAAAAACACACAATTACTTAAAAATAACAAAAACCACAGCCTTCTGGCAGATCAGTAAACCTTCTGACCTGCTGACCTTACTTAGCCACTTAGCCTCCTCCCAACTCCAGGGGTCTCCAGCGTACTGACTGAGAGGCCTTCAACAATAGTCTTCCCTGCAGACATCTCCCACCATAGAGTGTAATGGGGGGCAGTCTGCCTATCCTCCCAGGTACACCTGTGGTTTTAACCCCCAATCTATCTATCTATCTACGTATCTATCTATCATATAGTGCCTTTCCAATCTATCTATTATATAGCGCCTTTCCTATCTATCTATTTATCTATCTATCTATCTATCTATCTATAATATAGTGCCATAGTGCCTTTCTTATCTGTCTATCTATCTATCTATTATATAGTGCCTTTCCAATATATCTATTATATAGTGCCTTTCCAATCTATCTATTACAATGCCTTTCCTATCCATCTGTCTGTCTATTATATAGTGCCTTTCCAATCTATCTATCTATCTATTATATAGTGCCTTTCATTTCTATCTATCTATCTATCTATCTATCTATCTATCTATCTATCTATCACGTGAATTTAGACAAGTAGCCCACAAAAACACAACCTGCAAAAGCCCTTTATTTCCTGCGCACGCCCAACTGAGCTGGACGACTGCTGGCCTGGAAATGCTGGAGAACAACACTGGGTTTTGCAGTTCTAAATCTCCACCCCCCACTCTGAGCTCCACCTCCTCGAGGCTTGGATTGGTTTAGAGATGTGACACTCAAGGAGCTGCCTAATTGTCCCCACTCAGTTTTAAGCCCATTCATTTACTCCTGGTGGCCAAGCTTGCGAGATGAGGTCCCGCCGGCCCTGACCTTCAATATATTTCTGTCCGTTTTCCTTGCGATGCCTGCTCCAAGTTCTGATCCCCTCCACGTGCCCTCTTTGAGAGTTTTGGTCGTTCTTCTCATTTCACATGGATGGTCCGCATTCAACTCCCAACTCCTGACATGGAGGGTTTGCTTCACAGGCGACTCAGAATTGACCCCCTGTGAATGAGTAAACTCTGTGAGGCATGGCGCCCCCTGTAGGCCACATTTCTCAATTTATTATCCACCTGCAGCCTGGGATGGCTTTGGTGCTCCATTTAACTCTGAGTTGGCAACTTGAAATAAATGAGCTGAGCAAAAAAAAAAAATCAAAATAATAATATGTGAGATTGAATTAATGATCTCATGAAGACGTAAATATTAATAACCTCAATGGATAGCCGAAGGTCAGTTTTGTTTTTTAATGTTTGTCTTGGCACGGTACGCTGGTGTGGATTATTCCTTCATATTTTCAGATTCCAGTATGGAGTGCCCCGTGCATTCTGTTTTTCAATGCTGTCATTTGAATGTCTACTGTAAATGTTTTATTTACTACTGTATAAGCTGCATGTTTCCATTGGCTGACTGAACTTTTTCCTCCTCTGAGAGTTGTGATGATAGGAAGCACATCAGGCCGAGTCTTCAATGTTCAACGTGGTGCTGTCTGTCAAAAACGTACAAGTCCTAAAGTGAGGCTTAGAATAAACGAACGTGGAGTGTGTGACGGGATTTGAGTCATTTAGTGATGAGGGGGACCCCGCAGCTGCACCCCGTTGCACTTCCATTTATAAAATGTAGATGGGTGGGAGATCCCAGGGCTCTCTTTATTGGGAGACTCCAAAACTTTTCTAGCATTCCCACTCCATGAACTTTGTCAATTTGTAGTTCTGGGTATTTTTTTATTTTTATTTTTTAGCTCCTCCCCCAAGGTTTGTACTTGTGCCTGGAACAATCGTGGGTGGGGCTCGGACGATGAATTGTGCTGATTGGTCGATTGATTCTTCCAAATCCGTTAGTTTCTAGAATTCTCTTTGAAGGGAGAGCGCCAACACCTTCTATCGCACTGAAGTGATAATCTCGCCCGTGATGTCGGGATCACTTCAGAGCAATTCGCTGCAGGGACGGCCCCCGATGGCGCCTCCCTTTGCACCGCCTGCATCGCTCATCTTTGCACGTCACATATTTTGCATAAAGGTTAC
This sequence comes from Polypterus senegalus, assembly GCF_016835505.1. Taxonomy (NCBI): domain Eukaryota; kingdom Metazoa; phylum Chordata; class Cladistia; order Polypteriformes; family Polypteridae; genus Polypterus; species Polypterus senegalus. The sequence goes on from NC_053160.1 coordinate 4,363,570, forward strand.
ATTTGCTCTTGTGCAGTAGGAACATAAGGGAGTCGGGGACCACAAGTGACACGCGGCCTACGCCATACAGGACAACAAAGGTCCTGTGATGAGATAACACCTTATGGGGGTTATGTTGAGGAGATGATGAAGTCATAAGCGGTGATACCATGAGGTGGCCGGGGGGCCAGATGAGGTGATTGACGACAGGATGTTCACAGGTGTGCTGAGCTTTGCGTTCTTCTCGTTTTTCTGATTTTATGATCGATTTTTGGCGTTTCAAGTCCCAACTTATACGCGAGTATATACGGTAGATTAGCATGGCGCCCCCGGGCAACTGCCCAGCATGCCCACACATTAAGACAGCCCTGCATATGCGAACGAAGAGAGCTGTTTGAGGAGACGAGCTTCGAACCATAAAGGATGAGGGATATTTAAAGTGATGCTTTCCTGGCTCTGCCAACATATCCCTTCGCCCATCCAACTCTGGTCCTTTTCCAAACTCTAATGACGTTAACTCTCAGCAGTACGGCCGGGGCTGTGCCATTGGCGATCGTATCGGGGTGGCCAGCGACTATAAGGTTTTATTGATTATTAACATGCGGGCCCAACTTGACGTCAGAATGACATTATTTTATTGTGCTATGAACCCCCCCACCCGGTTTAGTAGGACTCGCTTATACACTTGTTGTATCTCATTGATGGTGGGTCGGTTTTTTATTGAATTTATTAAATTCGTAAAAAAAAAAAAAAAATTTGGGTTGCGATAAGACCCTTCAAGTTTTTCTAATGCCACTGTATGAATAGATAGATAGATAGAATTCTTTATTGTCATTATGCATACACATAACAACATTTTTTGTTGTTAGGACTCCGTTTCAAGGCAGAATACTTAAATACAAAATAAATAATAAAATATAGATAATAAGTATTAAAGACAGCAGCAATAAGACATCATCAAGTCCAGACTTTTCTTGAAGTAGTCCGCCTGCAGAGACCAGTGATCTGTGTGCGTGGGTCTGCAGGGGTGGATTACGAGGGAAAGTGCGTGTGGATGTCTACAGGGGGCAGGTTAGGGGTAGATGTGTGTGTGTGTGTATCAGCAGGGGCAGATGGGCTTCACAGCTCTGGGGAAAAAGCTGTCTTTCAGTCTGCTGGTACGTGTTTTTATATTCCTGTACCGCTTTCCCGAAGGCAGTGGTACAAACAGTGCATTTCCCGGATGGGTGAGATCCGCAGCTAAACATCTGGCCCTCTTCTGCACCCTTCCAGCATATGGGCGGTCGTGAAATCGAGAGTACGCCTTATGAGAAGGACTTAGGAGTCGTAGTGGACTCTAAGCTATCAACTTCCCAACAGTGTTCAGAAACCATTAAGAAGGCTAACAGAATGTCAGGTTATATAGCGCCTTGACGTGTGGAGTACAAGTCCAAGGAGGTTCTGCTCAAGCTTTATAACACACTGGTGAGGCCTCATCTGGAGTTCTGAGTACAGTTTGGGTCTCCATAAAGACATTACAGCACTGGAGAAGGTCCAGAGAAAGCGACTTGGCTGATTCCCGGGCTACAGGGGATGAGTTATGAGGAAAAATTAAAAGAGCTGAGCCTTCAGAGAGATGAAGAGGAGACCTGAGTGAAGAGTTTAAAATGATGAAGGGCATCAGGGCAGCGGATCACCACTGTAATTTTATAATGAGTTCATCAAGAACACGGGGACTACAGTTGGAAACTTGTTCAGGGTAAATTTCACACAAACATGAGGAAGTTTTTCTTTACACAAAGAATGATAGACACTTGGAATAAGCGACCAAGTAGTGTGGTGGACAGTAAGACGTTAGGGACTTTCAAAACTCGACTTGATGTTTTTTTGGAAGAAATAAGTGGAGAGGACTGATGAGCTTTGTTGCCCTGAATAGCCTGTTCTCGTCTCGAGTGTTCTAATGTTCTAATACAGAGTCCAGGTCTAGGAGAGAACTTCCCACGATCCCCTGTGCTGTTCTCACCACCCGTGCCAAGTCTTTCCTGTCTTGTGCCGTACCACACTGTCATACTGTGACAGAGAATGCTTTCTATAGTGGATCTGTAGAAGTTTGTGAGCAGCCGAGAGGAGAATCCAGCACGTCTCATCTTCCAGAGGAAGAAGAGTCTTTGTTGGGCCTCCTTCACCGGGTGAGATGTGTTCAAAGACCAGGTCAGATCGGATGTGATGTGGATGCCCAAGAACTTGATATTGTCCACTCATATTACAGTCTCCTCATGTATGAATATAGGAGCATGTTCTGTTCTTCTGGACCTCCTATAGTCCACAATGATCTCTTTGGTCTTGCTGGTGTTCAAGATGAGGTTGTTGGCAGAGCACCATAGTGCTAGGTGTTGTATCTCCTCTCTGTTGTCTGATATGAGACCCACCACAGTCATATCATCCGCAAACTTCACAACCATATCTGTGGCTTAGATGGCAGAGCAATCGTGTTTAAATAACGTGAAGAGTTCTGGGCTGAGCACACAACCCTGTGGCGTGCCTGTGTTTAAAACCAGTGTGGCTGATGTACGATCTCCAATTCTAACCACCCGAGGCCTGCTGGTGAGAAAGTCCCTGATCCAGAGACACAACGATGTGGACAGACCCAGATTATGAAGCTTTTGTACCAGCTTGTCCAGGATTACAGTGTTAAACGCTGAACTAAAATCGATGAATAGACATCCTAACATAAGTATTAGGACACTGCAGATGAGTCAGGGCTGTGTGAAGTGCCATTGAGATGGCATCCTCTGTAGATCTGATCCTCCTGTAGGCAAACTGATGCTTGTCAAATCCAGCAGGGATGGCATCCTTTGTGTACTTTAGGAAGATTCTCTCAAAGCACTTCATTATTATTGGGGTCAGAGCCACAGGGCGGTAATCATTAAGGCAGGTGACCGCTGATTTGTTAGGCACTGGCACAATAGTGGAGGATTTGAGGGACCATTGCAAGTTGTAGAGAAAGGTCGAAAATGTCCAGAAAGACTCCTGCCAATTGATCAGCACATATTTTCAGTGTCTTACCCGACACCTTATCTGGTCCTGCAGCTCTGTTGGTGTTGATCCTCCTCAGGGTGGACCTCACTTGGTGTAGTCAAAGGACTAGATGCTGATGCTGCTCCTTCAGCCAAGGGAGATGTAGTGTCTCCCTGCTGCTAGATGCATCAAAGCGTGCAAAGAAACTGTTCAAGATGTCAGGGAGACTAGCGTCATACAGTCATGTGAAAAAGTCTGGGTACCCCTCTTAATTCTTTGGATTTTTGCTTCTCATTGGCTGAGCTTTTAATGTAGAAACTTCCTTTTAATATCTGACATGCCTTATGGAAACAGTAGGATTTCAGCAGTGACATGAAGTTTATTGGATTAACAGAAAATATGCAACATGCATCATAACAAAATTAGACAGGTGGGCACCCAACAGAGATATGACATCAATACTCAGTTGAGCCTCCTTTTGCTCCTTTGAGCCTCTCGACGCTGTCCTCCTGTAGCCTGTGATGAGTGTCTGGACTCTGATGGAGGTATTTCTGACCATTCTTCATACAAAATCTCTCCAGTTCAGTTCAATTTGATGGACAGCCTGCTTCAAATCATCCCATAGATTGTCGATGATATTCAAGTCAGGGGACTGTGACGGCCATTCCAGAACATTGTACTTCTCCCTCTGCATGAATGCCTTTGTAGATTTCCAACTGTGTTTTGGGTCATTGTCTTGTTGGAATATCCAACCCCTGCTTAAGTAACTTCAACTTTGTGACTGATGCTTGAACATTATCCTGAAGAATGTGTTGATATTGGGTTGGATTCATGTGACCCTCGACTTTAACAAGGGCCCCAGTCCCTGAACTGGCCACACAGCCCCACAGCATGATGGAACCTCCACCAAATGTGACAGTAGGTAGCAGGTGTTATTCTTGGAATGCGATGTTCTTCTTCCGCCATACAAAGCAGTTTTTGTTCTGACGAAATAATTTCATTTGTGTCTCATCAGTCCAAAGCACTTTGTTCCAAAATGAATCTGTCTTGTCTAAATGTGCATTTGATACAACAAGTGACTCTGTTTGTGGTGTGAGTGCAGAAAGGGCTTCTCTCTCATCACCCTGCCATACTGATGTTCTGAATTGTAGAACGATGTACAGATACACCATCTGCAGTGAGATGTTCTTGTAGGTCTTTGGAGGTGATCTGTGTTTGTCTGTCTCCATTCTCACAATCCTGCTCATATGCCATCCTGTATTTTTCTTGGCCTGCCAGACCTGCTGAGTTGGTTTAACAGTAACTGTGCCTGTGGCCTTCCATTTCCTGATTCACATTCCTTACAGTTGAGCCTGACAGTTTAAACCTCTGAGATGGCTTTTTGTGTCCTTCCTCTAAACCAGGAGACTCAACAATCTTTGTTTTCAGATCTTTGAGAGTTGCTTTGAGGATCCCATGCTGTCTGTCACTCTTCAGAGGAGAGTCAAAGGGAAGGAAGCACAACTTGCGATTGACCACCTTAAATACCTTTGACCACTCGTGATTGGACACTCCTGTCTATGAAGTTCAAGGCTTAATGAGCTCATCATACCAAGTAATCAGCACTGATCAGTGACAGGCATTCAAATCAGCACAATGACAAGGGGACCCACATTTGTGCACAGCCAGTTTTTCACATTTGATTTCATTTCATAAAACTAAATACTGCGTCACTAAAAATCTTTGTTCTGAAAACACCGCAGTGCTCAGATGTTACTAGGAAATGAAAGATCTTTACTGTGATCTTTACTGTTGAAAGGAGAGTCGATTATTACACAGGCTGAGAGGGGGTCCCAGACTTTTTCATATGACTGTAACTGAAGTGCTGATCTCTGAGCTTGTAATCCGTTATGGTCTTTAGGCCTCTCCACATGTCCCTTGGGTTGTTGTTATAATATACTCCTCGATACACTGTTTGTATCTGTATTTTGCCAGGTTTATTCCTTTTTTTAGTTCTTTTCAGGCTTTGCTATATGCCAGCGTGTCACCTGACCTATATGCAGCATCTCGGGCTTTAAGCAGGGACCTCACCGTACTGTCCAGCCACAGCTTCTGATCTGGAAACACCCTAAAGGTCTTCATGGGCAGGAGGGCATCAGTACAGAACTACACATGGGATAGGACAGACAATGTGTATCCCTCTAGATCTGAGCCCTCTTTGAACACTCCCCAGTCAGTACGCTCAAAACAATACAATACAACATAATACAATTTATTTTTTGGCATAGCCCGAAATCACACAATAAGTGCTGCAATGGGCTTTAACAGGCCCTGCCTCTTGACAGACCCCCAGCCTTGACTCTCTAAGAAGACAAGAAAAAACTCCCAAAAAAAATCCTTGTAGGGCAAAAATGGAAGAAGAAGTTCAAAGAGAGACCCCTTACCAGGTAGGTTGGGCGTGCAGTGGGTGTCAAAAAAGGGGGTCAATACAATACAACACAATACACAGAACAGAAACAAATCCTCAATACAGTATAAAAATAAACATTTGAGAAGTACGGAGTAGAATTTAACAGTCGATGATATCCCATAAAATGTTTTGGATTTGTTTAGAGACCTGGAGACCTCATCCATCAAGCTGCCTCCCCCATTTGGCTATTCCACATCTTCCATCCATCCTCTTCCGCTTATCCAAGGTCGGGTCACGGGGGCAGCAGCTTAAGCAGAGAGTCCCAGACTTTCCTCTCCCCCCCATTCCACATCTTAAATAGCGCTAATCCGATGACAGGACCCCTCTTTCCCACGATTCCTGTGATCCTCCATCAGGGATGACTTTAGGCAGGCAAAACAACTTGGCAGGTGGGCCGTGGGCACCAAATGCCACATTTGAGTACCGACAAGAGAAACAGAATAGGTGAGGGTTAGTAACAAATTATAACTATCATGTTACTTTTAATACTAATGACTGACAACAGAGATGCAGTCTGCACAGTTAATCAGCAGCTCTAGTCAGGGTGTGCTAAACTGAAGTGGTGAGATTTGAGAGCTGTGACCGAAGGGGCACCTCTTATAGTAGCAGGCAGACCAGTCCACAGTTTAGGGGGTCCTGTAACTAAAAGCTTGACCTCCCACTGTTATTTTATTAATTCTTGGAATCCTAAGCAGACCGACATCTTGAGATCTTAATGTGCGCTCTGGTTTGTAAGTCGTGATGAGTTCAGACAAGTAAGCCGGACCTCGGCCATTAAAGGCTTTATATGTTAAAAGGAGGATTTTGAAATCTGCCCTAAACTTAACCAGGAGCCAGTGTGAGGATTTAAGAACTGGAGTTCGAATGCTATTGTCTCTAGTTGGAAAGTTTATAAATCCTCGAAATTTTGGACACAAAGTCACCAGCCACAATCGTCTGGATTGGCATTCATTTGTCTGCTAATCAGTCCAGCTCTTCTAATGCTAATGTAGCGTTAGCTCGCGGTGGGATGTACACAGCCGCTATCAGGATGGAGGTGGACTCTCTCGTCTTGAAAGGTCTGCATTTCACTGCCAGATATTCCAATTCGGGGGCGCAGTCCGTTCCAATAATGTGTGTAGCTGTACACCAGGATTTATTAATGTGCAGCGCCAGCCCTCCGCCTTTACATTTAGCGGAACAGAGCGCCCTCCACCACAGCGTCTGGGATGTTATTATCCAGCCAGGTCTCGGTAATAATTGCCACACAGCAGTCCACCCTACGTGAGGCGATCCTTAGCCGAATCTCGTCCATCTTATTGGCGAGAGACCTGGCGTTCGTGAGGAAGAGACTGGGAAGCGCTGGTCTGTATGGGTTGGCATTTAGTCTGGCACGTAGTCCGCTCCTTCTGCCCCGATTTTGTGTACGGTGTCTACTCCGCTGTCTTGGTCACAGCGAGGGGATGGTAAAAGCCTCAGTAGTCCGCTGTACCTCTGGTGGAACAAAGTCCAGCGTGGAGCTCGATCCGCTTCCCTATATTCATTAAATCAGCCCTTCCATACTGGATTAATGCTTCGAGTGGTTTAACTAACAGTAAAAACTTAATTACAAATAAAACGAAGCCAAAAGCTGAGCGCCACCGAGCCACTGCGTGTGTCCGCACCGCCATGATGCAACATGAATCTAATTATAAGAAGCAGCATCTCTTTTAGAAAATCGCTGAGGGTTTATGGGAGAAATGACGTCCTTCCAGGAGTTTTGTGTTTTATATCTTCCAGGGGGGCAAATTCTTATGATTAGGTTTTATGCTTCTGTTATTTGTGTTGAGGGGCCAGTGGGATCGAGGATTCAGCCCCTTTTATTATTTGCTTGAATTTGGTCACAATTCATCATTGTTTTGCAATATCATGGAGGCCATTTTAGGTCCTCAGTCGCCGACATTTTGTAATCCTGTCAATTAGGTCCGCTAGGGGCGTGGCCTCTGAGATCGTAACCCGTGTTTAATCGACACAGCAGGGAAGGCCTTACCCGATCTGACCTGCGGATACCAAAACTCCCAAAAACAGGCCTTGTGTAAAACATGGGTTTTGACTTTCTTGTTATACGAAGTATAGGGAGAGTACTGGAATCGTCCAAAGATTCGATGTCGAGATTTTAATAAGCACATTTAACACATTCTCGATGATCTGCCAATCCACTTAACTTGGTATCATCTGCAGACTGAACCAGCTTGTCCTTTATTTTTCTCTAAATCATTTATATTTATTTAAAAAAGCAGCGGCCCCAGCACTGCCCCCTGCTGGTCGCCACTCATAACTTCAGAAATACTAATAATATAATAATAATCATTAATTGCTCTTCTGTGGACTTTTTCTAGTGCTGTTAAGTCCTTTAGGAAGACCACAAGCTTCAAGAAGTATCAGGATGAGATGTGGGGGCAGCTGAGCTCTTAGCTAAACAAATGGACTGAATGGCCTCCTCTTGTTTGTCAAATTTCTTATGGAGACCAAAACTGCAGCCAGGACTCCAGATGAGGCCTCACCAGTGTGTTATAAAGCCTGAGCAGAGCCTCCTGTGACTTGTACTCCACACATCAAGGCGCTATATAACCTGACAGTCTGTTAGCCTTCTTAATGGCCTCTGAACACCATGTGCCAGTTGATAGTGTAGAGTCCACTATGACTCCTAAATTCTTCTCATGAGGCGTACTTTCAATTTCTTCTCATTTTAAAGTCACCGTCTTGATCCACTGCACTGATTCCCTTCGTGATCTTAAACACTTCAGTCAGGTCTCCTCTTCATCTCCTTTAAAGGCTCAGATTTTTTAATCTTTCCTCATAACTCATCCCCTGTAGCCCCTCAATCAGCCTAGTCGCTCTTCTCTGGACTTTCTCTAGTGCTGTTATGTCTTTATGGAGACCCAAACTGCACTCGGTACTCCAAATGAGGCCTCACCAGTGTGTTATAAAGCCTGAGCAGAGCCTCCTGTGACTTGTACTGCACACATCAAGGCGCTATATAACCTGACACTCTGTTAGCCTTCTTAATGGCTTCTGAACACTACTGTCTACCACATGACTTGGTCACTTATTCTTATGCTTACTCTGAAAAGGCTCAGCTCTTCCTCATAATTAATTGCCTGTAGCTCTGAATCGGCCAAGCAGATCTTCTCTCGACATTTTCTTGTGCTGTTATGTCTTTATGGAGACCAAAACTGCACCCAGGACTCCAGATGAGGCCTCACCAGTGTGTTATAAAGCTTGAGCAGAGCCTCCTGTGACTTGTACTGCACACGTCAAGGCGCTATATAACCTGACACTCTGTTAGCCTTCTTAATGGCTTCTGTCGGGAAGTCGATAGCTTAGAGTCCACTACCGCTGCTAAATCCTTCTCATAAGGTGGACTCTCGATTCTCAGAACCCCCCATTGTGTATTCAAACCTCACATTTTGACTTCCTATGTAATTCTTTACATTTACTGGCATTAAATGTCATTGTCCCTAAGTCTGCCCAAGTCCCTCTGTGATGATATGATGGATTTTAAATTATCTGCTAATCCACCTATCTTAGTGTCATCTACAAAGTTTACCAGCTTCTTCTTTATATTCCAAATCCATCCATCCGTCATCCAACCCGCTATATCCTAACTACATGGTCACGGAGGTCTGCTGGAGCCAATCCCAGCCAACACAGGGTGCAAGGCAGGAACAAATACCGGGCAGGGTGCCAGGCCACCGCAGGGCACACACTTGAGACAATTTCAGATCGCCAATGCACCTAACCTGCATGTCTTTGGACGGTGGGAGGAAACCCATGCAGACATGGTGAGAACATGCAAACTCCACGCAGGGAGGACCCGGGAAGCGAACCCCCAGGTCTCCTAACTGTGAGGCAGCAGCGCTACCCACTGTGCCACCGTGCCGCCCCCAGAAAGATGACACTAAACATGAATTTGATCCTCGGCAATGGAAAGGACCCTGGTAGAGACAGAAGAGAAATAATGAAAAGTGCGCGTGCCCCCTCCGTCTCGGACCACCTAACACATCTGTGACGGCTTATTTTACTGCAGTACAAAATATGGACAGGGGTCTCATTACCTGCGTACCCTCACAGTGGCCTTTACAAATAAAGTTATTAAACATTAAACTGAATGGCTACCTGTAATCCAAAACACGTCCAGGGTCTCATCACCTGCATGCCCTGTAATACGAAATCTATTTTACATTGTGAAGAAACAGACACGGGTTCAAACAGAACGTAGGCCGACAAAACTCTGCGTACGTGAAAAACTAAAGTCAAGGAGTTAAGTGGAGGCAAAGCAAGTGACGATAGGGCGGAATATCCACAAAATAAGGAGAACGTCCAGTGCTCAAGGTGACCTCCTGGTTCCCATCCATGGTGTGGGTGGTCTTTATATGGGCAGGTGACCGGAAGAGGCGGAGCTCAGAGCAGGAAACGGAAGTGAAGTCACCGCACCAAACAACCAATCTTTTAATTCTCGCCGATACGCCTCTTCATTTGGCAGAAACACTACTTTTTCCCTGATGGCAACACGAATTAGACGATCAACAAGTCTCCGACTTAAACTTTAAATCCGAACAATATATTCAATCTCTTTTCACTCTTCCGTTTTTTCACCGAATAGTAATTTCTGTTTGTTTGCACTAATGCGATCTTTACTATCGTTTTTTTGAGACTTTTGAATTGTATTACTTTCATTACGTAATTGCGTATCGTGCCAATGTTTTTGAATTCTTTACGACGTTCTACTCTTTGTCTTTTATTTCTGGCCGCGTGCCTGGTTAAATCTCTTGGCACAAAGTCACGTCTCGTCTCCTTCCCAGATTTGTTTTTATAATTGAGAGCTAGCGAAGCTTGCCTGTAGTCTGTAGATTACAGGCCACTAATTAAAATAATTTTGAATAATTCATTCATTCGTTGACAAACGTGTCATTGTCAGTTGTGAAGCAAAGAATCTCGAGGGCTTTGTAAATGTCTGGGGTGCCCAGGTGGCTGCGCTGGAGGTGCCCGGTTTTACTTCCCTTGCACAGCTGGTTCTGTTTCAGTTCATCACTTTGACTGAACGTCCACGAGATGTTGTTGGTTATTAGCACGTTCATCAAGCACTCGGCTGTATTCCAATGAAGATCTCACGGTTCAAGTGCTCCATAATTATGGGAGTTCCTTTAAGGACTTTCAAACGTGTTATTGGATTGCTTCACGATTTGTCAAAAGGAATGTTTGGAATTCGAGATTGCATTCTTTTCTCATTACACGCCGCAGGGCACTAAATGAAGACAAATATTTCAATGAGCTATCTTGGGGCCCTAAACCCTGTGGCACTCCACCGTATGTGTATGCGACTAGAAAATGACGAACTGAAACGTTCTGGCGGAACTTCATGCAGGACCACTCAACTGTGACCACCGTCCCACAGATGATCTGAGTAAACATTCCTTTATTCATTCCTTCATTTCCAAGTCTGTTTTGCTAATAAGGGCTGTGGTGGCAACCTGGTGTGACATGGCATCTGTCATTAGCACATTTTTTCAATTCCGTGACCACGCTCAAACCAGCCAGCCCAGGTTCTTTCAACAGTCTGCCATGTTTGGTACACACGCCAAGGGGAGATGTCAGATTCATTACCTCACACTACCTACAAAGACTCCTTCAGGATCCGGAGAAGCCATGTTTTCCTGTATTGCTGCCCTTCTCGCCACCACTTCAACACTGGACTCTCGTTTCAGCCATTTGGATTCAAGACCTCTTTCTGTTGGCCATTGCCTACCCATGGGGGTGCAGACTGACCGGTAAATAGGCAGCTTGGTCCAAATACTTTGCTACTATTTCATTATTGTGGTCCAGCAGAGCCTCCATAAAACTGAGGTACTTGAAGTTCTCCTCTTGGCGTAGGCAGACCCCCCTTACCAGAAAAGAATAAGCCATCGTGTTCTGAGCAAGGACCGTGACCCAAGATTCACAGGTGCCGAATTACATTACGAGGACATCACTCGTCACTTCAAGGTCTACACAGTGGACCGTAGTCTGAGAAGGCCAACATGATCCGTAAATCCTTAGATCTCTAACTGTTATGGACAGGACACCTCAGCTACCCCTTGGCATCCCGTCCATAAAAATGAAGAGGTGAGACACACGCCTGTCACAGACACGTGAAACTGACTCGTCTTAATGCTAAGTACACGAGCACAATTCTCTCTTCGCAAACCACTGACCCCATAGTACGGATTAGCGACCCAAAGGAAACCACACTCTGGAAGAACCTCCCATGAGATAGCGCAGGGCACACGGACATCATGTTTTTCCAAGACCCCAAAGCATATGTGGAGAGACCTGGCCCCCCTCAGATATCCTGAGCACCCACAAGGCTGCTTCATATTCTACAACAAGAAGGGAATCCACTGCTCCTCCTGGGTCTCCGGTTCAGGAATCAATTCCAGTACTTTACGTTAGCTTTCCCTGAGCTCACCTTGACAAGAAACAGAGTGCAGTGCTCGAGTTAAATAAACGCATCAACTGTTCACAATTACTAGAGTTCAATGACCAGGCTCCCCCCATGTTTTTGGAACACAAAACTCTTGAGTTGCAAAAACAGTAACCCTCAGCGTCCAAAGCCCCGCCATTGGGTTCCAGATCTCGTAACACTTGATTTACATAAATGGCACCCCGGTGTAGCTGCCAATGTCGACTAATTGGTTGACAGCTCAGCTTCAGCATCAGACCCACTAACAGGCGTGCTGGGAAATAATGGGTTAAATAACCAGAACACCTGAAGTTATGATGATGATGAGGAGGAGGAGGAGGAACATCTTTAAAAAATAAAAGGCTACTTAAAAACATTTCTACATTGACTTCAAAACACAGAAACTGATAGACAGATGGATAGGTAGATATGAAAGGCAATATATGATAGATAGATAGATAGATAGATAGAGGGCAGCACAGTGGCGCAGTGTGTAGCGCTGCTGCCTCGCAGTTAGGAGACTCGGGTTCGCTTCCCAGGTCCTCCCTGCGTGGAGTTTGCATGTTCTCCCCGTGTCTGCGTGGGTTTCCTCCGGGCGCTCCGGTTTCCTCCCACAATCCAAAGACATGCAGGTTAGGTGGATTGGCGATTCTAACATTGGCCCTAATGTGTGCTTGGTGCGTGGGTGTGTGTTTGTGTGTGTCCTGCGGTAGGTTGGCACCCTGCCCAGGATTGGTTCCTGCCTTGTGCCCTGTGTTGGCTGGGATTGGCTCCAGCACACCCCCGTGACCCTGTATTCGGATTCAGCGGGTTAGAAAATGGATGGATGGATAGATAGAGGGCAGCACGGTGGCGCAGTGTGTAGCGCTGCTGCCTCGCAGTTAGGAGACCCGGGCTTGCTTCCCGGGTCGTTTGATGATGGGAAACCAAACTGGTAACGTGGATACTATTGTTGTCACTGGTGGTCTCACATATAAAATGTGCTTTTGTTCAGAGACATATGTAAGCCATACATGTAGCCATTTGATAGGAAGAAGAAGAAGACATTGCATTGATATGGTGCTTTACATAGTGTGGAATGTGGCCCGGACACAGACAGACGGACATCGTTTTGGCACCCAACACACTCATTTATTATATAAAATATTTACAAGTCACGTCAGTGCACAACCCAGTGCCTCCAGCACCGATTCCCCAAAGTCCAGGCCTCTCTTCCCAGTGCCTTCCTTTTATAGCAGCCCGGATGGGCTCCAGCTGCTCGTGGCGGAAGTGCCGGCTGCGCACCCGGAAGCTCTCCGGGTGTCCCTGTCTTCTTCCCCCCAGCACTTCCTGGTGTGGCGGAAGTGCTGAGGTCCAGGGTTCTTCAGGCACCGGGGCGCCCCCTGGCAGTGGCCACGGGCCCCTACAGGGTTGAGCTTCCAAGCTCTGCACCCGTGGTCCCCAGTGCAACCAGGGCGGTCGCCCCCTCGTGGTCTGGAGGAGGCGCAAGCCCTCCTCTGGTCCTCCTGGGCATCCTGGCTGGATGCCACCCCCAGCCGCGTGCCACAATAGAAAGAGTGGAGCCACTTCAATCAGCACCAAAGTGCAACACCCACCTGGTTGATGTAACGGCAGCCATTTTACGCCAGTAAGCTCACCACACATTAGTCATTAGGTGGTGATGGGGTCCAAGAGAAAGATAGCCAATTAGACACAGGGGGCACAGACTGACCAGGCTGTGGTGGGCAGTTTAGCCAGGACATCGGGGTACACCTGACTCTTTACTCTTTAAGGACGCCCATAGAGAATCAGGACTTCGGTTTTTTGTCTCATCTGAAGGATTTGCTTCCCGGGTCCTCCCTGCGTGGAGTTTGCATGTTCTCCACGTGTCTGCGTGGGTTTCCTCCCACAGTCCAAAGATATGCAGGTTAGGTGCATTGGCGGTCCTAAATTGCCCCTAGTGTGTGTGGGTGTGTGCCCTGTGGGTTTGTTTCCAGCCTTGTGCCCTGTGTTGGCTGGGATTGGCTCCAGCAGACCCCCATGACCCTGTGTTAGGATATAGCGGGTTGGATAATGGATGGATAGATAGATCGGGTGTGCCTAATAAAGTGGCCGCTGAGTGTATAATAGATGTATAAAGTCATGCTAGATAGATAGGTAAGCAGTGCAGGTCGTGTGGCACAGTGGTGACGGCCTCGGATCCTGAGGTTGTGGGTTCAAATCCCACAACTGACACCACTGTGTGACCCTGAGCAAGTCACTTGACCTGCCTGGACTCCAGATGGAAAACCAAAAGAAATGTCACCAATTGTATCTCAGATGTTGTACGTCGCCTTGGATGAGGGTGGCAGCCAAACAAGTTAAAGCTAATAGAATTTTAGTTGTTCCTCGGTGGGGGGGGGGAAATTTGGCTTTCAATGAAAATATACTGTGGAGGATGGCCGGCCGTTTATCCTGGCCAATACCCCCAAGCAGCCAGGTGGAGCCCTCCTTGCAGCATGGAGGTCCCCAGAAGACCAGCAGGGCATCACGGACAATGGAGTTTTTATGCACCGCCCTGCTGGATGCCATGGGGGCCACGAGAGGGAGCTGCAGGGAGGACCGAAGAGTTCTTCGTGCCCTATGACCCGGAAGTTCGTCATGGGAAGAGCGACGGGCTTTCGGGTTGAAAAAAAAAAGTACTATTTACCCTGACCCGGAAGGAATAAGGACTTGTGGACTGTTGGCTAGGAACACTTCCGGGTCAGGGAGTATAAAAGGACTGTGGGAGCTCCCAGACGGCGAGCTGAGCTGGGTGGAAGGGTGGCAACGCGTCTGGGAGCTGAAGGATTGTTTATTGTGTATTATTGTGATTTATATGAGTATTGTGGTGGAGAGTGTACTTTGTGCACTGTGGAAGATTAATAAAGTCGATTTGAGGACTTTTACCTGGTGTCTGGAGTCGCGGACAGGGGTTCAAGGGAGCAAGAGCACCCCCTATCTACCACAATACACAAGAATAAAACTTCTGACTTGGTTAAAGATAAAAAAAATAGCAGCCACCTTCCCAGTGAGACGCTATACCTGTTGGTATAAAGGACCCCCAGTTGTGTTTCTTGACGCTCTTCTGCTGAATAATTTGTTGTCTGAAAGTCCTCCGTGATGTTGTCGTCACAGAGAGGATGCGCAGCGTTGTTTATCATGACACTCCATTTTGTCTTCATTGTCTCCTCCTCTACAACCTCCATGGGGTTAAGCGTGTGTCCCATCACTGAGGCTGCCCTTGTTGATTCGGTGGTCCTCTCTTGAAGTGATGTGACCAGCCCAGCACACCACACTGACCATCACAGAGTTGCAGAAGATGTGAAGGAGCTCAGTCTCTTAATAATAAAGAGTCTGCTCAGCCCTTTCTTCTATAATTTCTTTGTATTCTGAGATGAGCCCAAGCTATCACTGATGTTAACCCCCAAGTCCTTGTAGCTCCACATCCACTCCCTGACTCCCTTGACCAGACTCAGAGACTCGCTGGTGAGGTGAAAGTCATTAAGCGTTTTTTTGGTTTTGCTGATGTTCCTCTTCGCACCAACCATCAAAGGTGTTTACTTGTTGCTAAGGTGTGGTGCCACCTGAAGAATGGAAAATAAAGGCGTGAAGGAGGTGCCCTGTGGGCAGGACGACCTCTAGTTGCTGTCTGTTGACTAAGCCCTGGTGTTTGACAGAATGTTGTCTTTCCTGATCAGAACCTGAAGTAGGCAAACCTTCATCTTATGATGTGCAGTCAAGTGTGCTGAGCTGGCACCCTGGCCACAATTGTCTACCCAGGTCAGGGTGGTGGTGGTCCATGAGTTTTATGTGAAAGGATCGGGATACAGCTGACAATCTCCTCCGTACTACCGTTTGTCACACGTAGCTGTAGGGTCCGCGTTTTTTGCTCGCCAGATCAAAGGCGTCCTGGGGGTGCGATGCTGACGTGCCGCATGTCTTCTCTTAAGTCCTATCGTCAATGTTGGTTTAGCCGGCCGTGTGGTCGCCTTCCATCCAGAACGAGACGTAAAGGCCGTCTTCACCACCCAATCTTCGTCGCTCCTGAGCAGATGGCCATTCCAGAACAGCTGACGATCGAAGATCGTAGATAAAAAAGAGAAAACTCTTGTGGGTCGGAATTTTTAAATGCAGCAGAGAGACGAGAAGGATCCGCTACACTTAAAATGGCCGCCTCTTCATTCCACGACACTTAAAGGCGGCCTCTTCATGCCGTTGTCTTCTTGGTTAGAATTACAAAGACGTTTTTCATGCGAATGAATGAATTGTTTGCTTTGCATTAAACGTGTACTGATGGCTCTCTCGTATGTTTTTAACACACAGGGTCCCGATGGATTACCGATGCCCGGGTGCTGGCAGAAGGTGAGTGTGATGGGATGACAGTTATGGGGTGGGGGGAACGACCAGGGCTTTTGGTGTGTCAGTGATGATGGGAAACCAAACCGGTAACATGGATACTATTGTTGTCACTGGTGGTCTCACGTATAAAACGTGCTTATGTTCAGAGACGTATGTAAGCCATACATGTAGCGATTTGATAGGAAGAAGAAGACATTGCATTGATATGGCGCTTTACATAGAAAGAGTGGAGCCACTTCAATCAGCACCAACGTGCAACACCCACCTGGTTAAATTGAAATGGCAGCCATTTTACGCCAGTAAGCTCACCACACATTAGCCATTAGGTGGTGATGGGGTCCAAGAGATAGATAGCCAATTAGACACAGGGGGCACAGACTGACCAGGCTGTGGTGGGCAGTTTAGCCAGGACATCGGGGTACACCTGACTTTTTATGAAGGACGCCCACAGAGAATCAGGACCTCGGTTTTCTGTCTCATCTGAAGGATGGCACCATTTTTGCAGCCCAGTGTCCCTGCACTGCAATGTGGGCCATTGGGATCCACACTCAGACCACAGGGTGAGCCCCTCTTCCAGCAACAACTCAATCTTCTCCTAGATGGTCTGCCATTCAAGTACTGGCCGGGACTTATCATGCTTATTAGCTTCAGGTGGGTGACCTGTTCTGAAGGGCAGGTGGGATGGTTTGTCATAAAACACGAACGGCGTGAAAATCGTCTAATTATTACGGTAAATTTCATGGGAGTTTCACTGAGTTGCTGCCATGTGATTGGCTGACTAGATATTTGGTTTAACAGACAGTCAAACAGGTGTACCTAACAAAGTGGCCGGTGAGTGTATAATAGATATATAAAGTCACACTAGATAGATGAGAAAGGTACCATCCATCCATTCATTATCCAACCCGCTATATCCAAACTACAGGGTCGCGGGGGTCTGCTGAAGCCAATCCCATCTAACACAGGACGCAAGGCAGGAAATAAATCCTGGGCAGGGTGCCAGCCCACCGCAGGGCACACACACACAGCACACACTAGGGACAATTTAGGATCACCAATGCACCTCATCTGCATGTCTTTGGACTGTGGGAGGAAACCCACGCAGACACAAGGAGAACATGCAAACTCCATGTAGGGAGGACCCGGGAAGCAAACCTGGGTATCCTAACTGCATGGCAGCAGCGCTACCTGCTGCGCCACCGTGCCACCCGAAAGGTACTATGTTACAGATATAAAGGCTCTATATATAGATAGACAGATAGATGATGTGAAAAGCACTATATCAGAGATAGATCCAGAGGAGAGGCACTATATAATAGATAGATAGAGTGAAAGGCATTATATAATTAATAGATAAACAGAAAATCATCTTAATGTTACGGTAAATATCGACCAACCATAAATCCATCCATCCATCCATCCATTATCCAACCCGCTATATCCTAACTGCCGGGTCACGGGGGTCTGCTGGAGTCAATCCCAGCCAACACTGGGCGTAAGGCAGGAAACAAACCCCGGGCAGGGTGCAGAACCCACCGCAGGGCACACACACCCACCCAACAAGCAAACACCAGGGACAATTTAGGATCACCAATGCACCTCACCTGGATGTCCTTGGACTGTGGGAGGAAACCCACGCAGACACGGGGAGAACATGCAGACTCCATGCAGGGAGGACCCGGGAAGCAAACCTGGGTCTCCTAACTGCGTGGCAGCAGCGCTACCTGCTGCGCCACCATGCCACCCGAAAGGTACTATGTTACAGATATAAAGTATAAAGGCTCTATATATAGATAGACAGATAGATGATGTGAAAGGCACTATATCAGAGATAGATCCAGAGGAGAGGCACTATATAATAGATAGATAGAGTGAAAGGCATTATATAATTAATAGATAAACAGAAAATCGTCTTAATGTTACGGTAAATTTTGACCATCCGTAAATCCATCCATCCATCCATCCATTATCCAACCTGCTATATCCTAACGGTAGGGTCACTGGGGTCTGCTGGAGCCAATCCCAGCCAACGCTGGGCGTAAGGCAGGAAACAAACCCCGGGCAGGGCGCCAGCCCACCGCAGCATCCGTAAATCCTCCACAGATTTTTTTAAAATATTGGCAGCGACTCCTGGTGGCAACCAACATGAAAATCTCGTTTTATTGTGCATTGCAATGAGGCGTCAGTCCCGTTTCGATGTTCTTTGATGAATCGAGTCACAACTCACTGCCAGGTTCTCTCAGTGCACCCGTCTTCACCGTTGGGAATTACTGTGTGCTGTGCGTCGTATGGCATAAGTGGAAATGGCAGCGTTAGCTCTTTTGGAGGATATCTGACCAGGTCATATTTATCCTCATGTGCTTAACGAGCTTGGCAAGTACAGATAGAGACCCTTGATGGATATTTCAGATCATGACATTAAACAGAGTTGCTGAATATCATGGCCGGCCTGTACACTGGTAGCGCAGAGTGGAGGCAGACCCTCCGTGTGTTTCCCAGTGGATTCTGGGGTCCATCAGGGGTGTGTTCTGCTCCTACTCTGGTCAATCCTGGCAGGGTGATGACGTCCAGCAGCTGGGGGGCATCTGTTGGTGAAGAGAGATTCACTGATCTTGACTTTGCTGACGATGCTGTGATGTTTGTGGAGTCAGTGGAGGCTCTGATCGCGGCACTCGAGAGACTGAGTGAGGGGTCTGAGGGTCTGGGCTTGTGAGGGTCCTGATAAAAACCAAAGAGCCAGGCCTTTAATGACCTCTTGGGCACGGCCATCAGCAGTGTGTCTGTCTGCGGAGAGAGTGTCGACCTCCTCGAGAGGTTTACTTCCCTCAGCAGTGACATTCATGTGACTCTGGTGACTCTTCCTATGAAGTCAGTAGATGGATTGGGAGAGCATGGGGGGTCATGAGGAAAGAGGGGGGTGCAGCGCTCCTGATATCAGCAAAAGGATGAAGGTCCAAGTCTTTAAAGAGTCCTGGTGCTCCCTGTTTGTGAGACCTGAGATGAAGAGAAGACAGGACTCCTTCATGTGTGTCACTTCAGAGAATCCTTGGGTCCCGGTGGTTTGACTTTGTGTTGCTCATGGAGTCCTCAATGAGACACATGACCTGCATTGTGAGGGAGCGTCAGTTACAGCACTATGGCCATGTGGCACCATTACCCGAGGGTGACCCTCATTGTTGAGGACCTGATTGGCTGCACCAGGCCAGGGGGATGCCTACATATCACCTAGCTGTGGCAGATAGAGGGTCATTTCCAGTGGGTGGGGCTGGACCATGTGTCTGCCTGGGGGGGTTGCCAACCAGGATCCCGAGCTGTTTCGTCGTGTGGTGGGGGCGGCAAGGTGCTGTACCAGTGCATGCCCCCCAACCTGACCTGACCTGATTACATTAGAACAATCTGGATGAGAACAGGCCATTCAGCCCAACAAAGCTCGCCGTTCCTACCCACAAAACAACATTAAGTCAAGCTTTGAAGGTCCCTTTAGTCCTACTGTCCATCACTCTCCTCAGTCACTTATTTGTCCAATTTTTTTCTGTTGCTTGCGCATGACAGGGTAGAATGTCGGTGACTGACCCGCACAATCCTATTGACTGTACTTGCCATCCCACCTGGACCCTCTACCGGTGTAAAGTACCAAGTCTCAGATGTAGCCAGAGCTTATTTCACACAGCATGTAGAACTCGATACCAAATCGTGTCCCCGTTTGGATGCCTACCCTTCGGACCCATGAGACTTTCGTCACTACTTCTGTCACAATCGGGACCACCCACCTTCTGCATATTTTTTAAGGACCACCTGATGCACATCATACAGTTTGCCGAGCTTTGATGCCAGGTGATTGACTTCATCATCGTGATTAGTGAAATCACACTTGCTCATAACCTTGCTGAAAATGGGTGCCTGTGACAACCTGGAATTATTGACTCACTGCGCGCCCTGCAGAGACTTAAAATCACACACGTGTCCTCTGCAGCAACAGTGAAAGGCACTATATAATTGGTAGATAGATAGGCAGTTTCGCTCAGTGGTGAAGGCTTTGGACTTCAAACCCTGAGGTTGTGGGTTCAAATCCCACTACTGACACCACTGTGTGACCCTAAGCAAGTCACTTGACCTGCCTGGACTCCAGTTGGCAAACCAAAAGAAATGTCACCAATTGTGTCTCAAATGTTGTAAGTCGCCTTGGATGAGGGTGGCAGTCAAATAAGTAATGGGTCACCGTGTCGTTCGGCGGTTCCTTTCAACTGCCATTTTCTCCACCGGATTATCACCGACAAATCGTAAATAGTTGAGATAATCAGGGTCGCCGACCGGGGGTTACCCAAATATGGATGAGGAGGAAGAGAAGGAGGATTGTCAGCAGTATTATGACGACGACACCAAACACGAACATCACTGAAACTTGGCAGGTTGGTGTCTTACTGATCACGTGTCAGTCTCACTCTCCGCGTCAAAGTCTGGTGACCAATTCACATCGTCGTCACCGTCATTCGATCGGAGCAGTGGTTCACTTTCAGTTTAATTGCCTTTATAGCTTTTCGTTTTCTATTGTATTTTTGGTTGAAGGCTCCACCCCACTCATGAATATTGATGAGTTACCATACCAGTGGCAGAATGCATAGAACAATTCATGATTTTGTGCACCATGTGGTTATTACATCCACTAGATGGCAGCAGAATACTCTCCTCAGTGTCACCCCAACTCAGGCTTCACCGTATTTACGTAGGCCAAGTCATGCATGAGGTTAACACCAAGGAGGTTAAGCCATACTGGTGGGAGGTGATGGGAAGCAGCTAAAGGATTATGCATGAGGGCATTGTTAAGCATCTTAAGCATCAGAAAGGCGCTATATACAGTGGTGTGAAAAACTATTTGCCCCCTTCCTGATTTCTTATTCTTTTGCATGTTTGTCACACAAACTGTTTCTGATCATCAAACACATTTAACCATTAGTCAAATATAACACAAGTAAACACAAAATGCAGTTTTTAAATGATGGTTTTATTATTAAGGGAGAAAAAATCCAAACCTACATGGCCCTGTGTGAAAAAGTAATTGCCCCCTGAACCTAATAACTGGTTGGGCCACCCTTAGCAGCAATAACTGCAATCAAGCGTTTGCGATAACTTGCAATGAGTCTTTACAGCTCTGGAGGAATTTTGGCCCACTCATCTTTGCAGAATTGTTGTAATTCAGCTTTATTTGAGGGTTTTCTAGCATGAAGCGCCTTTTTAAGGTCATGCCATAGCATCTCAATTGGATTCAGGTCAGGACTTTGACTAGGCCACTCCAAAGTCTTCATTTTGTTTTTCTTCAGCCATTCAGAGGTGGATTTGCTGGTGTGTTTTGGGTCATTGTCCTGTTGCAGCACCCAAGATCGCTTCAGCTTGAGTTGACGAACAGATGGCCGGACATTCTCCTTCAGGATTTTTGGTAGACAGTAGAATTCATGGTTCCATCTATCACAGCAAGCCTTCCAGGTCCTGAAGCAGCAAAACAACCCCAGACCATCACACTACCACCACCATATTTTACTGTTGGTATGATGTTCTTTTTCTGAAATGCTGTGTTCCTTTTACGCCAGATGTAACGGGACATTTGCCTTCCAAAAGTTCAACTTTTGTCTCATCAGTCCACAAGGTATTTTCCCAAAAGTCTTGGCAATCATTGAGATGTTTCTTAGCAAAATTGAGACGAGCCCTAATGTTCTTTTGCTTAACAGTGGTTTGCGTCTTGGAAATCTGCCATGCAGGCCGTTTTTGCCCAGTCTCTTTCTTATGGTGGAGTCGTGAACACTGACCTTAATTGAGGCAAGTGAGGCCTGCAGTTCTTTAGACGTTGTCCTGGGGTCTTTGTGACCTCTCGGATGAGTCGTCTCTGCGCTCTTGGGGTAATTTTGGTCGGCCGGCCACTCCTGGGAAGGTTCACCACTGTTCCATGTTTTTGCCATTTGTGGATAATGGCTCTCACTGTGGTTCGCTGGAGTCCCAAAGCTTTAGAAATGGCTTTATAACCTTTACCAGACTGATAGATCTCAATTACTTCTGTTCTCATTTGTTCCTGAATTTCTTTGGATCTTGGCATGATGTCTAGCTTTTGAGGTGCTTTTGGTCTACTTCTCTGTGTCAGGCAGCTCCTATTTAAGTGATTTCTTGATTGAAACAGGTGTGGCAGTAATCAGGCCTGGGGTGGGAAATTGAACTCAGGTGTGATACACCACAGTTAGGTTATTTTTAACAAGGGGCAATTACTTTTCACACAGGGCCATGTAGGTTTGGATTTTTTTTTCTCCCTAAATAATAAAAACCATCATTTAAAAACTGCATTTTGTGTTTACTTGTGTTATATTTGACTAATGGTTAAATGTGTTTGATGGATCAGAAACATTTTGTGTGACAAACATGCAAAAGAATAAGAAATCAGGAAGGGGGCAAATAGTTTTTCACACCACTGTACATAAATTGTGTTATTATTTTAAGTTGACTTGAGATTAATAAAGGAACGTAGAGGGGAGGGTTGGTGTCAGGAAAGGAATCTGACCATACAAATCACCAAACCTATGAAACATTGACCCCCACATAGCAAGATGAAGAGGAAGAAGTAGAAGTGTGGCACAAAGACTACATATGGCTTTATAAATTCTTTTTTTTTTTTTTTGTCAATACACCGTTTTTGTCTTTTATGCATAATCGTATGGAATCTAAGCAAAGTTTTATACCTGAGACCCCGGGACTCCAAAAGGGATGAGCGTCCTGACATGGTCTTCACTGTCACCAAAAGTCACTCTGGTCGACCAAGGAGCTGAATGAAGTGGGCACAGTGCCCTTTGCCCATTCATTCTCATTGAAGAGCATTCCAGTTTCTAGACAAATTATAAGGGGATTTGTTGGGGGTGCTTTAAGTGGTCCATTTTTGATGTTTGTTCCCTTGGAGGTCTGGCCAGTCTTAACAATCTAAAAATATTTCTTGGCCTGCAATTTAAAGTTTTTGGTCATTTAGGAGTTCTGATTTTTTTTTTTTAGCTCCACCCCCTTTCTTTTAATTCATTGGTGCTGTTTGCTGTTTACAGGCGACATTAGGACCCCCTAGAGCAGCGTTTCTCATCCACCAAAAGGGGGTTTGCTCATTATGGTAGTGGGTCGCCACTCCATCAATCACTTAGTCCCCCGCTCTAATGATTGTGCTCAATCCCCCCTAACACTTGGATCATTCAACACAAGACCCCTTTCCGCCACTGATCAGGCTCAATTCACTAAAGGGGAGGCTCTCTGAATTTCGTTCCCCAGTTCACTATGTTTGGTGGGCTTGCTTTTTCAGGCGTTGTTGGTCTGGAATGTCAAAGCAGCAAACTACAGGCAGTGGCTTCTTCTTTGGAGAGTCCTCACCCGTCGGTAAAGGGCTGACCACCCATCAGTGCACTTTACAGTACGGGGTGTTGCAGAGTCGGAGCCAACCTCAGCAGCATCAAGTGCAAGGCAGGACCCCACCCTAGAAAACAAACCACCCCAGCACTGGCACACATGCAGGCACACACTCATTTATCAGTTTATGGGGTCTTTATCATCACATGGGCATACCGGGCGGGTGAGCCAATCAGCATGTGACACGTGACTCATCATTACAGAACTGAACTCCTTGACCTCAAAACACCCGTCTTCCTCACCTGAAGTATCTCGTCCCACATTTACAGTATATGCACACAACATGAATTCCATTTTAATTGTGAGGTGAAGATGGGCCTTTAATAATGCACATTAGGTTAGGTGGGGCGATACGTTTGAGTGGCAGCTGGCAGGGCGAGTTACATGCCTAGGGGCGAGCAGGCTGGGTGGGGCAGGACAGGTTTATAGGATCTTTATTGAGGTGAATAGCATCAGAGAAAAGAGGCACCTTGTGTTCTGGAGAGATCCCCCCAAGCCACCTGCGGGACGCTAACAGGTGAACCCGTGTTCAGTTCTTGTAAAACACAAAAGCCCTTAAGGGGATTGCGGATTCTTTATCCTTTTTTTCTGGTGAATTTCGCTGAAAGCAGGCGGATTATCCCTCTTGGATTTTTGGGCGAGCGGCTCAGAAATCCCTCAGCATGAGGAACATCCGGCCGACCATTTCCCAAACCCGTTTACCCTGAGCAGTGCAGTGGCAACGTTGGCACCAGTCTACTGCAAGGGTGAACATACATACACACCAACACACCCCCTGGGGGCCAGTTTAGCACCGTCAGCCCACTTGACCTGTATATGGACATGGGGAGAGCATGCAGACTCCACATAGGGACCACCTGAAACGTGAACTCCCAATCTCTTTGTTGCTTTACATAGAGAGTGGGGAGCTGCTTGGACCACCACTAACGTGTAGAGCATCCGCCTGGGTGATGCGATGGCAGCCATTTTTCACCCACCCACCCATCCGCTCACCACGCATTAGCTATTAGGTGGTGAGGAGCGGAGCGAGAGAGTTAGGGGATGATTTAGGGGGCTAGAATGACCACCAGGTGAGGGCGACGCAGCGACCTGCAGAGCCACAGTGCCATACGTCACCACAGATCTGCGGCAGCAGTGTCAGGGCGGAAGTGACGTCACAGCATGTCTAGACCAGCAGCTTACAGCTCGTCACGAATCAAAATGACAGACACGCCAACCACACCAAACCCAAACCTTAACAAAACTAACCCTGAACTTTGACCAACTGCTAAACTTAACCATTTATCCTACGCGACAACCACACTAACCTCCTAACCTTAACTTCTGTCCTAGACCTGCGGTGACGTATGCTGCTCTGGCTCTGCAGTGGGATATTATTGGGCTGAAGCGGGCAGTTTAGCCAGGACATCTGGATACACCCAAAAAGATGCCCAGGGATCTTTTATGACCACAGAGAGTCAGGGCCTCAGCGCCAAAGGACAGTGGCAGTTGTTACAGCACTGGGGCGTTGGGATCCACAGGGTATGCGCCCCCTGCTGGCCTCACCGACAGCAACCCAAGCTTCTCCTAAATGGTCTCCCATCCAAGTACCGGCCAGGCTCTGGAGGTTGTGACGGCAGCCATTTGGCACCTGCACTCTCTCTTCACATTAGCCATTAGGTGGTGAAGGAGTGGGAGAAGATAGATAGGGGGTTAAGTTGGGGGGGCACAACAACCAGGCTGTTGTGGTTGCCGATTTAGCCAGGACATTGGGATACACCCCTACTCTTTTCAAAAGATGCCCAGGGATCTTTAATGACCACAGAGGGTCAGGACCTCAGTTTATGTCTCATCCAAAGGATGTCACCTTATTTGCAGCAACAGACCACAGGGTAAGTGCCCCCTGCTGGCCTCACCCACACCTCATCCAGCAGCAACCCAAGCTTTTCCTAAATGGTCTCCCATCTAAGTACTGGCCGGGCCCAAACAGGCTTTGCTTCCGGTGGGTGACCTGATCTGAAGTGCATGTGGGTTGGATGCTGGCTTAGATTTTTATCCGTAAAATGCAGAAAAGCCTTGTCCTTTCTCAACTCTTCTAATTTCAGTAGCATTGCACCACCCAATGAATTCTGGGTAGGGTTGCTGTGGGAACGATTGTTGCAGAAAATCACAAGTTCAATGAATGAATTAAACAGACTCATAAAGAAGTGGATACAAAAAAAAAAATGAATAAAACCAACGGATTACAACACAGTGGGCCTGCCCCCCGAGGCTCTACCAAAAGTGAGGTGCACAGAAAACAACTGCAAACATTAACACAATAACAAATGAATAACTCGATATTCGATAAATAAAGACCAGAATGGCCAAAACTAACAGAATATATCAAAAACACCAAAGACGTCAAAACGTTTAAATAAGAAGAAGACGAGCCACGGATGAGGCTTCTGTCCCCGCTAGGCCTCGTGTCTGCGCAGCACTTTTGAACTACCACATGGTTGTCGTCATGCCATTCGCTCCACATCCCACACACGTGCTGCGCCCTCCACCCACAGAACCCCCCAACACCCATTCTGGAAGGCTGTGCCCTTCAACCACAGACCCCCAAAACCGCTGTAAGTTGCAGCTCACGTGTCATTCAGTTAGAGGGGCGACTGAGACTATGGTGCTGAAATATAACACCATATTAGCGATTGAATAGTAACGAGTTGACGGACTGAGCTCCCCGACGCACCGTCAAGTCTTCAGATGATCCGCAGGTTGCCAAGAATGCCCCTGTAGCTGCCACCACTGTGTGCCCTCTACTGCTGGACTCCTTTTTATTCGTTAAAACATCACAAATGTGACGTGTCCAGTCATAAACCAGCAAGGCGACTTTATTCCACAATATCCAGCACTCTCTAAAGCAGGGGTCGCCAAGTCCAGTCCTGGAGGACCACCATGGCTGCAGGTTTTCATTCTAACCCTTTTTTTTTTTAATGAGTGCCCTGTTCGTGCTGTTAATGAACTTGTTGTGAATTCATTTTAATTGACTTGCTCTTTTAAGATTTCTTCATTGTTCTTCTGAATTGCTTCATCTCTTTCCTTAAACGGCACCCAAACAGAAATCGAATGTGAAGTGAGGGAGCCAACTGAAGACCAACTCAGTCAGGGCCTCAAACTCCAACCAATTTCACTCCAACCAGTTGCTCAATCAGGCGCCGTGTCTTGTCGTTCATTAAACTCGTTCTTTAATTCCATTGCTTGTTGCTGCTCTCATTGTGCAATGGCAGACATTTCCAAAGTTGTTGATTTTTGTCTTTTCTAAGAGCTCTGGTCAAATGTTTTGTGGACCTGAGCAGATCAGCATTCCTGAGACCCTCACCTTTCTTTATTTTCAAATATTTTATGATGGATACCAACTGTTTTGGCTCATTTTGTATCTCTTTATTGTTTGGCTGCTAATTAAGGAAAAAGAAACAATTAAGGGGTCTGAGTCTTCAAGGGCAAGTCAACTAAAATGAATGCAAAAGAAGTTCATTAGCAGCAAAAACAGGTCACTCATTAAGGAAAGGGTGAGAATGAAAACCTGCAGCTAGTGGGGTCCTCCAGGACCAGAGCCGGTGACCCCTGTTCTACAGCACAATAAGCTGAAAAAAAAAAAATCAGAACTCGCCAGCCACCTTACTTGTTAATCTTTTTCTTTTTTTTTTTTCCTTCACTTGTGTCAGCACCAAACTGCAGTTTCAGCAGCCGTCCTGTAGGTGTCACTGTACTCACCCAGTTTTTAAAAATCAGCTCAGGCACTCGAGCAAAGGGGGATATACAGTGGCATGCGAGAGTTTGGGCACCCTGCTCATGTCTACTACTGTAAATAGCTAAACACTTTAAAGAGGACCTGATTTCCAAATGGCATCAAGTTAAAGGGGACATACTGCTGTAATGTTTTAAGGATGATTAGTTATTAATTTCCATTATTTACTGTTTCAAAAAAAAAAAAAATAGGGGCACCCTGCATGGTCAGTATTTAGTTACATCCCCATGTAAATGCCGGCTAAGGGTCTTTCAGTTCTTATTTGGGGGGATTTTTTTGCAAACATTCTGTGAGGTTTTTGGGTGGTCTTACCTGTACTGCTGTTTTGTGGTCTGCCCACAGGTTCTCGGTGATGTTTAGGTCATTGGGGGACTATGAGGGCCATGCCAACACCTTCAGCTTGCGCCTCTTGGGTTAGGTTGAGTTTCAGATCATTAGCTTGTTGTAAAAGCCCACCCTCTTTCATCTTCACCTTTGGTGGGACGTTTATCTCCAGAATTTGTTAGTGGATAGATAGATAGATAGATAGATAGATAGATAGATAGATAGATAGATAGATAGATAGAAAGGAAAGGCACTATATAATAATAGATAGATAGATAGATAGATAGGAAAGGCACTATATGATAGATAGATAGATAGATAGATAGATAGATAGATAGATAGATAGATAGATAGGAAAGGCACTATATGATGTCAGACTGTCCAGCTCCGTGCCTACAATAGAGCCTGCCTTCCTCACCAGTTTGTCCAGGCGTGAGGCGTCCTTCTTCTTTATTCTGCCTGCCCAGCACACCACCACGTAGAAGAGGGCGCTCACCACAACCGTCTGATAGAACATCAGCAGCATCTTTTTGCAGATGTTGAACGACGCCAGCCTTAGTATTTTAGTATTAGTATTTTAACGGTATCCATTCTTGCCTGGGCTCCACATGGAATTACCGGAAACACGAAGGCAACGCGAATCAAATGAATCCCAGAAACGGATTTCTGAAGGCGAGCAGAAAGTCGAAATGTCAAGGAGCCAAATTAGAAATCGAATTCACCATAAAACACAAGAACACTCGCGCATTCACAATGGACCACCAAGAACTGTGGGAGACCCTCCAGACTAATAAGGCAGAGGGCAGTGCCTAGCAGTCACTGGGAGGTGGCACCCATAAAACACATGGAACTTCACAAAGGCAGCTTATATACTGTCAGTGAAACACAAAACAAAGATAAAAGTTTGGGGGCAGCCACAGGCAATCCCCGCTTATTATGTGTGAAAGCCAGGAGGTGTACAGCTCCTCAAACCCCAGACATAATGCTTCAGTCTCGTTCCCCACAGTAGGACAGGACAGCACAGCACAGTCCTTCTCTCTGTCTCTCTCTTTCTGTCCACCTCCTCCTCCTCTTCCTCAATTGGAATGAGGCGGCCCCTTATATGGAGCACCCGGTTGTGGTCCAGGTGTTCCACTTCTGGGTGTGATGGCAGCCCTGCAGAGGAAGGCTCAGCCGTTGACCATACGCCCCCTGTTGGTGGCCACGGGCCCCAGCAGGGTTGAGCTTCCCTGCTCCATGACCCTGTAACAAGCCGGGGGTGGGGGGGGGGTTTGGGGGGCTACTCTCTGTCATCCCGGGGGAGGTATTGCTCTTTCCAAGCTCCTTCTCCTGGTCCTTTCATCCTGGAGGCATCCCGGCTGTCCGTTACATATGGAACAACACAATTTAATGCATAGTGTGAGAAGTCTCTTATTAGAATGAAGGAAGATGGCGGTGGTGGTGCCGTGATGAAATCAAAATGTCGGGTGCCAGATCTGCAGAGGAAAGGATAGGAGAAAGGATTACAAGGTAGCGCTGACCCCTGGCTCAGAGTGGAATTACAAGTCAACAGGCCCTGAAGTGGTCTCTTTGACAAGTATGTAATGGACCAGTGGCACGATTGTCACCAATTTGGTTCTGTGCGTCACCACAATGGATCTGAAATGCTGTGATTGAAGTGTAGACTTTCACCTTGAATTCAAGAAGGCGCTGGTGGTGCCAGTTATGAAGGTGAGATGAGGTGGAAGGAGCGGGTCCAGGACCCCCATAAACTTGAAATGGTGGTCAGCAGATCTGCAGAGTTACAAAGTAGCACCAACCCCTGGCTGGGGGTGGAATTACAAGTCGACAAGTTGTCTGCTGTGATAATACATGGAGAAAAAGCAACAATATAGTGTGCAGCTCGGCACGGACGCAGACAGGCGGACACGTTGATGTCACCCAACACACGTTTATTTACAGCCATATTTACACAAGTGCACCCCAAAACCCCCTCAAAGCCCCTCAAAGTCCAGGCCAACCTCGAATGCCTTTCTCTTCTCTTCAGGCCGCCTCTTCCTCACTTGTCTTCCTCACTCCCGACTCCAGCCCTCGAATGGAGGGAGGCGGCCCCTTTTATAAGCACCCAGGTGTGCTCCGGCAATCTCCCACCGACACGACCCAGTGTGACGGAAGTGCCGGCTGTATCCCCGGAAGCACTCCGGGTGTCCCTGGACGTCTTCCCCTCGGCACTTCTGGGTGTGGCGGAAGTGCTGAGGTCCAGGGCTCCCAAGGCAACGGGGCGCCCCCTGGCGGTGACCACGGGCCCCTACAGGGTTGAGCTACAAAGCTCTGTACCCGTGGTCCCTATAGCAACCAGGGTGGTCGCCCTCTTCCGGTCCTCCCAAGTTGTCCCGGTCGGGTTGGCCCCCCGGCCATCTGCCACAATAGAAAGAGGCACATGATCAGCAGAAGATGAACCAAAAATGAATGACGGACTGAGAGGTCAATGTCGATTTCTTTATATGGCACATTTAAAACAACATAGGAATGCTGTGACCAAAGTGCTTTACAATAAGAGAATAAAAGAAAAATATATAAAATAACATGAATAGAAATAAAATAAATGAACATAAATAAATAGAAGTAATGTTAGATAATCACAAAACCATCTGTGTTACTGAAGGTCACGGAAAGCAAGTGAATAGAAATGAGTCTTTAATCTCGTTTTGAATTGTCGACGACGCCTTTGTGTGACGAGGTAAAGAGCTCCACTGGTGAGGAGCAGCAGCTGTCCCCCTTAGTTTGACACTCGGTATGAGGGACAACAAGAGACCACTGACCAGCAGGGTTATGATGCTGCAGCGTTAAAAAGGCCGATTTTATCTCGCCATTGGCGTATTCGACACTCGCCGTACACGCGCACTCAGACCGACCGAGGAGCCATAATTGCTTGCGACACAACCAGCCAGCCTTTAAAAAAAAAATTAAGGACGCGGTCAAAATGTGTATTTTGCGATTAAAGTGGAAATTTCAGCTTTAATCTCGTAGTTTACTTTATCATCAAAGCAGAGCGTCGTAAACGTCATCCGTTTTTAATCACTACGAGCTTCTGGGACCTCCTCCTGACCTGACAGCAGCAATCGCCACACGCAACACGTGACATGTCTGATATTCCAGCTCCCTGCAAATTTAGAATCCTTAGATTTATATTTGATATGATGATGAAATGCATTACAGTATGGATGTAACATTTTACAGATAAATCATTACTTTCGTTTAAATAATGAACACTGTTAATAATTACACACATAGGGGTGACACGGTGGCGGAGCGTTGGCACTGCTGTCTTGCAGGGAGTCACGTCCCTGATATTCCCTGCTGGGTTTCCTTCCAAAGATATGCAGATTTGGTGACACTAAAATGACGCCAGTGTGTATGCGATATTCAGGGCCAGATTAAGACGAAATTGGGCCTGATGGTGCAGCGCTAAAAAGGCCGATTTTATCTCGCCATTGGCGTATTCGACACTCGCCGTACACACGCACTCAGACCGACCGAGGAGCCTTAATTGCTTGCGACACAACCAGCCAGCCTTTATTGAACATGAATAATAATAACGACGTCGTATCGTAACAACTCGAGATGAACATCAGACTGTGTAACATTCAGTAGCAATACAATGCAGAAAACCTAACAATGAAATACACAAAGTGTCGCAATTCTCTTACGAAATGGAGTAAGAAAAAATGGATTTGCTGAGACATCGGGTCAAAGTGACTCAGTTCAGGCTCTTGAGGGTAAAAACGTGTCCACGATTTAAATTTCATGATAGACCAGAATCCTGTCGAGGAGTTTAAAAATTCTAAACATCCATGCCGGGCCCGCGGGCCGCCTTTTAGTTTCACCTTTACAGATGATAACCATTTAAATAGCCATCGATTTTTATTGTACAACTAACTTTCAAGGTGAAAAATTGTCTACGTGGCACTTACCGAACGATAATAAAGTGGCAAGAATCCCCACGATATTGTAAAACAACACAGCTAAATTACTAAGTAAACTGTTTAATGTAAAATTGATAGCATTAACTTGAAATCTTCGGTTAACGATAAACACAATGACGTTACAGTTACGCCACAGCGCAAAGAACAATAGTAACTGTATAATAAGTAACGCTGTGTCCAGGCGTCCGAAAGTCGGACTCCAAATTTCATTCTAAGAATTATTTTGAGGTTAATATAGAGAAGAGCCAAGCAGAATGACCCCTTTTATTGGCTAACTAAAAAGATTACAATATGCAAGCGTTCGAGGCAACTCAGGCCCCTTCTTCAGCCAATAAAAGGGGTCATTTTGCTTGGCTCTTCTCAACATTCGTAATGGCTAACACGGTACAACACCCTAGTACTACAGAGGTTAATATAGCGAAGGGAAACTGTTCAGCTTCCGGACAATTCTCGTCTGTTTTCATCTGTGGGCCTAATGCTGCAGCGTCAATAGCACCCACCTTAATCCGGCCCTGCTGACCAGAAGATCTACGCACTCTGGATGGCTGGTGTAAAACACACAATTCAGATAAATAGGCAGGAGCGAGCCGACATCAAGATTTAAAATCTAGCAACAAGATTTTAAAATCAATATGAAAACGGACAGGCAGCAGCCAGTGTAGAGAAGCTAAGATTGGAGAAACAGAGTCAGACTTTCTTGCCCCAACCAGAAAGCGAGCGGCAGCATTCTGGACCAGCCGTGACCTGCGTGTCAGAGATTTGCTAATCCCACCATACAGCGAGTTGCAGTAATCGAGGCGAGAGAAGATAAAAACACGAGTAGCTTTCTCAAGATCCCTAGAAGATAGAAAAGGCTCGATCTTACCTAAGAGACGAAGCTGGACTACAGAATGAATCAGTTTCTCAAACGAGAGGTTACTGTCAAAGATAACAACAACAACATTTATTTATTTCTGTCGCACATTTTCATACAAATAATGAGCTCAAAGTGCTTTACATGATGAAGAAAAGAGAAATAAAAGACAAAGTAAGAATTAGAATAAGACAACACTAATTAACATAGAATAAGAGTAAGGTGGCCCGATGGCCAGGGAGGACAGAAAAAAAAAAAAAAAACTCCAGAAAAAATAAAATCTGCAGGGGGTCCGAGGCCACGAGACCACCCAGTCCCCTCTTGGCATTCTGCCTAACATAAATGAAACAGTCCTCTTTGTAGAGTTAAGGACTTGATGATGACGGTCACGTAGACTTCGGTCCTTTAATCCATCAATGGAGGGACATCAGTGTGCTTTGATCAGGTGGTGGTGGTGCAGGTCGCCACCACAGAAAACTGGGAAGAGAACAGAAGAGAGAGTTGGGGTCAGTACGGATTTTAGAGCCACCATGAATAGTTATGATAATGAATTGAACATACAGAGCATCAGGATTAAACTAAGATGAAGCTCTGAGAAGGCCATGTTACAGTAATGAGTTTTCAGCAGTTTTTTAAAGAGCTCCACTGTATCAGCCTGGTGAATTCTTATTGGCAGACTATTCCAGATTTAAGGCCGCCTGCCCGCCTCACCACTTCTTGTAAGTTTAGGTCTTGGAATTCTAAGCAGACCCTCATTTGAACAACAACAACATTTATTTATACAGCACATTTTCATACAAAAAAGTAGCTCAAAGTGCTTTACAAAATGAAGAAAAATAAAAGACAAAATAAGAAATGAAAATAAGACAACATTAGTTAACATAGAAAAGGAGTAAGGTGGTCCAATGGCCAGGGAGGACAGAAAAAACAAAATAAAAAAAACTCCAGACGGCTGCAGAAAAAAAATAAAATCTGCAGGGGGTCCGAGGCCACGAGACCACCCAGTCCTCTCTGAGTATTCTACCTAACATAAATGAAAGTCCTCTTTGTAGTTAGGGCTCTCATGGACGCTCTTGATGATGATGATGATGGTCATGCAGACTTCTGGCTTTTAATCCATCAATGTTGGAGCATCATGGTGCTTTGAGCAGGCCACCACCAAAAAGACACCGGAAAAAGAAACAGAAGAGAGAGTTGGGGTCAGTACGGATTTTAGAGCCACCATGAATAGTTATTATGATGAATTGAACATACAGAGTATCAGTATTAAGTTAAAGTGAGGTTATGAGAAGGCCATGTTACAGTAATGTGTTTTTTAAAGAGCTCCACCGTATCAGCCTGGTGAATTCCTATTGGCAGGCTATTCCAGATTTTAGGTGCATAACAGCAGAAGGCCGCCTGCCTGCCTCACCACTTCTTTTAAGTTTTGCTCTCGAATTCTAAGGAGACCCTCATTTGAGGATCTGAGGTTACGATTTGGAATATAAGATGTCAGACATTCCGATATATAAGATGGAGCAGATTATTGAAGGCTTTATAAACCATAAGCAGAATTTTAAAGTCAATCCTGAATGACACAGGCAACCAGTGTAGTGACATCAAAACTGGAGTAATATGTTCTGATTTTCTTTTCCTAGTTAGGATTCTAGCAGCTCCATTCTGCACTCGTTGCTAGTGATTTCTGTTTTTTGGGTGGTCCTGAGAGGAGTGCGTTACAGTAATCTAGTCGACTGAAAAAACGCGTGAATTAATTTCTCAGCATCTTTCAGTGATATAAGAGGTCTAACTTTACTTATGTTTCTTAAGTGAAAAAATGCTGTCCTAATGATCTGATTAATATGTGATTTAAAATTCAGATTACAGTCAACAATCACCCCTAAGCTTTTTCCCTCCGTCTTGACTTTTAATCCTAATGTATCCAGTTTATTTCTGATAACCTCATTGTATCCATTATTGCTAATCACTAAGATTTCAGTTTTCTCTTTATTTAGTTTGAGAAAATTACTATTCATCCATTCTGAGATACAAGTCAGACATTGTGTTAGTGAATCGAGAGAGTCGGGGTCATCAGGTGCTATTGATAAGTACAGCTGTGTGTCATCAGCATAGCTGTGGTAGCTCACGTTGTGCCCTGAGATAATCTGACCTAACGGAGGCATGTAGATGGAGAAGAGCAGCGGACCCACAATAGAGCCTTGTGGAACACCATATTGGATATCATAACACCAAGATTGTGGACTTGAGGTTTGCAAAAGACAGAGAAAGAGCCGAGAAGTCCAAGACCAATCTGGGCTTCAGCTGATGGACCTGCTATAAGCACCTCCATTTTATTTTGATTCAGATCAAGAAAATTATTAGCCATCCAGGATCTTAGTTCAGACAGACAGTTGTGGAGTTGATTCATTGCAGAGTTGCAGACGGGCATATAAACCTGAGTATCATCACACACACACTCACTCACACACACACTCACACACACACACTCACTCACACACTCACTCACTCACACACACACTCACTCACACACTCACTCACTCACACACACACTCACACACACACACTTAGGGCACATCAATATGTTCTAATGAAGAAACTATCTGAAGGAGACACTTGCTTTACAGTGCCCTGCTCTACTGCCTCCTGGTGGTGGAAGATTGAAATGCAGGGCAGACCACAAGTGAAGGAAAAATAAAAATAAGTGTATTGTGTAAAAGTGTTTAGAGGTCCTCAGTCATTCAGGTTGTATTATGTTTTTATTTTGAACCCTAAACCGTGTGTCTAACTTGTGTTCTTTTGTGTTTTTGTTTTTTTTTGCAGTGATGAATCTAACCCAAAAAAACGCATGGAGTTTGTACATAATGCTTCATTTTTTTTGTATTTATAGTTTTGTAAAATATAAATATATAAATATCTCCAAAAAAAAACAAACAAACGAACTAAAGTCCTCCACCCCATTGACGCTTCTCATCCGCATTAACAGTGTGCCCCTCCTGCCATTCCCCGACTGTGCCCTTGTGGGGGGGTGGGTGGGGCGCCTTACTAATTCCCAGTGTTGGGATTGGGGGGACGGGGGGGGGCTTTCTTCTCCCCTGCCTGCTTGTTGTTTGCATGGCCAGATGTCAGCAAGTGTCAGTCACCCAAAGTGGACCACAACATAATGAGGCTCTGCCACCGTGTCCTTTTTTTGTCATTTTTTTCTCCATCTACTAAACTGCCATCCAACCAACGGAGACTTAAAGGACGCGGTAAGGTGGCGCATGCGCAGTGCTGGATTGAGAGCTTCGCACACTAACTGGCTGCTGTTGCTTCCTTAAAACGATTCTGTACGCCGTGACCTCTGAATGGTTTTCTTGTCATCTTCTAAAGGGAGTCACGCCGTGGCTGGTGGCTTGAAAGAACAAAAAAAGCCAAAAACGCTAAGCAGCCCGGAGGAGATGCCAGTGGGCACCAATTTTGATTTCACTTGATGGAAAGAGGCACCTTTTGCTTGTCTCCACCACATGGAGTCGGATGCATTTTACTTTGGATTTTATGCTTTTCTTCTATTTCCGTCTCTGGTGACGAGACCGGTGCACTTCATGGGAGGACTGATCGTGTCGGCTCGCCAGATGAAGACGCACGGACTGATGTGAACGTCTTGTAAGGTCGCCCGGCACCTCCATCACCGAGGATGACGATGGCCTCCAAGCGAGCGCTGGAGAGAGTTTTGTTCATCTCGTTGCAAAGGATGAAGATGGCAGCTCGCCAACACGGAGGTGGGTTTGCTCCAAAGTTGCCCGCCAGCTTTGGTGGCGCTTTAGCACAAGAATGGAGGATTTGTTGATCTTTTAATACATTTTTATTTTTCTTGTTGGTGATGCACAGTAAGCCTATTGTGCCTCAAGTACTTTGGACACTTTGCTTTTTTTTTTTTCCTGTCATCCTTACTTTGGCTCTTTTGGTTGAATTGTACATCTTTATGTGCAGCATGGAAACGCCTGGTTAAAAAAGTAACGTTAAGAAAAAAAAAAACATAAGCTTCTTACGATGAAACGATCACCAAAAAAACAAAGAGGTTTTTTTTTTTCTCCCACTTCAGCAGGTCAGCACGTCGCCACCCGGGGGAGGATGAGGAAATAAGAATCGTCGTTTTTTTCCGCTTTTCGCGTTACGATTGTATTTTGGTGTGCGCTTGTTGAATCGCTCCGGGGTCTCGTGGAGGAGTTCCGCTTCACAAAAGGTCTGCGTTTGCGTTGCCAGAATGGACATCGAAATCGGCCATCGCTTCTTTTTAAGTTGCCCAAGTTGGTGGACTCTTTACTCTTGCGTTGACGGGAGAATCACGTGGCAACTTTTATTTTTTTATGGACGTCTCAAGTCATTTTTGTATTGTATGTACAAATGGAAAAAGAATAAATACATTTTAAAAAATCAGGAGTGCTCCCCCCTTGACTTTCTCGTATACTCGGATATGGGGACGGATATTTATAATCCTTGTCTTGCGGTTTACTCCTCATTTTTATATTATGTACATTAAAGAACCATCAACAATAAATCAAATTAATAATATATTGGACAATCACAGTATTAGAAAAGTAAAGTTAATTAAATCAAACTCTGCAGCCACATGAATAAAAGGTAAAGTACAAATTCTGGTTAACAGAAATAGCCCAAAAGTTGATAGAAATCTACATTTTGTACCTAATACTTGTATACAAAATTTGGTTGACCTGAGAGCGTACTTAAGTTATCGTGTTTACACACACACACACAATTCCAAAAATGGTATTTTCGGACTCAGCGAGGTCGAAAATGTTGAGGTTCATCAATACCTTGACCTGGAATTTTTGGAGGATAATTAAACTTTCCCTGTACTTACGAGAAAGTCGGGGAGGTCTGAAACATCGAGATTCATCAAAATCTCGCCATCACATTTTTGGAGGTTTACGAAACTTTCTGTGTAGTAACGAGAAAGTCAGGGAAGTTTGAAACATCGAGATTCATCAAAATCTCGACATCACATTTTTGGAGGTTTACGAAACTTTCACTATACTTACGAGAAAGTTGGGGAGGTCTGAAACATCGAGATTCATCAAAATCTGGCCATCACATTTTTGGAGGTTTACGAAACTTTCCCTATACTTACGAGAAAGTTGGGGAGGTCTGAAACATCGAGATTCATCAAAATCTTGCCGTCAAATTTTTGGAGGTTTACAAAACTTTCACTATACTTACGAGAAAGTCGGGGAAGTCTAAATTATCGAGAATTATAAAAATCTCAACATCACATTTTCATACAATTACAAAAGCTTTCTCTATTCGAGAAAGCAAAAAAGTTTGAAAAAAGTAAGCCATCTCTCAAACGACGCTCGTGCGGAGCTGGTAGCCTTCAGAGTCCCGTTCTTGCTTCTTGGTGACATCAGATCTTAATTAGAATTTGCGGCTCCATTTCAAACTCAGCTCAGCTTGGTGGTGGAGGTTGGGAGTTTGGTACAGAAGATCAGCTGTGTCCAAAATGAAATGCGATCCAACGGGTTAACGTGCAAAAGCACGTGGTGCATTTCATTTTGGCACGTTTTTTTTTCGGTGCCCACTGGCATCTCCTGCGGGCTGCTTAGCGTGGTTTTGTTTTTTTTTTTCCTTCCGTATCAACGCAGCTTTCCTGTCGGTTTTAAAATTCGATTCCAAAGCGTACCTTATTTGAATTCACGTCCGTCGATTGCGTGTGAGAACTACAAGCAAAGTCAAGAGCGCTGCGTTTCGAGTGTCTCGCATTTCGATTCAAAGACCACGCGTTATTCATGCAAGTAAGGGAATGTAAGCAAATGGACAATCTGCGTGAAGAGATGGGATGAGGGGCATTGACAGTTGTGGGTAAGAGGCGGTCTGCTTCTGAATGTTTTTATTACTCTGGCGGCCCACACAGCTTCGTTAGTGTGGAGGGATTAACTGAAAACGGCATGACGTCTGTTTGAGGACTCGCTGAAAAAGTTAAGCTGTCTACGTAAGCTACGAGACAAATCACAGAAAAAAAGGTTTGGGGCGCCATCTTGGTAACCCTGCAGAAAAAGCAAAAATAAAATAACACATCTTTACAGACAGGAGTTCAATACAAACCTGAGGGAAGGAAGTGAAGTGCTGGTTAGTGATGAGTCACGACAGGAAGGGGCGGGTCCAGGAGGGCGGACACCGGAGATGACATCAGCCGGTCTGCAGAGGGAGAGAGAGAGGATCAGAGAACGGCGCCAACCCCTGGTTCGGTGGGTTTACTGAAGCACGAAAGCTGTCTCCCTGGCGCATGTGTGTGTCACACTTGTTATGCCAGCCTGAATCCATCAACTCGAGAGTTCCCAAGCACAAAAGTTCCAAAATTTCCCTCTAGAGAGAGAAACCAGGAAAAACTCACAGGATCTTAATAAATGAAACATTGATTTTTTTCTAAGAATGCTCTGGACGAAAGACGGGCACAAAATGGCAAAAGGAGTTGCCAGACACCACGTAAGCAATCCAAAGCAAAACGAGTCCCAATTTGAAACCCAAGGTCGAGTCAAAGAGCAGAGCACGGGTTCAAAATATCCAATATACCCAAAAACACAAATAATAACTCGCCAACATCTAAAGCGCATTCAAACGAAGCGCCCAAAAAACACAAGATGATTAACTACAAGGAAATGACGAAATCAACAAAGTCAGTCAGTCATTGTCCAACCCGCTATATCCTAACACAGGGTCATGGGAGGTCTGCTGGAGCCAATCCCAGCCAACACAGGGCGCAAGGCAGGAAACAAACCCCGGGCAGGGTGCCAGCCCCGCCGCAGATCACACACACACACAGTAGGGACAATTTAGGATCACCAATGCACCTAAACCTGCATGTCTTTGGACTGTGGGAGGAAACCCATGCAGACACGGGGAGAACATGCCAACTCCATGCAGGGAGGACACGGGAAGCGAACCAGCCAGGTCTACTTACTGCGAGGCAGCAGTGCTACCACCGTGCCACCCAATCAACAAAGTGACCAAAGGAATCAAAATTGAACAAGAAAGATGAGAAAGTGGCATCTGTGCCCCAGAAGAATCCTTATACCTTATTGTGCCATCTAATTGTCCTGACCATCACGTGAAGAAGTTTAGCATTAGCCAGTACACTCGCCCCCATCTGCAGGTATTAACAAACTGTATTTAGGGGAATATCGGGGGACGGACACCCCGCTCGATGGTGTACACTAATCTTTGGTTTTCCACCTTCATGACTCGCCATCGTATTGAATGCGAACGGGTCGCGTACGGTTTGTGACGAAGGAGGAGCGCGATGATGATTTGGTAGCTAATCTCCGAGCGGGACCCCCTACCTTCGTATAACTATAGGGGCAGCCAAACTGACGGTCATCATGGGTCTCAAAATCAACAAGGAGGGGAAGATTGTGTTGTGAGAAGAATACGTTTGAGAAATATCGACCTACGTGATTACAGGGAGATTCTAATGGGCGGAGCCCCGAGTTCTGATGCGTTTACTCACGTAATAATGAAGCGACAGAACCTAAATAAATACGGAGCGTACATTGATAGATGTGGAAACGATTCAATCACATTCAGTTTTGGAAAGGGACCCTGTATTGAATTTAGAGGGGAACCACCAATGTGTTAACTTTGTGCACACAGGAGCTCGCTGTAGGCGCCACTCTGGCAGACCGACGTAGACGTTGTGCCAACAGAAGAGCGCCACGCCTCACTCGTTCGAACATCTGTCCAGGAGTAGTGTGATCTTTATATCGTTTGGATTGCTTCATTATTAAGACCCCACCCATTAGAATCTATCCATCCATCAATTATTCAACCTGCTGTATCCTAACTACAGGGTCACAGGGGTCTGCTGAAGCCAATCCCAGCCAACACAGGGCGCAAGGCAGGAAACAAACCCCGGGCAGGGCGCCAACCCACCACAGGGCACACACACACACACACACCAAGCACACACTAGGGACAATTTAGGATCACCAATGCACCTGACCTGCATGTCTTTGGACTGTGGGAGGAAACCCACGCAGACGTGGGGAGAACATGCAAACTCCACGCAGGGAGGACCCGGGAAGCGAACCCAGACGGGTCTCCTTATGCCAGGCACCATTAGAATCCCCCTGTAGTAATACATTTTATTTAGATAGTCTCTTACATAATCGCATGCTGCGGCTCTCCGTGAGTGGCGTTACTGTAGCAGTGGGGTGGGAAATTCTTCTCTTGTTGCTGCTTCTACAACAGCAGTCCTTACCAGCAACCAGTCGACATGGAAGAGAATGAAGTCGTCTTTTACATCGCCTGCCTCATCAACTCCCCGTCCACCATATTTAGTGCCGGTGAAACACATTTAAGACTGAAACGCCTCCTACCTCAACTGTCGACGCCCCTTTTGCCCCGCCTCTTGATGCTGATTGGTGTAAAGACACAAAGAGAGACAAAGCCCCGATCAAGATTTGGTGGAATTCCCCGTTTAATTTCATGTCATGGCAGGAAGTGACGATGATGGTGATGGACAGAGGGGACGACACAATCAGGGGTCATCTGTAGTGGACTGGAGATGAAGTCATCAGAGGGAAGACGGAAACATCAGAGCATGGGAGAAACCTGGAAGTGGCTTCCTCTTAGAGACCCCGAATGGACGTTACCCTGGCGGACCTCCAAAAAGGTACATTCATTAAGCTTTGGGTTTTTCTACTGAAGAACAGAGAAAGGTGTTAGTACTTTCTTCCAAAGCCCTACGTTTTGTTTTTCGACGCTCCATCAGGCAAGCTGGCTGCCCCCTATTGACGTGTGCGTGTGTGTGACATTGGTCATTTGATTACATTCGGTCTGAAATCGAAATGCAATCCACTCGAAGAAGCCGCTAAGTGAAATGCGCGGATGTGGACGTGAATTACAACGCATGCGTGCCGAAGTAACGAGCAATCGATCGTCTGATTTGGTCGCTGCGTTTTAAATTATGACGCAATAAAACCGCACCAAAGTGAAATGCGCCGCACGCTTTGGATTGCCCTTCACTTTGGCACAAATCGTCTGCCATACCTGTGAGGTCCATTATGGCTCTGGTGTCGATTTTGCTCATCCAGTTTGTTATGCGCATACTAGACCTGCAGGGGACCCCCGATGGTCTTCAGACCCCTTCACTTTCTTCACGTTTTGTTATGTTGTCGTCAAGCAACATTCAACACCTCGGGATGACGATGCAAAAAACAGGATTTTGCATATTTATTAAAAATAAAACATGACCCCAGGTATGTAGACCCTCTACTGCGTACTTGGTTGATGCCCCTGTGCCAGCCATTCCATCTCTAAAGGTGGCACACCTGCATTCTTGATCATTCTGTCGGGGTGGATGGAGACCACCAGTGGATGGTTATTTTCGGGTCTTCCTTGAGACATATGGTCAGGTTCAAGTCCAGGCTTCGTGTGGGCCCCTCAAGGACAGTCACAGAGTTGTCCCTAAGCCACCCCTGGGTTGTCCTGGCTTTCTCCTTTCGGTTGGTGAACCTTCAGCCCAGACGGAGGTCCAGAGCGCCCCGGGGTAGGTCTGCACCAATAATATTTGTGGACTTTGCTCCGTTCGGCTTTCCCTAATCTCTTGAGTAGTTTTCACCTCCCTGGCACTGAAGAGCAACCCCACAACACGATGTTGCCACCACCATGCTTCTCTCCTGCAGTGGAAGTTGTACAGGAGATGAACAGTGCCTGGTTTCCTCCCGTCTTGGTTTCATTTGAACAGAGAATCTCGTTTCTTATAGCACTTGAAGTGCATTTTTTGACAACCCCAAGTGGACTTTTCACGTGTCATCTGACTACTCTACCCTAAAGTCCACCTTCTGGAAGTTTCTCCCATTACCATCCAGGTTTTCTGATAGCGCAGTCAGCGTGGCCCTTCAGGCTAGCTGGTCCCCTTACTTGGTCACCCCTCCGGCTGGCCACCTCTAGGAAGTCTCATGGATTTTCCAAAAGTCTTCCATTCTAGAATTATGGTGGCCGCGCGCCCTGAATGTGGCTTTTGGTAGACCTTCCCCCAGTTCTGTCTCTGAGCTCTGCAGGCAAATCCTTTGACCTCCTGGCTGGTTTTGGTTCAGCTGTGGGACCTCCTATAGACGGGTGTGTGTGTGTGTCTTTACTGGTCACATGAGCTGGCCACAAGTGGACTCCAAACAACTTGTAGGAACATCTCAACGATGATCAATAGAACAGGACGCACCACAGCCAGATTCCAAGTGACACAGCACAGGGTCTGAATACTCGTCTCGATGGGATATTTCAGTTGTTTTTAAGTAATTTGCAAACATTCCAGAATTCCTGTTTTTGATTTGTCGGGTTGAGGGTATTGAGAGTTATTTGATGAACTGAAATGATTTTAGCACAAGGCAGTGACAGGTACGGTGTAGTGATCAAGACTTTAGATGTTGTAAGTTCAGATCCCACTGCTGACACCATTATGTGACAAGTCACGTCACCTGCCTGGGCTCCAAAAGAAATGGAACAATGGAGTTGTGTCTCCGCCATGTTATGAAGGTGTTGGCCAAACAAACAGCAAGTAACAACAGCGTGTGAAAAAGAGGAAAGGGGTCTGAATACCCAAAACCGAATGTACTGAGCGCGCCGACACGAACTCGCAAAACGAAACCTGACGAGCGTGAGTGCGAATTGTGCCGTCTACAGAGTCCAGCGGAATTCTTAGCGTCACTCGCTACTCAACACACAACACTTCGGCCATCTCCCGCACCAGAAAGACCGACTACCTTGAAAAGTAAAATCTTGATTATCGTAAAACTCCCAGAACGCGTCCTAACGATCGAAGAAGTGCTGAAGCAGGCTCTTCATTTTCAAAAAATGGGTCCGTCGTTGCCCTGGGATCTCTGCTGTAAAATGTGAGAGGGGGATAGATTACGATTTGGGGGCACCGCACAGAACTGGATGGGAAAATAAACCAACAAAGCAGCAACTGGAGTCGAGGTAGCAACTGATTCAAAGACGGCGGCCGACGGCAACACCCCTTAAGAAGTGGGCAGAAAACCCGTGACCCGGAAATGATGTCACTGGGTCATCTATCCAGAAGTAGTGTGATCTTTATATCGTTTGGATTGCTTCATTATTAAGACCCCACCCATTAGAATCCATCCATCCATCAATTATCCAACCTGCTGTATCCTAACTACAGGGTCACAGGGGTCTGCTGGAGCCAATCCCAGCCAACACAGGGCGCAAGGCAGGAAACAAACCCCGGGCAGGGCGCCAACCCACCACAGGGCACACACACACACACACACACACACACACCAAGCACACACTAGGGACAATTTAAGATCACCAATGCACCTAAACCAACAAAGCAGCAACTGGAGTCGAGGTAGCGACTGATTCAAAGACGGCGGCCGACGGCGACTCCCCTTAAGAAGTGGGCAGAAAACCCGTGACCCGGAAATGATGTCACTGGGTCATGTGATCTGTAGGAGAGAAAGGAGGAGAAGCATCAGGCAACAGCGCCCCCCCTTGGCTCGGGGTGGAATTACGTTTAGAACACCTTGAAGACGGCGGCGGCGTGAGATTCTCTTTGTTGGAATACAAAACGCTGAAAGTAACTTTTACGAGATTAGGTTTTTTTTGGAAAGGTGTGTGTCACTTCCGTAATACTCGTGAGACGGCGTGTCCTGCTGCTCTTGGCTTCTGGCAAACGCAACGCAGACCTTTTGCTTTTCGTTCTTCTTTGATGATTCTATTTTTTATATTT
This sequence comes from Polypterus senegalus, assembly GCF_016835505.1. Taxonomy (NCBI): domain Eukaryota; kingdom Metazoa; phylum Chordata; class Cladistia; order Polypteriformes; family Polypteridae; genus Polypterus; species Polypterus senegalus. The sequence continues at coordinate 4,407,890 of NC_053160.1, forward strand.
TCCTTTTTTTTTACCTTGTGTAACCAGCATATTTCTTTTGTTATTATTTTTAATTGTTTTGTTTGTTTTCATTGTTTCACGGTCACTGCTGTTGTATTTATCAAGCATTCCTTAGGATCTTCAGTTCTTCTGCTGTTCTGGGATCGGGTTGATCCTCTGCATGTGGGCTTGTATCTTTTATTTGATTTAATTTGATTTTTATTTTGTATTTTTTAAAGTGAGTCACACTTTGTACCCTTTGGACTTGTAATAGCATGCGGTTCACCTCCCGGCCACTTGGATGACCCCGAGTTGCTCGAGTTCACTTTCTGCAGGCTCCCCAAACTTTTAACTGAAACATTACACTCAGAAGAGCGGACTTTCACAAGGCGCCATACGCACCGATTACTGATAATAATTCAGCAATGTCGTCCTTGTACGGGTACAACGAAACGGGGTCCCCCAGTGGAGTAGAATCCCGTCTGGCCGTGATGGGATTTGAACTGGCAACCTTCTGGAGAGCAGCGCAGTGCGGACCCTTCTTAGGCTTTTATTTTATAATTTGTTTATGGGAGACGTCATCAATTACATAGGAGTAAGAATGTGAGAAGGACAAATGATAACGATGTGGGGTCCCATGTTACAAATTGCTTAAAATCGATCAATCCGCCCTTTGAGACGTCACGGGTCCTCGCCAAACGACCACACAGAGCATCCGTCATGCCATCTTTATTGTAGACAAGCAGGTTTACGTGGGGCTGACCAGGGTGGGATAAAAGTGCAAGTGTGACCCCTAAAATAATAAAAAAAATCCTCTGGGCTGAAAAATCGTTTGGCCCCCATTTCACTGACTAAATAAACAAAAAAACACACACACAACACTGCAGGCAAGTTTGCATCTCGATCTCAAGATGGCCGCCGAGTGGGCACAGCCGCTGTGAACGTCTCCACTCAAATGGCAAAATTCTAAATCTCACGGTGTTTTTTATTATTATGGGCTTCCCCGGTGCAAATATAAAATTTAGCAGAGTTACGTTCAACCGAGCGCACAGTAGACATTCACCTGGATGTTTTATAGAGCAGGGGTGGGCCGACTCTCATCCTGGGGGTCCGCAGTGGCTGCAGGTTTTTGTTCCAAGCCAGTCGCTTGTTTAGAAGCCAATCCTCCCCAGAGACAGATCTGATTTAACTCTCGGCTCTTTAGTGTTTAACTCTGCCGTCTCCGCTCAATCTTCAAGCAGACATTCGTTCAGTTTCTTTCGTAACGATGCGCGTATCATCCAAGTGCTCTGACACCTAAAATGGAGGAGTGACTTTCAGTCCTTCACTTTCTCTTCATAGTCCTTCTGAGTTCATCAATTTAATAATTAGGGTTGAGCTTATCCCAGCTACAAACCCCTTCAAAATATTCCCCTTTTTTTTTGCTTTACGGCCCCCTAATCATCCCCTGCTTCAAATTGTCCTGCTCCATGCTCCCACTTCTCGAACCCTCCATTGTCGGTAATGAACTGGCATATATATATACGTATATATATATATATATATATATATATATATATATATATATCTCCATCCATCCATCTAATATCCAACATGCTATATCTGAACTACGGGGTCACGGGGGTCTGCCGGAGCCAATCCCAGCCAACACAGGGTGCAAGGCAGGAAACAAACCTCGGGCAGGGCGCCAGCCCACTGCAGGTATGTGTGTATGTGTGTGTATCTCTCTCTCTCTCTCTATATATATATATATATATACATACATACATACACTATATATATATATATATATATATATGTATGTGTATATCTATATCCATATATATCTATACTGGGGCCAGCACCCCACTTGCGGCCAAAATTACAAAATTCTATAAATATGTAAGAGAAAAATGATTATTTAATGGAGTAAAAATCATGAAACAAGGATAAAATATTTACTCTCTTACCGATTGGAGTATTCCCGTTAAACTGAGGTCCACTGTGCTTGATGAGTTTTTATTAGAGACTAAAGAAACAATCCATTTGTTTTAACTGACATTCTTATAGTTAAAAAATGACTCACTTAAATAACAGGAAAAATCAGGCGAAACCTAAGGTGGTATGCAATGGGTCATCATAACTCGACCTTCAGCTAACTGATTCACAGAAATACAAACATTGGTGTTATGAAGAGATCGTTTTTATTTTTTTTAATAGTTTTTTTCTGTGAAAGAAAGTTTACTCGATCAAAAATTAAAACCACGACTTTCTTGATATTTTAGTTTAGAATTTAAAAATGGAGGAGCGGCACGGTGGTGCAGTGGGTAGCGCTGCTGGTGCCTCGCAGTTAGGAGACCTGTGGGTTCGCATCCCGGGTCCTCCCTGCGTGGAGTTTGCATGTTCTCCCCGTGTCTCCATTGCTTTCCTCCCACAATCCAAAGACATGCAGGTGAGGTGCATTAGTGATCCAAAATTGTCCCGGGTGTGTGCCCTGTGGTGGGCTGGCGCCATACCCGGGGTTTTTTTCCTGCCTAACGCCCTGTGTCAGCTGGGATTGGCTCCAGCAGACTCCCATGACCCTGTTGTTAGGATAAAGCAGGTTAGATAATGGATGGATTTAAAAACAGAATAAGGATATGAAAATCTAACATCATCACATGAAAGTTCAATAAATTCTGAAAGAAAATTATTCCAAACATTTATATGTAGGTTTTAAAATAAGCCTGATTTAAAACGTGACATATAAACGTCACATAAAATCGTTGCACTTTTAGGCTTAGGATTTTATATATATATAGAGTAATATATATATATATATATATATATATATTAGTTACACACATGTATATGCATTTATGTACAGTATGTGTGTGTTTATATATATATATATATATATTATAATATACTGTATATACACAAGGCTTGTCAAGGCTTGATTATTTACCACAGTATCTCTCTATATATATCTGTCTATTTATATATATATACATAACTAGACCACCCAGCCCACTCTTGGCATTCTACCTAACATAACATCTATCTATCTATCTATCTATCTATCTATCTATCTATCTATCTATCTATCTATCTATCTATCTATCATTATATAGTGCCTTTCCTATCTATCTATCTATCTATCTACAGTATCTATCTCTCTCTATATATCTATCTATCTCTCTATCTATCTATCTATCTATATATATATATATATATATATATATATATATATATATATATATATATATAGTGGTAAATTCTGGTCAATACTCAAGCCTTATTTGTAGCAGCCCCCCCACCACCCCCTGTATACTTGAAAATTGGCTGCAAATGCAAAAAGGTTGAGAGAAAATGTTCTTTACAGACAAAGAGTCCAAAGCAGAACTGAACAGGTCGGTAAACATGGCGGATATAAAGCTGAAAAGCAGGAAGAGGAGGGGATCTTAGGACCAGAGCTGGAAGTGAGGTCATCAGGAGGCGGGCTCTTCACATCTCACACACACACACACGCACACTCACACACTATATCTATTGATAGCTCATACTCAGTACAGTATATCTGAGATATATATTTTTTCCTGGCATGCAGACATTTTTCACGGCTTTCTCGGCACTCATCAGTGTTAGTGACCGACCTTATACAGCGCCTTTCTTACAAAACGGTGTATGTTTTTGGAATTTGGCAGGCGTATTAAGCGGCACACTCCGCACTTCTCGGTGCTTGGGCCCGACCTGATCTAGCGCCGAACCCCTATCCCAGGATGCTTTGCGGCCTCACAACATTTCTTCAACATTTTGCACAAGCGGCGCACAGGTGGTGAGAAGCAACTCACTTGGGGGTCATACAGGTGGCCATGAGTGGCTGAGGACTGGACCGGGACCCTTGTGGCTTACAGTGTTTGTCACTTGACTGCCTGCATGTGTACATGAGTCATTATCTAATAGGATGCTCTATTTATATACAGTATATAAATTTATAAATATATATTTTATAAGTCATTTTTGCCAATCCTGAAAACATCAATTTTTCACACATACTGGATTTCTTGATATGTATTGTATATTTCAGAATGATGTATTTTATTTTTATGGACTTTTTCAGTTTGTATTTTGCAGGCCTTTTATATGAAATTTAAATTATGTTTTTTTCTTTTTGTTGTTGGGGGGTCTCATTCATATTCACGGATTACGCTTAAAACCAGAGACGCGCCTACGAGAGTGGGGCGCTCCTTTTCAGTCGGGTTTGGTGGGCTTGTCTGACTGAGTGAGGCGAGGACGACGGACACGTTGAATTTCCCAGGTGTTTTTACTTTTCCGTTTTCGTTGTTGCCCCGGGGGGCTCACCGCACGTTGACGTTGGTCTTTGTTTGTTTCCAGTGCCTTGTCCTCACTCGACTTTGGATTCCAGCCTCACTCCAGGATTTTTTTTTTTTTGTACTGATTTGGTTTTCTTGATGGCACACTGCGCTCATTACATCTTCAATTTTGTTGATTTTTAAAACTTTTTTTTTATAATTCTGATGACAATATTTGCTTGTGTGTTGGGAGGTGGTCTCTAATTTGACAAATGTACTTTAATGAGGGGGTCACCACAACCATGGATTTACATAAAACTCAAGAAAAACACACAACTCTAGGCGGCAAAACCCAAGGAACGACGTAGCCAAGTGAAGACCACCCGGGGTGGAAGGCCAGGACTGGGGGGTCTGCTGCTGCAGCAGCCAATTGACTTATTCAGATTTTTTTTTTTATTAATTCTTTTGATTGACTGATTCTCATTTTTTGCTTTTTTCTGTAAAATCTTTGGATGGCCATCTTGATTTTTGAAATCCAATAAACATTATGCAAATTGTACCCCTCTGTCCCTCATTTGTGAGTTGTGTGTTATATAGTGCCTTTCACACGTTGTTATCGCACCAGGGGTCTGCAAGGAAATCTACAATGGTCAGCATTTTGACCGAGGGACTTTAGAGAGCCACGAGTCAGAGCCTTGAGGGGCTTATGGAGCATAGTGACCGGCCTAAAGGGACCCTGCAAAGGACCGAGGATGATGTTAGGGAGACTAAAATAGCGGGGAGAAAATGAAATAATCAAGAGGAGTGACAGACAGACAGACCGACAGACCAGCACATGAATAGAAAGACGGACAGACAGGGAAGTGAAAGACAGACATGCAGATAAATGAGACGGACAGACTGACCAGAATGGCAATCAGACACATGGACATGCGAGGACAGCAATGGACAGAAAGAAAGTGAGACGAGAATAGTGGCAGACGGGCATTCTAAGAAAATAAAATGACAGATGGGCAGGTAGATAAATAGACAAGAACAGCAGCAGACAGACAGACAGACAGACCAGCACATGAATAGAAAGACGGACAGACAGATAAGAGTAGTAAAAGACAGGCAGACGGACCAACCAGAACAGCAACAGGCAGACGGACTGTCAGGGAAGTGAAAGACAGACATGCAGATAAACAAAAATGGATGGTCAGACAGACAGACCGACCAGAATGGTATTGAGATATACAGACATGCGAGAATAGCCATGGACAGAAAAAAAGTTAGAGAGGAAGAGTGACAATGAGGACAGACAAGAATATCAATAGACAGACAGACAGACTGACCAGAATAGAGAGACAGAGATCTGAAAGGCACCATATAACAGATAGACAGGACACAATAGAATTCTTTACATTTATTATAGCGCTTTTTCTCACTACTCAGAGTGCGCTCCGTGCAGGGGGGGGACCCGGGACAGGACGGGACCCCATGATCTCTTCATTGAAAGGCAGCAGCGCCACCTCTGTGCCAGATACACAGACAGACAAGAGCAGTAAAAGACAGGCAGACGGACCAACCAGAACAGCAACAGGCAGACCGACTGTCAGGGAAGTGAAAGACAGACATGCAGATAAATGAGACGGACAGACTGACCAGAATGGCAATCAGACACACGGACATGCGAGGACAGCAATGGACAGAAAGAAAGTGAGACGAGAATAGTGGCCGACGGGCATTCTGAGAAAATAAAATGACAGATGGGCAGGTAGATAAATAGACAAGAACAGCAGCAGACTGACAGACAGACCAGAATAGCGACAGACAGATATGAATACGAGCTTAGTGGACTTCCAGACTGTCTTCAGAGGCCGTTAAGAAGGCTAGCAGACTGTCAGGTTATATAGCGCCTTGATGTGTGGAGTTCAAGTCACAGGAGGTTCTGCTCAAGTATTTATAACACACTGGTGAGGCCTCATCTGGAGTCCTGGGTGTAGTTTGGGTCTCCATAAAGACATAACAGCACTGGAGAAAGTCCAGAGAAGAGCGACTCGGCTGATTATGGGGGCTACAGGGGATGAGTTAGGAGGAAAGATTAGAAGAGCTGAGCCTTTACAGAAGATGAAGAGGAGACCTGACTGAAGAGTTTAAAATGATGAAGGGAATCAGTGCAGTGGATCGAGACGGCGACTTTAAAATGAGTTCATCAAGAACACGCAGGGGGACACAGTTGGAAACTTGTGAAGGGGAAATTTCGCACAAACATTAGGAAGTTTTTCTTTACACAAAGAACGATAGACACTTGGAATAAGCGACCAGGTAGTGTGGTGGACAGTAAGACGTTAGGGACTTTCAAAACTCGAAGAAATAAGTGGACAGGACTGGCGAGCTTTGTTGTGCCGAATGGCCTGTCCTCGTCCAGAGTGTTTGAATGTTGTAATGAATAGTGACAGAGACTTACAGTACAGAGCAGGAAATTAGGATTTGATCCCCTGCTGAATTGGTACGTTTGTTGACTTACACAGAAATGAATTTACTGTGTGGTATACTGTGAGTGGGGGGGCTAACGCCATCTTCAGATCCCAGTGTGTCCATCTGCCCCACTTCGACTCCCACATCACCAAAGACATGCAGGTGTGACTGACGGGATAGCCCACCATGTGAGCGGCCCACACACACACACACACACACACACTGCATTGAATCACATTTCATTATGACAAATGAGCTGTGAGATTTCTGAGAAGGACCCTGTCTGGCGCCACCCACCCAACTGCCACTCAAACATCTAAACCTGCCCAGCTGCTGCCACTCAAGCCAATAAGTCTGCATTTCTAATGGCCTTCCTCCTCCTCCTCCTCCTCCTCCAGACATGCATTTCGTGTCCTTTTATGACTGATGGGAGACTCTTCGGGTAAGGAAGGCAGAATGTTGCTGGACTCTGCACACGTGACAATGACAGACCTGGAGAGGCTTCTGTGTCTGTCTGACTGTCTGTCTGTCTCCTTCTCTGTCTATTTATTGATATTCTTGAAGGTCCTCGTGCAAAATCAAAGCGCGCTGAGCGTCTAGCAGACTGCACAATGGATGCCCTTACAGCTTGGATGAGTTCAGGCGTTCACAGAGTCCGAGGACGGCCCGGAGGTTTCCTGTTCAATGTTGTACGCCTGTCTGTCTAAATTTAGCCACAATTCCTATTTGGGTTTCACCGTTAGGAGGAATGCTGAAGTGCATTTGCAAGGCGCGCTGCGTAGTGATGATGGATTCATCGTTTCTGAAGAACACTTCGACATCAAAAGCAATGGTGCACACCGGACCAGGACGTGTGGCCGACTGAAAAAGACAAGGGATCGCCAATCAAAGGACCCCCAGCCACCCACCTCAACCCACTCGGCGGCCTCTGACCTTGAGAGACGGGGTACTTCATTTTGGCTCTACCTGTATGCTGACAGTTTGGACACCAAGCAGGTCATCCTGTTTAACACGATTGTCCAAACTGCACACTGCGTCTTCAGGGAACAAAAAAAAATGGCCACTCAATGACAAGAACAAGCAGCCCTCCTTAGGCTGTCATGATTGGGGGGCTCGTTCTATGGAGATCCATCCAGCGGGTCACTCTAACTGGGAAGTGACACCTCCATTGTGGGCACCTGGGCTCCTTGTACTGTCCAAACTGAAACGGGCGGAGCTAAGTGTCCATAGTGGGCGGGGTCTCCGTGCTGCAGGGAGAAAATGTCAGCGACGATGTCAATGTCTGTGTGTTTATATAGCGCCTTTCAAAAGAGCTGTACAATAAAAAGCAGAAATGATAAAAACACACAGACAGATACTTTATTAATCCCAAAGGGAAATTCCCATACTCCAGCAGCATCATACTGATAAAGAACAATATTAAATTAAATAAGGAGTGATAACAATGCAGGTATAACAGACAATAACTTTGTATAATGTTAACGCTTAACCCCCCGGGTGGAATTGAAGAGTCGCATAGTGTGGGGTCTCCTCAGTCTGTCGCTGAAGCTGCTCCGCTGTTTGGAGATGATCCTGTTCAGTGGACTCTCCATGATTGACAGGAGTCTGCTCAGCGCCCGTCGCTCTGCCACGCATGTCAAACTGTTCAACTCCGTGCCTACAGTAGAGCCTGCCTTCCTCACCAGTTTGTCCAGGTGTGAGGCGTCCCTCTTCTTTATGCTGCCTCCCCAGCACACCATCGTGTAGAAGAGGCCGCTCGCCACAACCGTCTGATAGAACATCTGTAGCGTCTTATTGCAGATGTTGAAGGACACCAGTCTTCTAATGAAGTATAGTCGTCTCTGACCTTTCTTACATAGAGCATCAGTGTTGGCAGTCCAGTCCAATTTGTCATCCAGCTGCACTCCCAGGTATTTATAGGTCTGCACCCTCTGAACAGTCACCTCTGATGATCCATGAGGGTCCATGAGGGGCCTGGGCCTCCTAAAATCCACCACCAGCTCCTTGGTTTTGCTGGTGTTCAGTTGTAGATGGTTTGAGTCGCACCATTTAACAAAGTCCTTGATTAGGTTCCTGTACTCCTCCTCCTGCCCACTCCTGATGCAGCCCACCATTGCAGTGTCGTCAGTGAACTTTTGCACATGGCAGGACTCCGAGTCGTATTGGAAGTCTGATGTATGTTGGCTGAACAGGACCACAGAAAGTCCAGTCCCCTGCGGCGCTCCTGTGCTGCTGACCACAATGTCAGACCTGCAGTTCCCGAGACGCACATATTGAGGTCTGTCTGTAAGATAGGCCACGATCCACCGATGCCACCAGGTGTGAGTCTACTCCCATCTCTGTCAGCTTGGCCCTGAGGAGCAGAGGTTGGATGGTGTTGAAGGCGCTAGAGAAGTCCAGAAACGTAATTCTTACAGCACCACTGCCTCTGTCCAGGTGGGAGAGGGATCGGTGTAACATGTAGATGATGACATCCTTCACTCCCACCTTCTCCTGGTATGCAGAACTAGCAGAAATAACAGAACTAACCAGGAAATGGAATAAAAATCAACTTTCTCACATACTCGGATATGGGGATGGATATTTGAGGAGTAAACCACAAGACAAGGATTATATTTTTATATTATGTACATTAAAGAACCATCCATCCATTATCCAACCTGCTATATCCTAACACGGGGTCACGGGGGTCTGCTGGAGCCAATCCCAGCCAACACAGGGCACAGGGCTGGAAACAAACCCTGGGCAGGGCGCCAGTCCACCACCGGATGCACAAACACGCACCAAGCACACACTCAGGACAATTTAGGATCACCAATCCACCTGACCTGCAAGTCTTTGGACTGTCAGAGGAAACCCACGCAGACACGGGGAGAACATGCAAACACCACGTAGGGAGGACCCGGGAAGTGAACCCAAGTCTCCTAACTGTGAGGTAGCAGCGCTACCCACTGTGCCACCGTGCTGCCCTTTATCAATATATAATTTGGCAGCATGGTGGCGCAGTGGCTGTGGGTGTGTGTGTGTGTGCCCTGTGGTGGACTGGCACCCTGCCCAGGGTTTATATCCTGCCTTGCACCTTGTGTTGACTGGGATTGGCTCCAGCAGACCCCCGTGACCCTGTAGTTAGGATATAGCATGTTGGATAATGGATGGATGGTTCTTTAATGTACATAATATAAAAATATAATCCTTGTCTTGTGGTTCACTCCTCAAATATCCATCCCCATATTTGAGTATACAAGAAAGTTGAGGGGAGACTACTCCTAATTTTTTAAAACCTGAACCTATAATAGGTAGATGTGAAAGGCACTAGATAGAGAGATAGATAGGAAAGGCGCTATATAATAGACAGATAGATAGAAGTGAAAGGCACTTGTGACGTGTGAGTCCCTGTCTTGCTCCTCGAAACATGAGGCTGAGTCTCAGTACTTTAGCAACACCAGCCTTTATTCATCTTGAAACAGGAACAGCAGGGCTCTTTACTGTAGTGGGGTCTGCCACTCTCCTATACTCAGACACAGCAATCAGGCAGGGTAGTGGACATGTAATCCTGTTCCCTGCATTTATAATGTTCCTTACCCATCGATGACAGGCGCTTATAAGTGCGACCGCGACCGGCTCAGATTTGCTTCCTCGGCGCCCCACTGCAGTGCTGTGAGCCTGCGGTTGCCCTGACAACAGACAAGCAATCTTCAACAGACGCAGTAATCGCGCTTCGGGATGTTGTCCCGTTTTTGGTCCCAAGGGAGTTCAGAAACCTCACACCCAAAATAATAGATAGGTAGATGTGAAAGGCACTATATAAAATATAGATAGACAGTGAAAGGGACTGTATAATAGATTGGTAGAACTAAAAGGCACTATACAGGTATGGACAGACAAATATGAAAGGAACTGGACAGATAGATAGATAGATAGATAGATAGATAGATAGATAGATAGATAGATAGATAGATATGAAAGGCACTACATAACATATAGATAGATAGATAGATAGATAGATGTGAAAGGCACTATATAATATGTCATCTCCAGACAGAGGAGTAGCTTCAGTGACAGACTTTTGTCACCGTCCTGTTCCACTGACAGACTGAGGAGATCGTTCCTCCCCCACACTATGCGACTCTTCAATTCCACCCGGGGGAGTAAATGCGAACATTATTTTTATTTTAATTCTTTTCAGTTTTATTACTATTTAATTTAATATTGTTTCTTTGTATCAGTATACTGCTGCTGGATTATGTGAATTTCCCCTTGGGATTAATAAAGTATCTATCTATCTAGATAGATAAATAGATAGATGTAAAAGGCACTATATAATAGATAGATAGATAGATAGATAGATAGATAGATAGATAGATAGATAGATAGATAGATAGATAGATAGATGTGAAAGGCACTATATAATAGATAGATAGATAGATAGATAGATAGATAGATAGATAGATAGATGTGAAAGGCACTATATAATAGTTAGGCAGAGAGATTGTGAGCAGTACTATATAAAGATAGTTAGATAGTGAAAGGCACTATATAATAGATAGATTGATGCAACAAAAACACTTATTTGTCCCAGGGGGAAATTTTGGCCTGGAGGAAAACCCGACAGTGTCTGCAAGAAACCTGTGCATTGGGAAAAAGACCAGCAAGACCAACGAGCCCAAGCAAAAAGCCAAGCTGCACAGGAATGGCTTCAAAACAACAGCGTGAATGTCGTGGAGTGGCCAGGTCAGATTCCAGACCTCAATACAATTGAGCATTTCTGGTTGGACTGGACAAAAGCTGTTCATGCAGGGTCACCATGACTTCTGACCAAGCTTGAGCAGTTTGTGAACAAGAAGAAGAAGAAGAAGAACGGGGTGAAATGGCAGAGCTGATAAACAGAGAGTGACCTGCACACACAGACTGTCCATGGCCGCCATCAACTAAAAACTGACTTGAAGGGCGTAAATGGCTGTGTGATCAATGATTTAGTGTTTTGTGTTTGTCATTCGTTTCGATCACTTCGCAGCTCTGTTTTGACTTTGACATTAAAAAGTCCTTTTCTGTTGATGAGTATCAAAAAAAGCCAAATTCGATCCAATGTGATTCATGTGATTGCATAACAATAAAATGGGATTAGGATGCAGAGTCTGAAAGAAAATGTTGATTTATTGCACAATGGAATGAGCTCTGTGCTTTGTGTTTTTAAGTGAATGTTGTTTTGATTGTTATGATGGAAATGAACACGGCTTGGAAAGGTGTGACTGTTTTGGTATTTTGTATTGTGTAATACGTATTGTCTCTCCGGCTGCCCTGTCTTGGTCTGCCAGTATTGCTATGTGGGAGGAACAAACAAAGGAGGGAAAGACAGCAGGCGATGTGATTGGCTGATCTTGTTTATCACATGAGTGGGAATTGCACCTTTGATTTGTACATTTGGCTTAAATGAAGGCAACTTATTTAAATTAAGTGCAAAAGGGTGAAAAAATTGTAATGCCTTTCACATCTATATGGTGCTTTTTATAATTATTTACTTATATTGAGCCTTTCATATACCTTTCATACAGCAACTTTCACGTGTGTCTACTATGTAGTATCCTTAATATGTATCTGTTATATAGTGCCTTTCATGTGTATTTATTACATGGTGTCTTTCATATCTATCTGCTATATAGCACCTTTCACATTTTTCTGTTTACTAAAGAGTGCCTTTAATATCTGTTTATCATATGCTGCCTTTTTACATCTGTCTCTTATATTGTACTTTTGTATGTCTGTATGTCTATCTATCTATTATATAGTGCCTTTCATATCTATCTGTCTGTCTATCATATAGAGCCTTTCATATCTATCTATCTATCTATCTATCTATCTATCTATCCCAAGCTTTTCCTGTGTTCAATCATATAATGCCTTACACATCTATTATATAATGTCTTTCAGGTCTCTCTGTCCGTTATATAGTTCATTTCACATCTAGCCATCTAATATGTAGTGTCTTTCTGTTAAATACTACCTTCACATCTATCTACAATATATAGTGATTTTTACATCTGTCAATTATATAGTTATTTTCCTATCTATCTATCTATCTATCTATCTATCTATCTATCTATCTATCTATCTATCTATCTATCTATCTATCTATCTATCTTATATAGTGCCTTTCATATCTATCTATCTATCTATCTATCTATCTATCTATCTATCTATCTATCTATCTATCTATCTATCTATCATATAGTGACTCACGTCTGTCCATTATATAACACATTTCCTTTCTATCCCTCTCTATCATATAGTGCCCTTCACACCTATTTGTCTATTACATATTACCTTTCGCGATTCTCTGTCCAATATACACCGCCATCCCCATCGATCCAGCTACTATATAATGTCTTCCCTTTTTTATCCAACTTGCTCTTTTCCTTAAACTCGTATAATAACAAGAGAGAGTCGGTCTCCGCGTACTGTATTTCTCTTATTTTACATCCACTTAATTTACTCTCATTTTCTGAAGCCGACCCCACACGTTCTTCTTCAGTGCGGCTGCGCAGCGCCGTGCCGCCCTCCACGGTGTCGCTCTGCGCCACCCTGCCTTCACGGTGATGCCCTCTCGTGCCCCGCCGTAGTCCCACGTGCTCCTTTCGCGAACCCCACATTTTTCTCCATATTTCGGCCGCGGGATTCGAGTCACCGATGACACAAGGGTGTCCAAAGCGGGTGAGCGCCCCCCAGTGTCCGTCGGTGTATTCTGCACGCTCTCCGCGTTTTCGTCGCACATCCTAAAGTTTATGCGTGAAGAGTTTGGGTCATCGGGCTCTTCCCCGTCCTGCGTTACCTCCAGCGATTCCAGGATTCGCTCCAGGCCCCGTGACCCTGAAATGTGTCGACTAAGCGAGGTCATGGTGGCTGCCGGCACGTTACATAAAATGCCCGTCAAGATTTGGAGTTTGGCCGCTGATCCAGCAGAAAAAAAAGTGCAAGTATGTCAAGGGCATCGCGCCGATGTCGGCGTCCCTGTGCAGTACGGTCGGCGCCTTCACTTTCGGGTTAATCATTCCAAGTTCAGCCGGAGCGGCGCGCACGCACCTCGGCTCTTATCAGAATTGGACCTCCGAATTTTGCGTGCCAGTCTCCAGAGGGCGGCCGATTGTCGCGTCTTCAGCACGCTACGCCGCCAGGCTGCCAGCTGGCGATGGGCTTTCTCAGATGACGGTTGGGGGGCCTTCCTGAAACGCAATACGGTAGATGACCTGTCTTCTAGCCTGGACCGGATCAGTCCGGTTCATCTTTAAGCGGCTGGCAGTGCAAAAAAGAGAGAGAGCGAAAAAAAAAAGTTCAAGTCCGATTTCAAGTACGAGGAGACTGATGACGTCACGCTAACACTCTGCCCCGGGAGGCCGGTCCCGTCTGCTCGTGTCATCCCGCGGCTTGCGCTCCATAATAAAGTGACAACTGCCAGCCAGCCAGCCGCGTGAGTGCAGATCTGCGAGGCTGCGCACTTCACCACGCAGGGAAAAGCAGCCCGAGCCAGGAGGAACACCCCCGCCGGAGCGATGGCAACACAACTCTTTGACAAAGAGACGACAATTGAACTGAGGAAGAAGCACATCGGGTAAGGACGGGACGGGCGGCCGTCGGGATTAATGAAAAAAAGAAATCCACCTGACATCACCGAAAAGCGTATATGCCCGAGGAAGGGGGGCACCGGCCGGTGTCTGACCCTTTCGCAACGGGTCACACACTGTCACGATTTGCACAATTTTAGCGATGCCTGGTTTGGTTCTATCGCTGTTTTAGTTTCACCGCCAACGACTTGCCAAATAAAATGTAAACGGCTGCCTGTACGTGTGTGAAGACCCCTGAGACACAAAGAAAATGCGACAAAGTGGTGGCGTTCACCGTCAAGAGGGCTATTTAAGAACATGGTGGTCCTACACGCCCCCTACTTTCAGGCACACACAGATACTTGCTTTGCGCGAGGAGCACAAGGACAGTCAAGAGCTTTAGGAAGTCCTTGGGAAGGAAAGACGCTTTGGACAAGTTGAGCTGACCGCTTTCTTATAAGGCTTAGCAAATGAAGAAACGTAGACATTCGAGAACATCTGGAATTTGACCGGACAGGACCACCTGTAGTGAGCTGCGCTAAACAGTAAAGCAACCCGCGCCCCACAATCGGCCACGTTAGCTTAACTGGTGGGTCAGGGTCACTGGGGACTCCAGATTGGCACAGTGTGTGTGTGTGTATGTGTCACCTTGAGCCTGCAATAGACTGGAGTCCTATAGGGGTCCCTTAAGACCCCAAATTGGACAACGAGGATTTGAGAATGTGAAGGCCGGACTGCTTCAGTACTTCAGAAGCGCATTGTGGCTATGAAGCTGCAGGAAACGGGACGCCTGACACGCTGGGTGCTTCGACCAAGAAGGTGGAAAATGAAAGTGTGGAGTGTCACCTGGTGGACTTTCAACCCCAGAGCTGTGGGTTCGCTCTTGACATTTCAGTCCGCCTGTCTGTACAGTACGCCTGTCTCTATGTGTGATGCGGCGCCTTTCCTAAATTCAATCTTATAATGCCACTTACATCTATCATATAATACCGGTAACGGCGCCCTGCACGATAACACAGTGCTGTGAGTACACTTGACTTGAACATTATTCTTACTTGTCTTCCTCTTTCTCTGTACGTTTAGCATTCGTTTGCTCAGACGTTGATGCGCTTGTTGTTTCCTCAGCAGCTCTTCTTTTCTCCGCCCTAGCGGCCCGCTGCTTCTCTTCATTCGTTGACATCTTTTCGCCTTAAAACCGATTAAGTTAGTTTTTGTGTTGCAAGTAGTAAAACTTAGTACGTTTTTCTTAGTTTTTCACTTAAGCGCCACAATCTGCCTCAAGAATGAGTAAAGATATGAAGAGGTCGGGGAAGTGACCGCGAAGGTGCTAGGGAATGAGAACAATGCTCGTACGCATGCGCCGCTCGCCCGCTTTGCTGCGCGCTGCCGAGAGTTGATTCTACAATAAAATAAAAATAAAAAGAGTAATAAAATTCATCATCCCGAAAGCGAATAGTACACGTCACGTGGTGTATGTGTACCAAATTTCAGGACAATACGTGAAACGGTTTGCGAGCTACAGGTGATTTAAAATCCCTAACAGACAAACGAACAGCCACGGTAGCGTATTATATAAGACCTTTCAGTTCTCACTGTCCATTATATAGTGCCTTTCACATCTAACTACTATATAGTACCTTTCACATCTGTCAATTATATAGTGCCTTTCACATCTATCGATCATATAGTGTTTTCACGTCTATTTACTCTAGAATGCATTTCCCATCTATATATTTATCTATTATATAGTGCCTTTCACATATCTACCACTTTAGTTAGATGTGGAACACACTGCAAAAGATCATTTGAATAGCAATCTGTGTTAGACAGATACAGTATGTAATGCACTAAAGGGTGTGATAGATGTGAAAGGCACTATATAACTGATATAGAAAGATGAAGAGACAGAGAAAAGATACCATATAACAGATAGATGTGAAAGGCACTATATAATTAGGTGAGTGTGAAAGGCACTATATGATAGATGGGTAGATAGACAAATAGATGCGAAAGACAATTTATGATAGAGGTAAAGGCAATATATAATATATAGATAGATTTGAAAGGCAACATATGATATATGGATGTGAAAGGCACTATATAATAGATAGATGCAAAATGCACTATTTGATTGATAGATAGATAGAGGACAGGGACTTTATGGTAGATAGAAAAAAAGGCACTATATAATAGATAGATGATGTGAAAGTCTGTGGGTGTCTGTTGATGAAGAAAGATTCACAGATCTTGACTTTGTTGACAATGCTGTGATCTTTGCCGAGTCAATGAAGGCTCTGATCGGGGGTCTCAAGGGACTGAGTGAGGGGTCTGAGTATCTGGGCTTGTGAGGGTCCTGATAAAAAACAACGTCACAGGCCTTTAATGCCCTCTTGGGCACGGCCATCAGCAGTGTCTCTGTCTGCGGAGAGAGTGTCGACTTCGTCAAGAGGGGTTTACTTACCTCAGTGGTGACATTCATGTGACTCTTCATATGAAGTCAGTAGACAGATTGGGAGAGCATGGGGGGGGGGTCATGGGGTCAAGGGGTGTGTGGCACTCCCAATATCTCTGCAGAAGGATGAAGGTCCAAGTCTTTAGAGTCCTGGTGCTTCCTGTTTGTGAGACATGGATGCTATCCAGTGACCTGAGATGAAGACTGGACTTCTTCATTTGTGTCTCTCCAGAAAGTCCTTGGGTGCTGCTGGTTTGACTTTGTGTTGCTCATGGAGTCCCGAATGAGGCACATGACCTGCATTGTGAGGGAGCATCAATTACGACACTATGGCCATGTGGCACATTTCCCCGAGGGTAATTCGGCTTGTAAGATCCCCATTGTTGGGGACCCTAATGGCTGGACCAGGCCAAGGTGTTGTCCACGTAACACCTGGCTGTGGCAGATAGAGGCTCATTTATGGAGGGTGGGACTGGACTGTGTGTCTGCCTATGTTCAACTGGAATCCTGAGGTGTTTTGTCATGTGGTGAGTGTGGCAACGTGCTATACCAATGCATATACAGCACTGATCTGACCTGACATGATAAACAGATAGTTGTGAAAAGCACTAATAATAGCCAGATAGATAGACAGATGTGAAAGGCACTATATAACAGATAGAGAGAGGAAAGGCACTATATAATAGATATATAGATGTGGAAGGCACTATATAATAGATAGATAGATGTGGAAGGCACTATATAATAGATAGATAGATAGATGAAAGGCACTATATAATAGATAGATAGTTAGATGAAAGACACTATATAATAGATAGATAGATATGAAAGGCACTATATAATAGATAGATAGATAGATAGATAGATAGATAGATAGATAGGAAAGGCACTATATAATAGATAGATAGATAGATGTAAAAGGCACTATATAATAGATAGATAGATAGATAGATAGATAGATAGATAGATAGATAGAAAGGCACTATATAATAGATAGATAGATATGAAAGGCACTATATAATAGATAGATAGATAGATAGATAGAAAGGCACTATATAATAGATAGATAGATATGATAGATAGGAAAGGCACTATATAATAGATAGATAGATAGATGTAAAAGGCACTATATAATAGATAGATAGATAGATAGATAGATAGATAGATAGATACTGTAGATGTGGAAGGCACTATATAATAGATAGATAGATAGGTAGATAGATGTGAAAGGCACTATATAATTAAGAGATAATTAGAGTGAAACTCTATGATAAACAGATAGATGATATCTGCTGTGATAAAGTATTCAGCTTCTCTGTTTTTGCTCGTTTGTCTCAGTGAACATCGTCCAGTCCTCAGGCACAGTGTAAAATTCGATGAAGTGAGGCAGTGAAAGCCCGTAACACCTTTTGTAAATTGCCACATTTCATTTATTTAAATAATCGAGCCATCCTACACCTGGATTGCTGGTGTGCAAATGGAATTGCCCCTCTGTTACTCACTGAAATGGCTGACCAAAGTTCACTGGTAATGTGACTCGGAGTACTGAACTCTGCCAGCCCATTTTGACCGTTGCCATGACACTGAAGGTGTCTCCACAAGAATTCCAGGCCCCCATCAAAAGAAAATTCCACAAGAAATGTGCAAAAAAAAAAAAAAGTGTTGTTGAAACTTCCCGGACAGGAATGAATGACAAAGCTGTTTCTAAGACACTCTGGTGTGAGTAGTTATCTCTAAATGGAGAAGATATGGAACAGGAAAGACCAGTCTGCTAAAATGACCCTAAGGCCATGGTGACGACCCATTCAAGAAGTGACAAGGGATTCCAAAAGAACATCCAGAGAACTGCAGGCCTCTTGAACCTGAGCTCAGGCCAGTGCTCATGACTCCACTATAAGAAAGAGAAACTGAGGAGAGAAGCAGGACTAATGGCTAAGCTGCAGGGTGGAAATCTCTACAGTCCATGATGAAAATCAGCATCAAGAAACGCGTGAATGAACCCCAAAGCTTGGGCACTAAAGACAGATGAGTCAGAAGTGTACCTCTTTGGAGGACCACAGAGCCGCTTGGTCCAACATTCAAACATCACAGTAAAACCCAGCAGCGCCTGCATGGTGTGGTGGAGATCTTTGGATGACTTGCGTTACTGAAGCTGTGGACTTTGCTCGACTATTTTTAAGGAAAGTCTCCTCTCCTCCACTTGTGACCTGAAGCTGATGCCTCATGAGGTTATGCAGCAGGACGAGGAGCCAAAGCACCAAAGCAAGTCCACAAGTGAGTGACTCGGGAGTTTTGGAGTCAAAGTCCTGACTTGAGCCCAACTGAGAAGCTCAAATGAGCAGTCGGCCTTCCCAATGTGTCTGAATTAAAACAGGATGGGTAAATATGGAAGACTGGCATCAAATCAGTGGAGGTGGTTAGTTGGGACCATTGCTGTTAAAAGAACTATGAGGTGCAATCACTTTTTCACACATGTGTTGATAATTGAACATTTGAATTTTGTCCAGAGGTCTGAGGCCATTCAATATTTAAAGGAAAGGGGGGTAAATACTTTTTCACAGCACAGTAGACGGATTGATTGACTGCTCCGTTGTAAACCACTTACGAGTTTCTTAGTTTTGCTCCGTGGCTCAGTATGGTGGTCTTAAATCTTTTGGCTCCCCATCATGAGTTGCATGGTGCTTTAGTGGCCATCAGTTTGCACTTTCTACACAATGCTTGCTGTACACCTGGAGGTCTCACCAGTTGAGATTGAGGGTCTTCACAGGCTCACATGTTTCTATTAATACGTCTCCAAAGTGACGCGTCCAAGTAGTCCTGCTTGACAAAGGGAGTCCCTCAGGGCCACCGTCACCAAGTAAGAAACTGACCAGCAAGTGGATTGCGGTCCAACATGTTAACCACTAGGGGGCAACGTTACCCAATACCCAAAATCCCAGGAAAGTCATTACAGTGTTTGAGTTACGGTGCCAAGCAGTCCCAATTCACACCCACCATAGCAGCCTGCCCTCCTGGGTGAAGAAAGAGTGTAAGGACATCAAATGAAGAAATACAGAGGGGCCAGGCCACAGCGTCACAGGGGACAGGTGTGTCCTTTGGGTGGAAACGCTTTGGGACAATTTCCCAGGGTTTCATAACACATTCATTTTGTTTTGTAATTGTCTTCACTTAAGGTGACCGTCGCCGTGTGGACATGAGTGTGCCCTGTAAAAGACTGGCATCCAAACTGTTCTGTGGTAGGGTGTGGTGGTCCCATCTATCTAAGTGCCTTTCGTGTCAGCCTTTCTCTCAGTCTGTCAGATTCTACGTGTGTGTCTCTGATAAAGGGCCGTTAATTTCCATCTCCTATATAGTGCCTTTCACATCTATCTACAGTTGGGCTCATAAGTTTACATACCCTGGCAGAATTTGTTAGTTGTGTAGCACACTTTACAGGAAAAGGATGACTGATCGGGACAAACCCATGTTATCAACTTTTAATGGAATCCAAATGAAACTCTAAGGCAGCACAACCATTAAAGAAAACACACTAATAAGGATAATAATGAGCTGGTCTCTGTTCAAAAGTTTGTGCCCCCTTAGTTCTTGATACTGTATATTGCCCCCCTTTAGCATCAATGACGGCATTTTCTCAGGTGGTAGAGCTGCCCGGGTCCCCTAAATTCTCAGGTTGCCTTGCATGAACGGCACGTCTGAGGTCTCCTCCGTGACGCTGAGGCCAGGCCACTCCAACACCGTCACTTTTCTGTCTGCTGTAGCCACCGAAGGGTCGACTTGGCCTTGTGTTTCGGATCGTCGTCATGTTGAGTACGTCCCATGCGCAGCTTCCAGAACTGATGAATGCAAGTCGTCCTCCGGTATCTTCCAGTGACACGTTGCGTTCGTCTCGCCATCGATTTTCGCAAAGTTACCTGGGCTGCTGTAGCACACAACACACCCCCCAGAACGTCAGAGGTCCACCACCACGCTTCACAGTAGTTATGGTGGACTTTTCATCATGGGCCTTGTTGTGTCTTCTCCAGACGTAGCATTTATGGCTGTGACCGCAAAGTTCAATTCTGGACTCATTGCTCCTGACGTTTTGTGGCCCATCTAGATGCTGTCTGGCATATTGGAAAGGGGGCTGTTTTTGTGGTGTTGCTACGGAGAAAGCTTTGCATGGACTGTGTGGCCCATTTTTGTTCAAGGACCTCCTTATTGTGCCTCTTGAAATGACAACACCACTCGTTTGCAGAGAAGCCTGTATGTCAGCTGAAGTGGCACGTGGGTTTCTCTTGGCATCTCGATAAACGATGCTGGCAGTTGTGGCTGAAATCTCGGTTGGTCTCCCTGACTGTGGCGTGGAAAGAACAAAAATCCCTAAGTTTCCACTTTTTTCGTAATCACGAGTTTGAACAATACTGACAGGCGCTTTCAGATGTCCAGATATCTCTTTACATCCTTTTTCAGGTTTTTACAAATCAACAGCCTTTTTCTCGCAGGTCCTTTGCCAGTTCTTTTGCCTTCCCCATGGCGCCGTATCCAGCAAAGTCAGTGCAGCTCTGCATCCATTTAAATGGGCTGTTTATACTCAGATCCCCGATTACAACCCGAGAGGTTACAGGGCTGGACCCTCTCCTTTAATGACCCTTAATTTGAACCTGTGTGTGTCACCGTGTATGTATATTAAGTGGCCTGCAGGGGAGGGACGTGCGGTCTGGGGAGGCAGGTGAGTCACCATGACGTCTTCCCCGTGAACACCACAGGCATAACACAGTTCAATAAGCACCCAACACCGTCCTTTCCTCCTGGCACCACCACTCCTCCCGTCTAGCTTTGTCCTCTTCCTCCCGACTCTGGCTCCTGAGTGGTGGTTGATTCTAATACCCTCATTATGTCCATTCTTGCCAATCACTAAGATTTCTGTTTTCTCCTTATTTAGTTTGAGTCATTTCCTACTCATCCACTTAGAAACACAAGTAAGACATTGGGGTCAGTGAATTAAGAGAGTCAGGGTCATCAGGCGCTATTAATAAATACAGTGGTGTGCCGTCAGCAGAGCTGTGGGGGCTCACGTTATGACTTGAGATAATCTGGCCTCATGGAGGAGCATGGAGATAGAAAAGAGCAGCGGACCCAGGGGAGACTCTTGTGGACCACCATATAGAATATCAGGGGTCTTCCAAGTATAATTACCACAACTAACAAAGAACATTCTACCTGTCGAGTAAGACTCAAACCAATTTGGGACCCTGCCAGAGAAGCCCACCCACTGACTAAGACGGTTTATACGAATATTGTGTCTGGATGCTCTCTTTTCTTCTGCGTTGCTATTTTGTTATTACTGCGCGGCTTGTCTCTATGATGTCGGCGTTAGTCGTGTGATTTGAGCCTGAACCCGGGTAGCACATCTTTTCGCTTCCTTTCTTGCCTTAACACAGGGCCATCTTAACAGCATCAGGGGGCAAGGTTGTGTGCCGGGACCCCTGTTTTGACAGCGAAACGGAAACTTATAGAATGAGAGCAGCTCCTGGGGGCCCTCCGGCCAGTGCCTAGTGTGCTAAGTGCCAGTGTGTTAAGATGGCCCTGTGTAACTCTGCATGCTTCGTGGGTCTTTCGTCATCTTTAGGTGTTGCCATTCTTTGAACTTCACCCTCTTTTCTTGTATCCGTGTGTTTGTGTCGTCCCACCACCACCACCACAGTGCCCAGGCTTATTCTTTGTTGCTCCGCAGAGATCCTTAGCCACATTTTCAGTGGAACCACACACAAGACTTCAGCTGTTTGCCCCTTCTGTTGATTGCGCTGCCAGGTCTTGTATTTTTTTTTTTCAATTCCTCAAAGTCGCCGTGATTTAATTTTTGGACAGAACCTTTTTGCTTTTTTTGGTTTCCCTTTGATTTTTCCATTTCAAGCCGGTAACCACTAGACGATGTTGGTGGACACTTTCTTCTCCTATGACTGACCTGACGTTGTAAAGTTCTTCCTTCTGTCTTGACCTAATAAGTGTCACATCCTTTAAATGTGAATGATGATGATGATGATGATGATTGGGCACACCTATAGAAGATCCCACAATTCACACTGCCATGTCTGGATGAAAACCTTAGCCCTGAAGTCCGAGGAACTCTCTGTAAGACCCCTGTGATTAAATAGATGGGAGGGCAGAGGTCAGGAGGACAAGGGGATCGAACCGCTTCTGCTGATCAGTGTCAAAAAAAGCCACATTACAGCCACTGTGAGTCCATGTTGTATAACAAGAAAATGAGAAGAGTGTCATTTAAAGAAGTACTCGGACCCTTTGGTGTGGCGGTCCACATTCTGCTCAGGTCCACCCTGCTCCTTGAGATGTTTCTAAAACTTTATTGGCGGCCCACTGAATTGATTGAGCGTCATTTAGAAAGGCACACGTGGCCCGGAGTGTAAAAGGTCCTCCAATTCACACTGCAAGTCAGGAGGTCCAAGGAACTCCCTAGAGACCTCAAATTCTGGTGAGGCAAAGATCGGGGCATGGGGATCAAACCATTTAGGAAAACTACGAGTGTTCCCAGGAGCACAGTGGCCTCACAAATTGTCACATGGAAGATGTATACCGTGCATCCGGAAAGTATTCACAGCGCATCACTTTCTCCACATTTTGTTACGTGTATATGTAGCACTGATCTCATTTCATTAGTCTTTAATTCTATATTCAGAAAAGCGCATCAGCATGATTTTTACATTTAGACATTTAGAAATATTTCTGCTTTTGCTATAGATTTACAGCGCATCCGGAAAGTATTCACAGCACATCACTTTTCCCACATTTTGTTATGTTACAGCCTTATTACAAAATGGATTAAATTCCTTTTTTTCCTCAGAATTCTACACACAACACCCCATAATGACAACGTGAAAAAAGTTTACTTGAGGTTTCTGCAAATTTATTAAAAATAAAAACTGAGAAATCCTATGTACATAAGTATTCACAGCCTTTGCCATGAAGCTCCAAATTGAGCTCAGGTGCATCCTGTGTCCCCTGATCATCCTTGATGTTTCATTGGAGTCCACCTGTGGTCATTTCAGTTGATGTGACCTGATTTGAAAGGCACACTCCTGTCTATAGAAGGTCACACAGTTGACAGTTCATGTCAGAGCACAAACCAAGCATGAAGTCAAAGGAATTGTCTGTAGACCTCCGAGACAGGATTGTCTTGTGGCACAAATCTGGGGAAGGTTGCAGAAAAATATATCCTGCTTTGAAGGTCCCAATGAGCACCGTGGCCTCCATCATCCGTAAGTGGAAAAAGTTCGAAACCACCAGGACTCTTCCTAGAGCTGGCCAGCCATCTAAACTGAGCGATCGGGGGAGAAGAGCCTTAGTCAGGGAGGTGACCAAGAACCCGATGGTCACTCTGTCAGAGCTCCAGAGGTCCTCTGTGGAGAGAGAAGAACCTTCCAGAAGGACAACCATCTCTGCAGCAATCCACCAATCAGGCCTGTATGGTAGAGTGGCCAGACGGAAGCCACTCCTTAGTAAAAGGCACATGGCAGCCCGCCTGGAGTTTGCCAAAAGGCACCTGAAGGACTCTCAGACCATGAGAAACAAAATTCTCTGGTCTGATGAGACAAAGATTGAACTCTTTGGTGTGAATGCCAGGCATCACGTTTGGAGGAAACCAGGCACCGCTCATCACCAGGCCAATACCATCCCTACAGTGAAGCATGGTGGTGGCAGCATCATGCTGTGGGATTGGAACTGGGAGACTAGTCAGGATAAAGGGAAAGATGACTGCAGCAATGTACAGAGACATCCTGGATGAAAACCTGCTCCAGAGCGCTCTTGACCTCAGACTGGGGCGATGGTTCATCTTTCAGCAGGACAACGACCCTAAGCACACAGCCAAGATATCAAAGGAGTGGCTTCAGGACAACTCTGTGAATGTCCTTGAGTGGCCCAGCCAGAGCCCAGACTTGAATCCGATTGAACATCTCTGGAGAGATCTTAAAATGGCTGTGCACCGACGCTTCCCATCCAACCTGATGGAGCTTGAGAGGTGCTGCAAAGAGGAATGTGCGAAACTGGCCAAGGATAGGTGTGCCAAGCTTGTGGCATCATCTTCAAAAAGACTTGAGGCTGGAATTGCTGCCAAAGGGCATCGACAAAGTGGCTGTGAATACTTATGGACATGGGATTTCTCAGTTTTTTTATTTTTAATAAATTTGCAAAAACCTCAAGTGAACTTTTTTCACGTTGTCATTATGGGGTGTTGTGTGTAGAATTCTGAGGAAAAAAATGAATTTAATCCATTGTGGAATAAGGCTGTAACATAACAAAATGCGCTGTGAATACTTTCTGGATGCACTGTAGAACCACCAAGACTCTTCTTAGAGCTGGCCATCATGCCAAAGTGAGTCACCGGGCAAGAAGGGCCTTGGTCCAATGGGGGTTAACCAAGAATCCAATGGTCACTCAAAGAGAGCTTCAAAGGTCTTCTGCCGAAATGGGAAAACATGTGAAAAGGATGACCATCTCGGCAACACTTCATCCATGGTGCATTTTTGGTAGAGTCACCAGATGGAAGTTAAAGGCATGTGACAGTTTAAAGGACACCGAAAAGAGAAAAATTTCTCTGGTCTGATGGGGCAAACATTGAACTCTTTTGGAAGAACTGAAATTGTGGTGTGGCAGAGATCAGGACAAGTGGATCAAACCATTTAGGAAAACTCCAAGGGTTCCCAGGAGTACGGTGGCCTCACAAGTTGTAAAATGGAAGAAGTTTGGAACCAGCAGGACCTTTCCTGGAGTTGTTCAAACTGAGTAACCAGACAAGAATGGTCCTTGGCCAGGGAGGTGATCAAGAATTCAACAACAACATTTATTTCTATAGCATATGTTCATACAAATAATGGAGCTCAAAGTGCTTTAAATGATGAAGAAAAGAGAAAAAAAAGACAAAGTAAGAATACAAATCAGAGAACACTGATTAACATAGAATAAAAGTAAGATGGCCAGGGAGGACAGAAAAAACAAAAAAACTCCAGACGGCTGGAGAGCAAAAATAAAATCTGCAGGGGGTCCAGGCCAAGAGACCACCCAGCCCCCTCTAGACATGAAGAATGTCAATAAGTCCTCCAGTCTGAAGGAAGAACCCGTTGGAGGAATGGCCATCTCAGGAGCACTCCATCAATCAGATGTTTATGGTGGAGTTACCAGCCAGAAGAATCTAAGAGACTTGGGGCCTCATTCATAACACTGTGCATAGAACTCGCACTCTAACATGACGGAAGCACGAAAGCGGAAATGTGCTTACGCACAAAACATTCCAGATGCATAAATCTGTGCGTTCGCCAACCTCCACGTTCTTCCGCTACATAAATCCCAGTCAGCGTGGAAATTAACGCTCGTGCACACGCCTGCAGTCCCGCCCCCAACTCCTCCCAGAATTACGCCTCTTTGAATATGCAAATCAATATAAATAGCCCTTAAGCTCAGCGCTCTGTAAAAAGGCACTGACAAAAGCATGGGAGGATAATAGAAGAATTTTAATGAATACCAAGTGGAGGCAAAGAAAACACGTACTATTTGTTGGTTTAAGCAATGGAATAAACAACAAAAGGAAGTTGATCGACTGACATAGCGTGTCGGAGAAACTCGAAAGCTCACGTTCACAAAGTTGCACAGTGCCTGAAATAAAAAAGAAGTCACATATCAAAGTCGGCGTGAAAAGGCGAGTCGTAGCCCACCATCTGAGTGTCATATGAAAGCTTATTAGGGTACAAAGAAAAAAAAATAGGGACACAGTTTATTTTGTCATTAAAGTAGAACATCATAAACTTCATCTTAAAATTGCTTAATTTACTAGTTTCTCAAATCCCATCATAACTAAAGTAGCACATTAAATGCTTTGTTTTGTATTTGATCTTCTATGTGCTCTATGTGTGTGAATCACTACGTGCTTCCGGGCTTTCTCTTCCTCTGACGGGACACAGAATCCATTACATTCATAATATTACAGCTCTCTGAATAATTAAAATACTGAGATGTATACGTGATATCATTTTCATGATGATTGTAATGAAAGCACATTATTAAACATGGGAACACGGTGACGCAGTGATTGTTCATGTCTTATGCAAGATGCTTGCTGCGCCGTGCACGGCCTTCGATGAAATACTTTATTGTAGCAGTCCTGTCTCTCTCAAACGTACTAACCTCCAATTCCTGTCCTTCCTTTTCTTTCTCCAAATACCCAATCGCCACACAATCAGCTCTGTAATAGACGTTAAGCCATCTGTAAGCTTAGAACGCAGATTCTTAAAAACTTTAAAGGAACATCGGATATCTTTGTAGTACGTGTTTAATTATTCTATCCGTCTATCCTTCCAGTGGCGTTCCAGCATAAGCAAGAATACGGCGCGAGGCAGGAACAAACCGTGAACGAAGCTCAAAGTACTTGCTAGCGCAGCGGCACCATGCAGTTAAGGTTAAAGTTTTATCTGTATAATATAATAAACATATTTTGCTGCATTTCATCTTAACGTCATCATATGTAAATACGCGCTTTATAAACTGGTGCAGGTTGTGTAATATTATAACTGTATCACAAGTACAATTACCTCACTGTCAACTTGCAAGCACTAACAGTTCTACAAGGAGCACTTGATGGACTGATGGAGTGCGTTTCGAGTTCTTGGGATGAAACTGTTTGTGAACCGCGACGTCCGTACAGGAAAGGCTTTGAAACGTTTGCTGTATGAGAGCAGTTCAAATAGACTGTGTGCATGGCTGAGGCAGCATGTGCTTGATGCTGTATACCGATAAATCTCTTCCCAGTCAGCTGCTATAGAGCTGTGATTTACACTCAGATACAGTGATATAAATACTCTGAGTGGTGCAGTGAGAGTAATATGGAAAAAGATGATCCACTGTGGCAACCCTTAAAGGGAGCAGCTGAAAGAAGAAGAAGAAGGTGCAGTGAGAGGAACAACGTTAAAGCAGCTATGGTATTTAGAATAGCTTGGCCATTCTGTGGACCATTATATTGTTACTGGTAAATTACAACCAGATGCAACTAATAAATAATACAGTGATCCCTCACTATATTGCACTTCGACTTTCGCGGCTTCACTCCATCGCAGATTTTAAATATAAGCATATCTAAATATATATCACTGATTTTTCACTGATTTGCGGATTACTGCGGACAATGGGTCTTTTAATTTAAAGTACATGCTTCCTCAGTTTGTTTGCCCAGTTGATTTCATACAAGGGACGCTATTGGCGGATGGCTGAGAAGCTACCCAATCAGAGCACGTATTACATATTAAATAAAACTCCTCAATGATGTATGATATGCTTCCCGTGCGGTGCTTTGCATACTTGAAAGCCCAAACAGCACATACTGATTTTTTGATTGTTTGCTTTTCTCTGCTTCTCTCACTCTCTCTGACATTCTCTGCTCCTGACGGAGGGGCTGTTCGCACACTGGCCGAGAGGATACGGACGCTCCTCTAAAAAATGCTGAAAGATTACCTTCACATTGCTCCCTTCCTTGCAGCTGCTTTGTCCAGCGGTGCTTCGCATACTTAAAAGCACTAACAGCCCGTATTGATTTTTTGATTGTTTGCTTTTCTCTCTCTGTCTCTCTCTGACATTCTCCGCTCCTGACGTCCACTCCTTTGAACAGGGAGATATGTTTGCATTCTTTTAATTGTGAGATGGAACTGTCATCTCTGTCTTGTCATGGAGCACAGTTTAAACTTTTGACTAAAGGGTGTTATTTCATGTCTAGAGGGCTCTAATAATGTTAATAAAATGTATTTAGAAGGTCGTAAACAGGCTTTCTATGTTCTAACTGCGAAAATATCCATCCATCCATCCATCCATCCATTTTCCAACCCGTTGAATCCGAACACAGGGTCACGGGGGTCTGCTGGAAATATTCGATTTATAAATAAAGAATCCTACTTTGCGGAAATTCATTT
This sequence comes from Polypterus senegalus, assembly GCF_016835505.1. Classification (NCBI taxonomy): domain Eukaryota; kingdom Metazoa; phylum Chordata; class Cladistia; order Polypteriformes; family Polypteridae; genus Polypterus; species Polypterus senegalus. Next base: position 4,436,595 of record NC_053160.1, read on the forward strand.
ATCACGGCAGAGTCTGGAATGGATTAACCGCGATAAACGAGGGTTGACTGTATGCGGTTAATTTTAGTGTATTTATAAAGCCAAGCCAGGGATGTGGATCTGAAAAAGAAAGGGAAACCACACAGGAACAGTAGAACTGCTTTGACGTTGGGTGCCGCCAGTCTGCGAAACTGAGTAGAGAACTTGCATACAACAGGGTATGAGGTTCCGTGGAAATGTGCATGGCTTTGCACTAAGTTTAGGTTTTATACATTGCAATTTGAACGTGGAAACGTTGTTACGCAACATTACTGTGCATACACACCGTTTATACATGAGGCCCTCGGAGAGCAGGACTGAAAAAAAATAAAGTCTCCAGTCTTAGAAGACATAAATTAGGGCAGAACTCCCAGCACGATGTCTGATAAAGACCGGGCACTGCCATCATCTACCTTAATACCATACCTATAGTGACGTATGGTGTTGGCAGCATCGTGGTAATGGGACGCAGGGGCAGTGAGGGCTAGTCAGAGTTGAGGGAAGGGTGAATGAGACCGAATACGAGAGGTCCTGGAAGAGTGCCCACCACCTCAGAATGGGGTGACAGTTCATCATATGGGCCTCCACAATAAATATTGAAATAATCAGGCTGCCCCTTCCTTCCTTCCTTCCTTCTCCAACATCCCAGGTCATTATGGTTGCTTCTGTCCACATATCAAGAGCTAGCACTTGGGTGGGGGGTTCATTACAGAAAAGGCGCTATATAGAATAATGCTTCTTTGCACACAGTAGTGAGGACGGCTTTTACGTCACACCGTCATGGAATTCTTTTCAACGGGGGTTCCATGTTTGATGACCAGTCTTCTTGTGCTCTGCTTTGAGGACCCATTTATTTTGTGTCTTTGTGTGTTTTTACCCCCATAGGCCATCATGCGCGGTGTTCTTCGCCAAGGACCCCATAAAGATAATCCGTGGGCAAGGCCAGTTCCTGTATGACGAGAAAGGAGAGCGATACCTGGACTGCATCAACAATGTTGCACATGGTAAGCTGGTGGGATGTCATGGGAGGAGAGCTGGCAGTGGGGTGACCCAGAGAAAGTGGCATTTTGGCACCCCCTATGGGGGTGTGGAGGGTGACTGGCATCTGCTGTTATTAATCAGCCTTATTGACCTCAGTCATCAACTAGGGGTGGGGACTCTCCTTTCCCCCCCAAACACCACCTCTTTCTGTCATATCTCCACGGTGCCACCAGACAGGTCAAACACTCAAACACCAGGGAACTAGGAGTCGCGCCACCTCAAACTGGGGGTCTAATGTCTGGTCATCTCCTTTAAAAACATTACTATTTACAACAGAAATAACCCGAAAGACGGGTTCTGGGCAAATGCGCAGAAGCCAAAGTCAATTATCTATCATCGTTTAATATGCTTGACCAGTCCAGGTGTGCAGATGGATGGTGCCCATCCCAGCAGCCCAGCCATGTTCATAGTGAATGGAGTTGAATTGAAGTGAAGGTGGGAACCAAATCTGGATGGGGTCCCAATGATTAGCTGTCCATCCAAAATGGGGAAGAAAAAGACCCCCAAAAGATGATAGGCTGAAATCCCCAGCATCCTACAAGGAGGAGCCAACAACTCCAGACTTCTCCAACTTGCCTGGTCATTATGGCTGGCACTGCCTACATATCAAGAACCGGCACTTGTAAAGTACCTGAATAACAATAATAATAATAATAATAATAGTAAGCCATTTTATTTTTATAGCACCTTTCCCATGCTCAAGGCACTTAAGGTGGTAGTCTGTTTAGAAGCAAAGCTGGCAGGAGCCACGCCATGGGGGGTCCTACAGAAGAACCCACGGGAAAGATGACTTGTGAAATGAATGCAAATGTTTAACAGAATTGGGCTTTAAGGACCAGTCGGAAAGGCGCTATAAAGGGGAGAGACCAACATTGGGCTGCTGATTTGTATACTCGCTAAACTTATTCATATAAAAAAGGAAGGCAGCAAACTACACAGGAGGATAAATTCATGGCTGAAAGCATAAATAATCGTTTATTATCATAAAATAGTCACAAATATAAATGGATTGTGGAAGGTGACAATAGAAGATTAATATAAGAGAATAGCTAAACAATGCATGTATTTTGTTGCTGAATGCTTTATGAAGGGCAGCACAGTGGCACAGTGGTAATGCTGCTGCGTTCCAACATGGGTTCAAGTCCCGTGGGCTTCCTATGTATAGTTGGCCCGTTCTCCCTGTATTCATGTTGGGGGCTCTGGTCTCCTTCCACAGTCCAATGACATGTATGTTAGTTGGACTGGCGATGCTAAACTGGTCTCCAGTGTGTGTGTGTGTGTTTTCGCCTTGCAATAGGCTGGTATCCTGTCCAGGAATTGTTCCTGCCTCAAGCCTGATGCTTGCTGGGTGAGGCTCCTGCATCCCTGCTCTGGAGGAGTGAGCTGAGAGCAGGGATGCCCAATGCGTTGATTGCGATCGACCGGTAGATCGCAAAGGGAGTGGAGATCGATCGCTTTGCATTAAAAAAAATATATTTTTAAACATTAGTCTATCATATATCCTCCCCATGTCATTTGCCATTTGATTGACATACCGGGCGGCCAGTCTGAGATCTCCTTTCTCCTAACACACCGGTCATCCCGCACGCACGATCAAACACGCTAGCTACTGCAAAACTCCGGCTGTGATCTAGTAAGCCTTCCAATTTATATCGACTAAAGAAGGGATTAAAAAAAAATGTTGTTATGGGCTGGACGTGGAGTTGGAAGAGAATTTGTTTTCTCTCACAGTGTCACAATCGAAGTGCGTTTGTCTGATCTGTCAATCTATCATTGCTATTCCAAAGAAGGAAAATGTGAGAAGGCACTTTCAAACTGTTCATAAAAACTACGAAACTGACTTCCTTCCAAAAAGCGATCTGGGAAAGAGAAAGGAGAGGGAACTAAAATCGCAGTTAATCCGGACAGCCCTCATTTTTCACTCGGCTGAATTCAAAAGCAAAGGCAGACACACCGAAGCGTCGTTCCGGGTGAGTCACTCGATCGTTAAGCATAAGAAGTCCTTCCAAGATGGAGAGATGATAAAAGAGGCCTTCGCTGAGGCAGATGGCCAGGGAGAAATTCATGTTGAGATTTCAAGACCCCTGGCCGGAGAAAGAGGAGTTTCTCCTCGTCATTAAACATGCAGAATACAAGCAACTTAATAACGATCAATGGCCGCTAGACTTGGCTTTTTTTTTTTCTGATTTGACCAACATGTTGAATGAGCTTAACTTACAGCTGCAAGGAAAAGAGAAAAGCAATATGGTCAGTATGATTAGCAAAAACAAAATGCAACATCTGTCCTCAAAGCTGCAGCGCCATGATTTGGGGAACATCCAGAACCTCCCGTCAGAGCTGGGGACGCAATGGAAGGCGTGTGCGCAACTGGACAGCCTCCGCAGGCTGAAAACTGACTGTCAGACTTTGAGAGACGGTTTCAAGACTCAGCTTTACTTGAGCCAATCGCTACATTTAAGTGCCGTCCATTTAGGGAAGATGTTGAGGGGGATTCACCCGCATCAAAAATTGCAACGCTGTTTCACCTAAAACCCCTCTACAGTGGAGGATGAGATGTTGGCATGCAGGACGACATTCAGCTGAAGTGTGGGGCTCTTGGACAGTTTTGGAACTTATAGAGAAAAAGTACCCAGGCATGAGGAAATGTGCCACCTCCTTGGCTCTACTTATTTATGCCAGTCAGCCTCTTCCCACATGAAGATTATTAAATCCAAATACTGTAGTCTCCATAAATGTATTGAATTGTTATTGTGCCATAAAGGTTATTCAGCTATGCAAGGTACGACAACATATATTTTATGTATAAAGTATACTCAGTATATACAGTACAGGCCAAACGTTTGGACACACGTCCTCATTCAATGTGTTTTCTTTATTTTCATGGTAGATTCTCACTGAAGGCATCAAAACTATGAATGAACACATGTGGAGTTATGTACTTAACAGAAAAAGGTGAAATAACTGAAAACATGTTTTATATTCTAGTTTCTTCAAAACAGCCACCCTTTGCTCCGATTACTGCTTTGCACACTCTTGTACAGGTAGTCACCTGAAATGCTTTTCCAACAGTCTTGAAGGAGTTCCCAGAGGTGTTTAGTACTTGTTGGCCCCTTTGCCTTCACTCTGCGGTCCTTCACTGTTTTGAAGAAACTAGAATATAAAACATGTTTTCAGTTATTTCACCTTTTTTTGTTAAGTACAGAACTCCACATGTGTTCATTCATAGTTTTGATGCCTTCAGTGAGAGTCTACCATGAAAATAAAGAAAACACATTGAATGAGGACATGTGTCCAAACGTTTGGCCTGTACTGTATATATACTGTATATAAATAATTTTTAATGTAGGTAGATCATTTCGACCTGGTCATTTTAAAAGTAGCTCACAAGCCAAAGAAGTGTGGGCACCCCTTTATGTATTTATTTCAATGATCTCCTCAGGTATTTATTTCAGTCCTGGTGCCGTGTCCAGGTGGTGCTCCTGCCTTGAGCCCGATGCTTGCTGGGTGAGGCTCCAGCTTCTCTGTGCCCATGCTCTGAATAAGCAGGATTGGAAAGATGGATGGATGATTTTATTTCAGTGCCATAACATGCAGCATGAAATACACTTTGAAATGAAAACTGTCAAACCTGAGATGGTGGGCTCAAACAACCTGTGACATTAGATGTCTGTGGTCACCTCCATCTTAACTACATTCGTTAAAAATTATATTCTTTATTCATTCACTTTGATAGCAATGTTAACAATTTAGTTCTTCATCACCATACATGGGCCCTCATTGTAATGCAGGGCTCTCTGCTAACAGGCTCCGCCCATGCAGCAACCACCTGGCCTTATATGGGAACACTCGAACATCCAACCTGTGATTGGTGGGCCCTGCCTTTTGGGGAACCACCCCTAAAACACCTGGGACAGGAAACCAGCTGCCTATAGACAGAGACAAACCCAAAGGCAAAGAAGGAACATTACGTACAGAAACGAAAGAATCTAAAATGAACACAGGAGCCCATTCACAAAAATGAATCCCTGCCTGAGGGGGAACTCTGCCTGAGATTTGACAGTTAAATGGTAACACTTGGGCAGGCAACCTCACTGCATCTCATGTCCCTGAGCAAAACTTGACTAATATGTGGTAACAGTCAGGCATCCAATGCCACCTACGTCTGACCTGGCGCCTCACCTCCTGTTCTGTCCCTTTCGCAGTGGGCCACTGCCACCCACATGTGGTGCAGGCCGCCATCAAACAAATGGAGCTGCTGAACACCAATTCCAGGTTTCTGCATGACAACCTAGTCCAGTATGCCCAGCGGCTGACTGCCACCTTGCCAGAGAAGCTCAGCGTGTGCTACTTTGTCAACTCCGGGTGAGTCCTCATTAGATACCCATTAGGGTTGGTTTTCGATTATTTGTTTTCCTGGTTTGATCATGTGATGCATTCAGATGTCATGGAAAAAAAAACTCTTTTCTATTTATTATATAGTGCCTTTCATATCTATCTATCTATCTATCTATCTATCTATCTATCTATCTATCTATCTATCTATCTATCTATCTATCCTAGTGCCTTTCTAATCTATCTGTCTGTCTATTAATCATATAGTGCCTTTCCTATCTATCTATGTGATAGATAGATAGATAGATAGATAGATAGATAGATAGATAGATAGATAGATAGATAGATAGGAAAGGCACTATCATATAGTGCCTTTCTGATCTATCTATCTATTATATAGTGTCCTTCCTATCTATCTATCTATCTATCTATCTATCTATCTATCTATCTATCTATCTATCTATCTATCTATCTATCTATCTATCTGTTACATAGTACCTGTCTATCTATCTATCTATCTATCTATCTATCTATCTATCTATCTATCTATCTATCGATCTGTTACATAGTACCTGTCTATCTATCTATCTATCTATCTATCTATCTATCTATCTATCTATCTATCTATCTATCGATCACATAGTGCCTTTATCTATCTATCTATCTATCTATCTATCTATCTATCTATCTATCTATCTATCTATCTATCTATCTATCTATCTATCTATCGATTATATAGTGCCTTTCACTCTATCATATAATGTCTCTGTTATATCGAGTACATAATCTGATTTCAGCACTAACTCGGCCATCAGCCTTCACTTTATATAGCACCTTTACACATCACTATTTGTAACATTAGCGAAATTAATGAATACTGAAAATGTTTGGAGCCACTTTTGTTCTACATTAGATAAATGTGCTTTTTCATATGATAAGAATAATATTCATGTGAGTGAATAAATAAACAGAATTTAACAAAAACGCACTCAAAAACACCCTTTATTTAATATAACGCCTTAACACGTCACATGTCACAGAATCCAAAAAATGAATATTTAACAATGTTCGGCCACTTTTATTCTACATTATAGACACGTGCGTGATTATAGATAAGAATAATATTCATGTAAATAAATAAAAAGAATAAAAACCAGTCAGTCACCAGTCACCCTGTATAGCGCCTTTACTCATCCGGGTGAATTGAAATTAATGAAAATGTACATTTTTTTCTGCCACTTTAATTATATTAGAGAAGTGTTCCTGATTATGTACGATATAAATATTAATAATGCAAGCCAACACATAAACTGAATAACAAGCAGTCAGCTATGACTCTTTCCTTGATATAGCGCCATTACACATTGCAGGTTGTAAAGGAAGACAAGCCAATGAAATTTAAAATGTGTTTTGCCACTTCTATTACACGTTAGTCAAACTTGTGTTGGTTGTGTATGATGAACTATAAATAATAATCATGTGACAAGTAAATAAATGTAATAAAGAACGCTCAGTTACCAATTACCCCTTACCTGATATAGCGTCTTTACATATCGTAGGTTTGATGGATTACAAATAAATGAGTACTTTAAAAGTTTATTTCGCATAATCATGCAAGCATTTACATAAACTAAATTAAAATAAACAGCCAGCGATCCCTCTTCACCTGATATAGCGCCTTTGCACATGGCAGATTGTAACGCAATACAAATAGGTGATGATCTGAAAGTCGGAGGCCTCTTTTGTTCCACATCTGAGGAGCGCGCTTGGTTTCAGACGATGTAAATGTCCGCATTGATCTAGCAGTCACCCTTTACTTCATATTGCGCCTTGGCGCTCAGCAGTATAAGTCGAGACCACACAAGACAATAAGGTGCCGTGCTGGGAACTTTTAAACCATGCCGCATGTCAGAGAATCAGTTTAATATTCAGTCCATCATTTTTTATTTCATATAGCGTCATTTAGAGCAGGTAACATCAAAAACATAAGGTGGCTGATCAGACGTGAAGAGCAGTAATTAATAGCGCGTTATGCACGAAAATAAATAATGGCGAGATACCGAGACACAGACGACACTTGGGCGCGCCTCTGTGGTGGAGCGAGGATGTGACATTAGTTTTGCTACTCTTGCAGCTCTGAAGCCAATGACCTGGCATTGAGACTGGCACGGCATCACACGGGGCATCAGGACATCATTACCTTGGACAAGTAAGTTGCCATGCCACGCGAGCTTGGCTTCTGAATGCCTGGCTGTGCCGTTTGTCGCCTTCTTTCTGATATTTTAACACTCTTTTCCTTTTTCAAGCGCCTACCATGGCCACGTGACGTCTCTTATAGATGTCAGCCCTTATAAGTTCCATGAACTTGGAGTGGGCGCAAAGAAGGACTTCATACACGTGGTGAGTCTGCAGCAACAGACGTGATGCCCATAAAGATTAGGATTACTTGAAAAATAAAAGGAATTTATTTACATTAAAGAAAAAAAAAATACAAATGCATGTGGTGACTGTGGTGACTGTAGTGACGTGTGCCAACAAACAGGGGGGCGGTGGGTGGAGTTTAGGGATCAGCCACAGGGACCAAGTGTGGTGTGACGTCCTACTGAATTATTCAAAAAGACACCAAACTTACCACTGACAAATAATACTATTGTATAAACGGAGGTAGCCGAAGCACCATACTGTACTCGGGTTAGGGGGGATCTGTGTCTGTGTGGCTGTTTTATATGGGACCTTACCAGAGTAAGCATCACCTTAAGGAGCCTTGAACATATAATAAAGTAAACGGTGGCCACCTCGTCTGAATTAGTGGTCAGGGTAGCAATCTGGGGCCTTCTTATGTGATTGAACTATTTTTATCCATTGTATTTCATAACTATTAATTTTAAACTGCCTGTTATACTTATTTGTTATATAGTGCCTTGAACATGAATTTATCTGCTGCGTGTATTAATTATATAGCGCCTTCAAAAATAATATATTTATTATTATTATTACAAATAATAATAATCTATTATTATTAATAAAAATAATGATTTAATTTATATAGCACTTTTCTCACTACTCAAAGAGATCTCCACGCAGGGAAGACCTGAGGAGCGAACCCAAAATCTCCTTATTGTGAAGCAGCAGCGCTACCACTGAGCAGCTCCTTTTATGTATACAGTATCTATCAACAGTATGCATAACTGCATTGAGTATGGTAGATGTGCTTAATAAATATATGTAAATGTGTGTGTGTATATATATATATAATTTATATATATATATATTCTAAACTGACCCACCTTTTAAGGCGACCGACTTTTAAGTTGACCACTTCTTAAGGCAATTCAATATGTAGATTAATTTGATATTTTATTCAAACTCCATTAATTTGGTTATATTGCATTTGAGCGGTATTACTTTAATACTCGTAGTTTCTGTTATTTTTGTGATGAAATGTAAACTTTTTTTCTATATTGAGGTCGCCCTTTTGAACCACCCTGATATTTACTACGCGGTGAGGCATTTGTACTCCATCAACATTAATTATTTCCAGAGACATCATTTTGTCTATTTTTCGCACAAATGCAAGGGAACGATGGGATCACCAGAACTCTGCTCACATCACGTCGCTTCGTACCGCAAGCTGCAAGTAGTAAGTCTGTGATAGGCGGAATACCGCTACGCTGTCCACTCACGAGACGGAAGGACAATCCCGACCGCTTTTATATAGTAAGAACGAAGACGAAGATATCGCACAGTCTGGGGTAGAAAATCATCTGTTACCTGGAAAAACGAAACTACAAATCCCATCATGCATTGCAAAATGGACGGGACGTGTGTGAAACTCCACGCCTGCGTAGCACTCACGGGACGGAAGGACAATCCCGACCGCTTTTATATAGAAGAATATATATATATATTCTTGTATATATATACACTCACCTAAAGGATTATTAGGAACACCTGTTCAATTTCTCATTAATGCAATTATCTAATCAACCAATCACATGGCAGTTGCTTCAATGCATTTAGGGGTCTGGTCCTGGTCAAGACAATCTCCTGAACTCCAAACTGAATGTCAGAATGGCAAAGAAAGGTGATTTAAGCAATTCGGAGCGTGGCATGGTTGTTGGTGCCTGACGGGCCGGTCTGAGTATTTCACAGTCTGCTCAGTTACTGGGATTTTCACGCACAACCATTTCTAGGGTTTACAAAGAATGGTGTGAAAAGAGAAAAACATCCAGTATGCGGCAGTCCTGTGGGCGAAAATGTCTTGTTGATGCTAGAGGTCAGAGGAGAATGAATGGGCCGACTGATTCAAGCTGATAGAAGAGCAACTTTGACTGAAATAACCACTCGTTACAACCGAGGTATGCAGCAAAGCATTTGTGAAACCACAACACGCACAACCTCGAGGCGGATGGGCTACAACAGCAGAAGACCCCACCGGGTACCACTCATCTCCACTGCAAATAGGAAAAAGAGGCTACAATTTGCACGAGCTCACCAAAATTGGACAGTTGAAGACTGGAAAAATGTTGCCTGGTCTGATGAGTCTCGATTTCTGTTGAGACATTCAAATGGTAGAGTCAGAATTTGGCATAAACAGAATGAGAACATGGATCCATCATGCCTTGTTACCACTGTGCAGGCTGGTGGTGGTGGTGTAATGGTGTGGAGGATGTTTTCTTGGCACACTTTAGGCCCCTTAGTTGCAATTGGGCATCGTTTAAATGCCACGGGCTACCTGAGCATTGTTTCTGACCATGTCCATCCCTTCATGACCACCATGTACCCATCCTCTGATGGCTACTTCCAGCAGGATAATGCACCATGTCACAAAGCTCGAATCATTTCAAATTGGTTTCTTGAACATGACAATGAGTTCACTGGACTAAAATGGCCCCCACAGTCACCAGATCTCAACCCAATAGAGCATCTTTGGGATGTGGTGGAACAGGAGCTTCGTGCCCTGGATGTGCATCCCACAAATCTCCATCAACTGCAAGATGCTATCCTATCAATATGGGCCAACATTTGTAAAGAATGCTTTCAGCACCTTGTTGAATCAATGCCACGTAGAATTAAGGCAGTTCTGAAGGCGAAAGGGGGTCAAACACCGTATTAGTATGGTGGTCCTAATAATCCTTTAGGTGAGTGTATATATGTATAGCTTGCATTTATTATTATTATTATTATTATTATTATATAGTGCCTTTAACACCTATCTATCTATCCATTTATTTTAGAACATGGAGAATTTAACATCAGTCTGTCCAATAACTAACCAAAATGCAGCACATTGTCTGAAATTAAATAAACGGCGGAAATAATCTGTCTTTTGAAAATGCATCATGGCTAAACACAACCCACAACGAATCCAAAAGACGCCATCTTAGACAAAAACTGTAAAGAAAATTAAATTTTTAATTGAAACTGCTCTACCAGCTGTCTTACATGGGGTCACATTCTGGCTGGTACAAAACTTTATGCATTCCCATCAGCCCCAGTACACTGCTGCTGCCTCATGGGAATTGTAGTCCTGGTGTTGGCACTAGTGTTTAGTTTGCTCTCCTTCATTATAACTGCTCAACCTGATATGTCACATAGCCTCTATATTATGTTATTATATCTATTTTTATATAGTACTTTTAACATCAATTTATCTGTCAATAAATTCATATCATATTGCCTTTAATTTTAATCTTTTTTTCTATTTATTTTATAGCACCTTTCATATCAATATATTTTTCAATTATATGTATATAGTGCCTTCAACATTTATCAATATTAATTATGGTGTGCCTTTGTATTTCTATCTACTATAAAGCACCTTTCCTATCTATCTATCACATCTTTTAATGTCTTTTATAAAGAGCCTTTTACATGTGTTTGTCTATTAATTATAGACAAACCATCCATTTTCTAACCGAATACAGGGTCACGGGGGTCTGCCGGAGCTAATCCCAGCCAACACAGGGCACAAGGCAGGAACCAATCCTTGGCAGGGTGCCAACTCACCGCAGGACACACATACCCCCACACACACATACACTAGGGCCAATTTAGAATCGCCAATCCACCTAACCTGCATATCTTTGGACTGTGGGAGGAAACCCACGCAGACACGGGGAGAACATGCAAACTCCATGCAGGGAGGACCCAGGAAGCGAACCCGGGTCTCCTAACTGCGAGGCAGCAGCGCTACCCACTGCGCCACCGTGCCGCCCTATTACTTATATAGCACCTTTAATATTAATCTATATGTCTGTCTAATTTATTGACATCATTTTATTTTCTTCTTAATTATATAATGCATTCCACATCTATCTCTTTTAATTATGGTGCACCTTTGTCTGTCAATCTGTTGATCTATCTATGGTATAGAGCCATTCTCTCTCTCTCTCTCTCTCCTTCTCTCTTTCTCTCTCTCACTCTCTCTCTCTCTTCCTCTCTTTCTCTCTCTCACTCTCTTTTTCTCTCTCACTCTCTCCTTCTCTCTCTCCCTCTCTCTCTCTATCTGTCTATCTCTTACGTAGCACCTTTAGCTTCAATCTGTGTACCGTGCAGCCTCTCTGAGGTGTCATTGATCAAGTTTACTCCTGGATGACGAGCGCATTCTTAATATGCCACCCACATGTCAATCTTTGTGTACTTTCATTTATTGTTGATTTCTTTTGTATTTGTATTATCCTAATAAAAAAATCCTAGTGTATTTCTGAAAAAATCTCAAATAAGTGGGCTGCAAAAGTTCCACCCTTTAATGTGAAGTGTGGATTTTTTTGTAAGACTAAGTGGGACCTTACTGACTCTGACTGTTGTAAGGGTCCCACCTTTATAGTGCCTGCATTAATCACTGAGATCTCTAACATTTGGAAAAAGATTTGTATTCTGTGTTTATTTTATTTTTTTGTATGATGTTTAGGCTTCTGCTCCAGATGTGTACAGAGGAAAGTTCCGTGAGGACCACCCGGACCCTGCTAGTGCATATGCAGATGAAGTGAAGGAGATCATCGAGCAAGCACAAAGAAAAGGCCGCCAGGTTTGTGTGTCTCCACTCCACTGCCGTGCTCCTTAATTTGTGACTCTTGTCTGAAGCTGCTCTCCAGTTTGTCCCCTACAGCATGTCCAGCAATTGTCTATGGAGAAAAAGTGAGTGCCCCCTTGCCCCTAGTAGTTGGTTTTGCCCCTCAAATCTCTGACTGGGAGAAAGTTCCTCCTCACTCCTCCATGCCACATTCTTTCAGCTGCTCAATCTTTGAAGTGTGCCTTGTGTCTGCAAATCTCCCCTCCATCAGCATCTTGATGGGATTCAGATCCGGGCACTGACTTGGCCATCTCTGAATCTTACATTTCTTTCTTTTCCATTTTCCACTCCTATGGCAGACTAGTGGGGTCTGTTTTATGTCTTTTCATGTCAGACCACCAGCCTCCATTCCATCCCTGTCCTTCGGTCTCGTCCACTTCTATTCCTTCCAGGATGACTTCCTAGAAGAGGGGCTCATGCTTCTAAAACTTGTCCTCCTTCTTCCTGTAAGCCTTCAACCCCCAAACCACAAATTCCATGCCCTGGGGTAGCACATAACCAAAAAGGCCAAAAAGGTGCCCAAGCAACAACTGGCAAAGCCCACTTCCCTGCCAGGTCAAATGTTTGAAAATTAGATATCGTTACACATTAATTAAAAAGAAACAGGATCACAGTCTATGCTAGATATCAATCTCCATTAGATGGGGGTCACCATTTCTTTTTTACAGATGGATAGACAAAGACCACTGGTTTCTTTTGGGTGGGTGGGTGTTTATGTTAGTATTATGATTGTTTGATCTGCAGATGAATGGACATTGAGATTCCAGTTACTCTTCTGCAGATGGGGCATCACTTACTTATTAACAAGGCTGCATTATAGACCCCCCCCCAAGCCCCGGGTGACTTAGCTCCTTAATAGAGAGGTGATCGTACCCTTTAACAATGCCGCAAGGGGACACGGGGACGTTTAATGCAGTGAGGGACTTCATTGAGTCGGATACTCCATCGGTTCTTTCATCACGCATCCCCTTAGTCATTATGATGCATGGATACTCCATTCTTTCATCGAATCTGACAGGGCAGGGAGGATCCCCTTTGTCATTGTCATAGTGTGCAGATACACCATTGTTATATCGAGCTGGGTGTTGTTGGTAGAAGTCAGATACTCCATCAGTTCTATCATCAAGCATCCCCTTGGTCACTATAATGTGTGTCCCCTATAATGTGTGTCCCCTTGGTCATTATATTAAGCCTTGAGTCAGATACTCCATTGTTTTATCGAGCTGGGGGGCGGTGAGAGAAGTCAGATACTCCATTGGTTCTTCTGTTGAGCATCCCCTTGGTCATTTTGGGGTGTGTATATTTCATCGTTTCACAGATGGAGTTGGATACTCCACCAGTTCTTTCATTGAGGATCCCCTTTGTCATTATAGAGTGCAGATACTCCATCGTTATATCGAGCTGGGTATTGTTGGCAGAAGTCAGATACTCCATTGGTTCTTTCATCAAGCATCCCCTTGGTCATTATGACGTGTGACTACTCCATTGTTTCATGAAATCTGAAGGGGCAGGGAAGAGTCAGATACTCCATCGTTTCATCAAGCCGGCAAGTGAGGACGGAGAGTTGGATACTCCATCAGTTCTTTCATCGAATGTCCCCTTGGTCATTATGTCAAGCCTTGAGTCAGATACGCCATTGTTTTATCAAGCTGGGGGGCAGTGGGAGAAGTCAGATACTCCATTGGTTCTTCTGTTGAGCATTCCCTTGGTCATTTTGGGTTGTGTATATTCCATAATTTAACTGGGGCAGAGGGATTTGGATACTCAATCGGTTCTTTTATCAATCCGCCCCTTGGTCATTACGATGCAAGGATACTCCATTATTTCATGAATTCTGGGGGGGTTATGTCAGGGAAGAATCAGATAATCAGATACTCCATTGTTTCATCAAGCCGGAAGGTGGGGAGAGAGAGTTGGATACTCCATCGGTTCTTTCATCGAATGTCCCCTTGGTCATTCTAGTGTGCAGACACTCCATCGTTATATCGAGCTGGGTGCCAGTGGAAGAAGTCAGATACTCCATTGGTTCTTTCTGGTCATTTTGGCGTGTGGATATTCCATCGTTTCACGGGGGCTGAGGGAGTTGGATACTCCATTGGTTCTATCATCAATTATCCCCTTGGTCATTTTGACGTGTGGATACTCCAATGTTTCATTGTTTCAGGGGGTTCAGGGAAGAGTCAAATACTCCATAATTTCATCAAGCCAGGAGGTGGAGAGGGAGAGTCGGGTACTCCATCGGTTCTTTCATCAAATGTCATTATGGAGTGTGGATACTCCATCATTATATCAAGCCTTGAGTCAAATACTCCATCGTTTGAAGAAGTCAGATACTTCATTGGTTCTTTCGTTAAGCATCCCCTTGGTCATTACAGTGTGTGGATAATCCATTGTTTCATTGAGCTGGGGGGCCGGCGAGGGGGGTCCTATCCCCTTGGTCATTATGGTGTGCAGGTACCCCATCATTTTATCGACTTGTACTGGTGAAACGTCTCATTGCCGACCTGATGGCAGATCTGCCCCTGCTTATTCATTTCTCTGATGACCGATCTCGTGCAGTGATGTACACTCTTGTTAATTTTCAATAAGCCTCCTTCCCTGCTCATTCACGTTTTTTTGTTGTTTTTATTAAATCTGATGCAAATACGGATCATTATTGTTTTCCTCAAGGGCATGAGAGAATAATACAGAGAATATTTGGAAGACCAGGAGATGGATTTGAGTCAAAGCCAGAGACGGGTCAAACCGAGGGGACGTTAACTCAAATACCAAAGCCAAACGTTAGCCAAGACTCAAAGTGAAAGGGGAAAGCGAAAAAGTCTTCCAAACCAAAATTCAAAAATAAACACGCAGAGCTCTTTGTTTTTTAATCCTGCTCACGGAAAGTACATGAGGCGTATTTAAGGCATATTTTGTCGCAAGAGGCAACATCTGAAACCACGCCCCCTGGCAACTGGAAGGGGCGTCCTAGCAATGGGGCTTATAGGATGACGGCACCCATTACAAAAACAAAATGGTGTCACGGTAACATGAAAACAATCGATTGATTATTACCAACTGTCAGACATGAAGATAAATAAGAAGTTGGAATCCAGAATTGTTACGGGGTATAAAAACCCCTCTAGTTCACGTATGCCTTTTTGAAAGCAGTCCACTCGTTTTTAAAGAGTACGGCTCATAACATTTATGTCTTCTACTTTTGTTTAGATTGCTGCCTTCATCGCCGAATCTCTTCAGAGTTGTGGGGGTCAAGTCCTTCCGCCGCCAGGCTACTTCCAGAAAGTGGCACAGTAAGTATAACCGAGTGACAAGGTGGCAGCAGCAGCCTTTTGGTGGCACACACTGGTGCTCTCTAGTGGCCGGAGGGGTACAGCTCAGGGGGTGAAAATTCAGTTCACGTTTTTAATTGTGCCAAGACGTTTGGTTTGTCAGGGGAGCATATCTTGGAATGACGGTCCACCAACGGGTTGCTGGCCTTTTGTCCCTTCTCGTTTAACAGGCACGTGCGAGGTGCAGGCGGTGTCTTCATAGCCGATGAAGTCCAGGTGGGCTTTGGCCGTGTTGGGAAGCACTTCTGGGCTTTTCAACTGCAAGGAGAGGACTTCGTGCCAGACATCGTCACCATGGGGAAGCCTATCGGCAACGGACATCCGATGTCTTGTGTGGTCACGACTAAGGACATCGCTGACAGCTTCTTGAACTCCGGGATGGAATACTTTAACACGGTGAGCTTTTCTTGACCTTTTAGTTCTCAGATATGTCCTCTGTTATTCCTCCCAAGGTGGCTTTATACACCAAACGTGAGGGGCGTTTTTAAATTTCATGATTGGTCCCCCCACCTGTTTGGCTGTAGGATAATCTGAACTCTTCAGGACTTTGAGTCAGAATGGCTTTGGGTTGTTCACCTTGGTATAAGTCATTGAGGTTATGCTTAAGTCACATTAACACACTGGTGAGGCTTCAGCTGGAGTTCTGCATGGAGTTTTGGCCTCCATATTACGAAAAAGACATAGCAGCACTAGAGGAATTCTGAAGGAGAGAACTCGGCTGAATCATGACTATGAATGACCATTAAGGGTGATGAGGAGGGAGAGACCCTATCAGTTTAAGCAAATGGAGACTAAGAGGTGACACGACTGAAGTTCCTGCATGTCTCTGGTGCCAAGTGCACAGCACGTGTCACCAAACCACTGCAGAGAATTCAATATGCAATAGCAGGTCTGAAGTTCAACCAGTCCAGGAGGACACAAGTCACTCCTCTCTTCACATCACTACACTGGCTTCCTGTAGCGGCACATATTATGTTCAAATCCTTGATGGTCACCTACAGAGCAGTCAGACTGCACCAATGTATACAGACACACTGGTGAGGTCCTCTGCTCCTGTTCATCCACTCAGACCCACTGGTGAGACCACCTCTGCTGTGGGGTACCAAATCTCAATCCAGACTCTGGCCGGTGGATTAAACTTCCCACCTCCATCAAAAGTACTGACGTCCTCAAAGTGTCTGAAGACTCGCCTGTTGGGTGAACCTCTGTCTAACCTGAGCTTAGAGTCTAGGTTTTGTCATCTGGGAATTGGAACTCGCTTGGGCTGTATATTGAGTGAAAGGCACTATAAACAGATGTCTAGATAGATTGAAAGCACTATATAATAGATAGATAGATAGATAGATAGATAGACAGATAGATAGATAGACAGATAGATAGATAGATAGATAGATAGATAGAAAAGGAACAGACTCATAGATACAGTGAAAGGCACTATAAACAGATACATAGACAGATGAAAGGCACTATATAATAGATAGATAGGTATGCACTATATAGTATGGAGATACATTAGGTATGAAAGTACTCTATCTCTATATAATTGATAGATGATCTACTGTATCACACTGGGACCAATTTGGAGTTGGAAATTATCTTTGAAAGCCACATACTCAAAGGGAGTTAGTGCCACCTCCACAGTATCTGTGACATGAACTGAAGTCTCCTGAGGCCACAGCCATCAACATCATCCACTCTGCCACTCTCTAACTGATTCTGTCATTTTCTAAAACCCCCACATGTGAGAGACTGTAGCGCTCCGTCTCCTTCCTGGTGTCTGGTGACTGTTATGGTTGGCTGTGCTGACATTTGTCTTCCTTCTCCAGTTTGGAGGTAACCCTGTGTCCTGTGCCATCGGATTAGCTGTGCTGGATGTCATTGAAAATCAAGCTCTCCAGAGACACGCCGCTCAAGTGGGCGATTACTTAATAGCCCTGTTGAATGAGCTGAAAGAAAAGCATCCTTTGATTGGAGACATAAGGTATGAAACTGGGACCACTGCCAGCTCCACGCGCCTGCCTGACTGGGCACTGCCAGCTTGCGCTGCTCTAAGTGGAGTGTCTGTGCAGTGTAACATGAGTGCCTCTGACTCAGGCCTGAGTGCTCTTAACATTTGTTCAGGGGGCCTAAAATGAGACTAAGTACCCCTGGTGAATTCAGGACAGACAGAGTGCGCTCCATGGGGTCAGGCAAAGCAGAACACTCTGTGAGCAGACCAGTAGGAGTCCTCGCAGTGATTTATTGTATGGTAGGCCAGGAGAACATGTGTCTGTCTGTCTGTCATATAGTGCATTCTATCTATCTATCTATCTATCTATCTATCTATCTATCTATCTATCTATCTATCTATCTATCTATTATATAGTGCATTCTATCTATCTATCTATCTATCTATCTATCTATCTATCTATCTGTCTATCTATCTATCTGTCTGTCTTCTATCTGTCTGTCTGTCTGTCTGTCTGTCATATAGTTCTATCTATCTATCTATCTATTATATTATCTGAAGATGATTGCGTAAAAGGCACTATCTATAAATTGTAAAAGGCGCTATATAGCGCCCGACCCGGCACAGACCATGCAGAGGCAAATGTACAAAACACAGGCTTTATTGTTTTTTCTTCACCCGTGGGCGCACGTCTTCTCCGTGACCCACAGGCAATACACAGTCCCAAAAGCACCAAACAAACTACAACCAACCCTTTCTGCCACCCCCGCTCCTCCTAGGCAACCTCGTCCTCTTCCTCCCAATTCTGGCCCAGAATGGAGGGAGGTTGCCTGCTTTATAGCCCACCTGGAAGTGCTCCAGGTGCCTGACCAGCTGGTCTTAATTGCACCTCCGGGTGGGGCTGGTAAGTCGTCCATTGTAGCGGCTGGCTCTCTGCAGCACCCCCTAGCGGCCACCCCTTCTCCCAACCGGCCTGTGGTGGATTCCATGTCCCACGGGGGAGACTGAGGAAGGACCCACGGCCAGGGAGGCTGCCCCCAGGCGCCCCGGGGGAGGCATTGCACTGTCCATGGTGGCTCCCCCGGGACGTATGTAGCAGAGGCGTCCCGGCCGGGCATGGGACCCGGCTGTCCGTCACAATATATAATTCACTAATATATAGACAGTGAGCGCAAGTAAGACAGAGCCATGCCCACCAACTCACAGAGCTCTGCCCGCCAACTCTAACTCTCCTCCAGTGTCCACCCTCAAAACTGGTCCTGCCCACACGCAGCCGACATGGCATTTCTCGCCAAGCATCTGCAGTACGCTTAAATCGCTCAGTCCAATCCAACAGCATCTGTAACGAATGCTTTTTGAGGAGAACCCTAGGCAGGATTTACGACGATACAATGCCCTGACATCTCACACCGATGTTGCAGCGATTTTCGTCAGAGAAGATGGCGAACCGCCTGCCGAAAGGGACATTTGCATCTGTCCCATTGGCAACTCCCGTAAACAGATTTCCACCCTCAATATGAATTGCGATCCTATGGTTTACAAACTTCTATTGCCTTATTGAGACATTGGCTGGCACAAAGATTTACAACATGTTCCGATAAAAGAACCGCCAAGCGAAGAAGGCTTACTCAATGCCAATTCTACGCGTACAGATTAGCAATGAGGAATACATTTAGTATTTTGCACTCCAGCGGTGAACTATTTCAACACTACGTCGTAGATGCGTATGTTAAAACAGAGGGCGCACGTCTCAACTATCTCAGATTACATCAACAAGATCTGCACGTGGAACAATACAAAGGACTGTCAGACGCACTGCAAGAAAACGCTGAAAATAACAACGTACGTGTGGGCAAAATGATCAGATTACCGTCCACATGTCCAGGAAGTCCAAGATACATGCAACAAAACTAGCAGGATGCCATGGCCGGACAGCCTCATCTATTTATCACTTTCACATGTAATCCTGCTTGGCCGGAAATTCTACATGCACAGTCGGATACCCAAAGACCGGAGCACAGACCGGATATTGTAGTACGAGTCTTTTGGATTAACTGCAGGAATTACTTAGAGACATTCTACAACATCTTTTTGAGGTTGTTATTAATTATATTTACGTAATCGAATTTCAGAAGCGCGCCCTTCCTCATACCCACATGCTGTTTACTCTTCACAATAATTCTAACAACCAGTCTTCAGCCACGCTCAGTTGTCCGTGGCTTTTTCTAGGGTTAGATCTTTCGACTCCTTATCTGTTGTCACCACCAAAACACCGATTCACACCTGTGTCTTTCGAGAAGTATTTCTTTCTTCTTGATTTCTGAATTCCTTTCTCACTGTTTTCCGTTCCTATTCTTACAGCGCTGTATGCACCGGCGGGCTTCTGCTAGTATAATATAAAGACCTAATTTCCAGTTATTTGAAAGGCTCTTCTGTGGTGGAGGACTTTGTTTTTCAGACCACTTTGTGTTTGTTGTTCCCCCTTCAGAGGCACCGGGCTGTTTGTCGGGGTGGACATGGTGAAGGATCGTCTGAAAAGAACGCCGGCCACAGCTGAAGCTCAGTTTATGATCTACAGGTAAGAGAGCAGCCGCCTGTTAAATGCCAGTGTCCCATGAAGCCAGAACCCATAGGGGCAGCACTGAGGGCAAACCAGAGACTAAACGTGGATAAGATGGCAGAAGTCAAACCCACTTGGCCAAGATAGCGTGTCCAATATGGCACAGAGGTTATTGCTGCTGCCTCATGGCCCCAGGAGACTGCTGGTTAGCTTTGTTTCCTGTTATCTCCAGTTCCGTTAGTCTAATAGTAGATTGAATATTTTATTTTCCTGGCCCTTTATGAGTGAACATGCCCTGTGATGTCGTGGGACCACACGCAGAGCTGGTTTTCGTCTAGTGCCCTGTAGCCCTGGGCTGAACAGGTGCCCACCAGGACGTTACACCTCCATTTGTTATAGTAATCAGACCCCAACATTTTATTTTTATGGTGCAGCCTTGTGCTAAATTATTTAAATTTGCTTGTTCCCTGGTCAAACAACACTCAGTACCCCATAATACCCCATAATTGCAGTAATTTTTGTGAATTTCATAAAGACATCAGAAAGTTTTTCTTCACAAAGAGAACCACAGACAAGATCCAGCCATCCACTCATTTTCTGCAGCTTGTCCAGGTCCAGGGGGAAGCAGTCTAACCAAAGATGCCCAGACCTTCCTTTTCCCCGCCACCTCCTCCATCTCCTCTGTGGGGGTTTTTTACTGAGGTGTCCCCAGGCCAGCTGAGAGACGTAATCTCTTCAATGTATCCAGGGTCTGTCCCAAAGACCCCTTCTGGTTGGACATGCCCCAAAACACCTGCCCAGGGAGACATCCAGGAGGCCCCTCAGCAATGCCACTTTGAGCTCCTCCCGAATGTTGGCACCCCTCACCGTGTCTCTAACGCTGAGCCCAGATGCCCTGTGAAGTAAGGTTGTTTCTGCTTCTCGTATCCCTGATCCACTTCTTTCAGTCACCACCCAAAGCTCTTGAGCACAGGTTAGGGTAGGAGCGGCGATCGGCCGGGAAATCCACTGATTGCTCCTACCCACCTGTCGATCTCCCACTCCCTTCTTCCCTCACTCATGAACAAGACCCCAAGGTCCTTAAATGTCTCCGCTTGAGGCAGCCCCTCGTTCCACACCCCAGCCCACCCTTTCCCCTGACTGATAACCACAACCTCAATCATGTTAAGCTTCAGTATGTTGGTTTTGTTTATCTGCCCTGTCACCTTTGTGTTGAGCCAAAGGACACGGGGCCACCCGATTGTGCCGCCGGAGTCTTGGCTCAACTGGAGTTTAAGGCAGAACTTCGGCGTTGCATTCTTTTCACTTCCTGTTGGTGTTTTTGCTTCTTTTTTGATGGTTGACTTTACTGAATTTAACTTCTGCTCATCTCGGGTTTATTTTGTTTGTGTTCGCCTCTTTTTTTAACCCTGCTTGTTTATTTTTCCACGTCCTTTTGAATTCTTTAGTAAATTTTGAAATATTAAAGGAACTCTGTTACATTTTCCTTTGGCGCCAGTGTTATTATGCGCTGTTCATTTCATTCATTTTTCCTTCTGTGTTTTCTCCCAGTCTTTGGGGAAAACTGGGGTTGTTCTACCAAGGAAATCGGATTTTGTCATTGGTTTCTTTTGCTTTCCTTTCAAACATAATAATCTTCTTATGATGCCATTTTCGAGTGGGAGTGCGTGACATGTGTCACCATCGCGTGGGATTCCGATTTATGCGTTGTGATTGAAAAACCCCCACATAAACCCCCACACAAACACAGTCCCGGGTTCAAATGAAGGGTGGTTTATTCTACAAAGATATCTCAGTGAAGC
Source organism: Polypterus senegalus (assembly GCF_016835505.1). Classification (NCBI taxonomy): domain Eukaryota; kingdom Metazoa; phylum Chordata; class Cladistia; order Polypteriformes; family Polypteridae; genus Polypterus; species Polypterus senegalus. The sequence continues at coordinate 4,458,700 of NC_053160.1, forward strand.
ACAGCTTTTCTCTCCTCCAGTTGAGTGTTGTTCTCCTTCCTCCCGGCTCTGACTCGCCTGAACAAGGCAGTGAAGTCCCTTTTATTGAGGACCCGGAAGTAGTTCTGGTGCCAGGGCAACTGCCCGCTGGAGATACTTCTGGGTTACACAGATGCTCCACATAATAGGGAGTACCTCTCCCTGTAGCACCCTCTTGCAGCATCCATGGACCCCAGCAGGACTGTGCTGCCGGACTACAACTCCCAGCATTCTCTGCTGGTTCCCAAATGGGTGCCGATATTGAGGGCTGCTGCCATCTAGCAACTGTGGGGAGTAAACAAACCTCAAACCCCCGGAGACAGACATTCCCTGTCCTCTTCTTCTTTCCCGGCCAGGGAAATGTGTTACACTTGTGCTAATTCAGAACACCTGTCCATTTGCTTGGGGCTTCCTGTCCAGGTAAGGAATCGTCCCCTTGATTGATAGAGATGTCGGTCCATCCACTTGGCTCGAGTAAGTCGCCTTTCCCTCTCTCTCTCTCTCAGTTGGGATGCCAGTCCATCCCGTTGTGGCCTTCCGTCTGGGTAAGGGACCTTCCCCTCTTCTGGTAGGGATGCCCACCTATCCCGTGTGGCACTCGCAGTGTCTTTGGATAACAATTCTCTGTCTTTCTGATCTCACTACTCGCTGACTTCCTTTTCATTCACTGGGGCCCAACCACGGAGAGAAAACTGAGAGAAACACGTATAAAGGAAAAAAACAAACAAACAAATAGCGATTAAACGAGAGAGAAAAATCAAAATCAAAGACCGAGAAAGAATTCAAACCAAAAATGTGAGAAGCAAAACTAGGAGTGAGAATTTCTTTTTTTCCCCAGAGATTGAATAAAGAAATGAACCTCCAGCCGACCTTTCATCCCGTCACACCGTTTACCCTCAGGTCACCGCCTAGGAGGCCCCGCCCCTCGAAGTGCGGGAAGCAGAGCTAGTGATGGTGACACAAAACACAGCGGCCATGATGTTCGATAAAAAAAACTGAACCGATAACAAGTCACCCGGAGCCTTAACATGACAAATGGGGTTTTTGATTCTTGATTTTACGTTTCTGCCTTGGCGGAAGAGCAGTTGTTTCTTTTGGGATTTGAACCATGCTTGTAATATCCATCCAACCATCCATTATCCAACCTGCTATATCCTAACTACAGGGTCATGGGGGTCTGCTGGAGCCAATCCCAGCCAACACAGGGCACAAGGCAGGAAACAAACCCTGGGCAGGGTGCCAGCCCACCGCAGGGCACACACACAGACACACACTAAGGACAATTTAGGATCACCAATGCACCTAACCTGCATGTCTTTGGACTGTGGGAGGAAACCGGACTACCTGGAGGAAACCCACGCAGACACGGGGAGAACATGCAACCTCCACATGGAAGCGAACACGGGTTTGCTTACTGCGAGGCAGCAGCGCTACCCACTGTGCCACCGTGCCGCCTTGCTTGTAATATCTGACCATAATTCATCCCCTCATCCTTTAATTAACATCTTTTTTATTGTCTATTTTTGAGAAAGAACACAGACATTTTTCTTTTTGTTATTGTATGACATTTCTAAAATCCATCCATCCATCCATTTTCTAACCCGCTGAATCCGAATACAGGGTCACGGGGGTCTGCTGGAGCCAATCCCAGCCAACACAGGGCACAAGGCAGGAACCAATCCTGGGCAGGGTGCCAACCCACCGCAGATTTCTAAAATGGAAAACATAAATAAATCAAACATCTCATTCAGTTCTGGTCTAGGCCTATTGGATCGACCCGAGCCCAACTCTAAGGGCAGGCTTGTGGCCTACACTGGTCCAGAATTTGGGGGGTAAGCCTTTGTTTTTTTTTTGTTTTTTTTCTAATTTTCCCCTAGAGGAAGCAGCCGCTCCTCCAAAACCCACTCTTAAACGCTGTTACAATGGGAAACAAGCACGGCCTTTCACCTCCTCTTTGCGGGATCAGCTGTAGCCTGGTGCTGTGCCACGTGATGACCTTCGAACATTTAAAAGATGGCACCGCAGCTCCCCTTGTGTCTCACTGCCCTGTCTCTCTTCCCCCAGACTCCCTCTGCTCCGGTCGCTGCTCCTGAGCCTCTCCGCCCCTTCGAACAGGAAGACTTTGTGTTCTTTTGACCAGGAGTCGTAGCCGAGGTGGCCGGTTTGTCAGCTGTAACTTGTGCGGTCGGATCGCTCCTAAAAGAGACTTGTGTTTGTTCTGCCTGATTTGTAAGAAAGTTTCAATTGCTGGGAAAACCTCCTGAGTTCCTCCTGTGCAACTTTGTGACTAAAGTGTGACAATCTCCATTTTAGAACACTCACCCCCATTTCTGGGCCGGTGTAGGCCACAAGCCTCCCCTTAGAGTAGGGCTTGGGTCAATCCAGTAGGCGCAAACTGGCATTGAATGAGATGTTTGATTTATTTGTTTATTTCTATTTTTCAGTTGTTAAGACCGAGTTGCCCATTTTGTGCCTCGTTGTGACAGGAATCTCCACACTAGTGAGGTCAGGCTCTGAAGTGTCTGTGGAATAATTGGGTTCAGGGATTATCGTCACATCCCAGACATTTCCTTGTCTGTGGCTCAAAGCCACGGCATCTCCAACCATCTCATCGACGCCTGCCTTTGTAAATTTTACAGGCTTAAAGAAGAGCACATCATCCTCAGCGCCGATGGTCCTCACCGGAATGTTTTAAAATTTAAACCTCCAATGTGCTTCTCTCGAGAAGACGCCAAGTTCGTGGTGGACAAAATCGACGCCATCTTAAGTGGTAAGTGTGACATACAGTAACGTGCATTTCGGTCGGTTCTTTTTAACAGGATCCCGTCGCAGAGGTTTTCATTTTTTATCCGTCTTGTTCATGAGATGCATATTTCGACCCACAGCATCATGTGAATAAATTCAAGGAAGTTACGCAATAGATATTATGGCTGATAGTTCAATACGTCTCGGCGGAAAACCGACATCTTGAAATTTGCCGATGCGGTGAACTTCATTTCAAAGATCGCATTTTGATTTTGACCCTTGGTCTTCATTTTACACTTTGGATTCCCGATGTCCTGGCTTTTGAAGGTTTCACCATCCTAAATTCTTGACAGCCTGATTCCATTTAGGTCGCGTTTATCAACCCCAGGGGCCTCATGTATAAACGGTGTGTACGCACAGAAATGTTGCGTAAGAACTTTTCCACGTTCAAATCGTGATGTATAAAACCTACACTTGGCGTAAAGTCACGCACTTTTCCACGGTACCTCATGCCTTGTCGTACGCAAGTTCTCCGCTCGGTTTTGCAGACTGGCGGCACCCAGCGTCAAAGCAGTGCTACTGTTCTTGTGTGGTTACTCCTTATTTTCCTGAGGCGGCTTTATAAATACACCGAAAATAACCGCATATTGTTTATTAGTGTAATGCATCTGATTGTAATTAACTTGTAACAATATAATGGTCCAGGGAACAGCCATAGTATTCCAAATACCATAACTGCTTTAGCGTTGTTACTCTCACTGCACCTTCCTCTTCTTATTTTTCTTCTTCTTCTTTCAGCTCCTCCCGTTAGGAGTTGCCACAGCGGATCATCTTTTTCCATATTACTCTCACTGCACCACTCGGAGTATTTATATCACTGTATCTGAGTGTGAATCACAGCAGCAGCTGATCGGAAAGAGAATTATCGGTATACAGCTTCAAGCACACGCTGTCTCAGCCACTGCAAAACGTTTCAAAGCCTTTCCTGTACGGACCTCGCGGTTCAAAACCGTTTAATCCCAAGAACTTTAAATGCACTCAATCAACTGCTCCTTGTAGAACTGTTAATACTTATAAGTACAATCACCGCACTGTAAACTTGAACTACAGTTATAATATCTCACAACCTGAGCCACTTTATAAAGCGCGTATTTACATATGATGATGATATCATTTTTAAGATGAAATGCAGCAAAATATGTTTGTTAAATTATACAGATAAAACTTTAACTTCATTTAAATAATCTATATTCTTCACTGGGAGTGTCGTGAAGGATAGAATAATTAAACATGTACTACGAAGATATTTCAATGTTCCTTAAACGTTTTGAAGAATCGGCGCTAAGCTTACAGATGGCTTAACTTCTATTACAGAGCTGATTGTGTGGCGATCGGTTACTTGGGGAAAGAAAAGCACTGACTGCAGTGGCGGCTACGCCAACATATATTGAATATAAAACAGAAAGAGAGAATAACAACACAGCTAAAAATGCAGCGACAAATTTTGGCAAAAGTTAAATGCTTGTGTCATGAGCACGAGGCGGCTATGCAGTGTCCACAACGGACGAGGCCATCCACCGGGCATAAGCTACCTTACTGACATTGGCGGGCGAAGGAGCCACCGATTCTTCCTCTGCCCAGTGCCACCACAAGCCTAGAGCTGCCCCTGAGTACTGCTGCAATAAATTATTTCATCGAAGTGAAACACATGTTTAATAACGTGCTTTAACTCCTATCATCATGAAAATGACATCACGTATACATCTCAGTATTTTAGTTATTCAGAGAGCTGTAATATCACTAATGTAATGGACTCTGTGTCCAGTTGGAGGAAGAGAGCCGGTTTAAGAAGCAAGTAGTGATTCACACACACAGAGCACATAGAAGATCAAATACAAAACAAAGCATTTAACGTGCTACTTTAATTACGATGTGATTTGAGAAACTGGTTAATTAAACGATTTTAAGATGAAGTTTATGATGTTCTACTTTAATGACAAAATAAACTACGTGATTAAAGTGGAAATGTCGAGATTGAAGTTGACATTTCGTGCTTTTTCCCCACTGTGTGCCTTTTTTCTCTGTACCCTAATAAACTTTCATATGACACTCAGACAGTGGGCTACAACTCTTCTTTTCACGGCGACTTTGATATGTGACTTCTTTTTTATTTCCGGCACTGTGCGATTTTGTGAACTTGAGCTTTCAAGTTTCTCCAACACGCTATGTCACTCGATCAACTTCATTTTGTTGATTATACCACGGTTTATTTGAACAAATAGTATGTTTTTCCTTTGCCTCCACTTGGTATTCGCTGAAATTCTTATATTTTCCCCCGTGCTTTTCCCATTGTCTTTTCACAGAAGGCTGAGCTTAAGGGCGATTTATATTGATTTGCATATTCAAAGAGGCGTAATTCTGGGAGGAGTTGGGGCGTTACATAATGCGTGCAGCGTTAGTTTTCACGCTGATCGGGATTTATGTAGCGGAAGAACGTGGAATTTGGAGTACGCACAGATTCCTGCATCGGGATTTTTCTGTGCGTAAGCACGTTTCGGCTTTTGTTCTTACGCCATGTTATAGTGCGAGTTCTACGCACGGCGTTATACATGAGGCCCCTGGTGTCCGAGTTTTAACACTTGAAATGTGCATACAGCGACTGTCCGTACGAAAGTCCGGATTTATTAAAGAAAATTTTGTAACAATTCATCTCACATGCTGACACGAGACGATCGCTACCCTAATCTGTCCTAAGTGACGGCAGATGATAAAAGGATAGGCCAGTATCACACCCCAATAAATCTCCCGTATACCCCTTATTCTACACCAGGGGTGCCCACACTTTCTCGGCTTGCGAGCTGCTTTTAAAATGACCAGGTCAAAATGATCTACCTACATTAAAAATTATATATATATATATAAACAGTTGTGCTTGAAAGTTTGTGAACCCTTTAGAATTTTCTAGATTTCTACATAAAAATATGACCTAAAACATCATCAGATGTTCACTCAAGTCCTAAAAGTAGATAAAGAGAAACCAGTTCAACAAATGAGACACAAATATTATACTTTGTCATTTATTTATTGAGGCAAATGATCGAATATTACATATTTGTGAGTGGCAAAGGTATGTGAACCTCACGGATGATCAGTCAGTTTGAAGGTGAAATTCGAGTCAATGGGATGCCAATCAGGTGTGAGTGGGCACCCTGTGTGATTTAAAGAACAGGATCTATCAAAGTCTGCTCTTCACAACACATGTTTGTGAAAGTGTATCATGGCACAAACAAAGGAGATTTCTGAGGACCTTACAAAAAGAGTTGGTGATGCTCATCAGGCTGGAGAAGGTTACAAAACCATCTGTAAAGAGTTTGGACTCCACCAATCCACAGTCAGACAGATTGTGTACAAATGGGGGACATTCAAGACCATTGTGACCCTCCCCAGGAGTGGTAGACCAACAAAGATCACCCCAAGAGCAAGGCACACGTGTAATAGTCGGCGAGGTCACAAAGGACCCCAGGGTAACTTCTAAGCAACTGAAGGCCTCTCTCACATTGGCTAATGTTCATGTTCATGAGTCCACCATCAGGAGAACACTGAACAACAATGGTGTGCATGGCAGGGTGGCAAGGAGAAAGCCACTGCTCTCCAAAAAAAACATTGCTGCTCATCTGCAGTTTGCTAAAGATCACGCGGACAAACCAGAAGGCTACTGGAAGAATGTTTTGTGGACGGATGAGATCAAAATAGAACTTTTTGGTTTAAATGAAAAGCGTTATGTTTGGAGAAAGGAAAACACTGCATTCCAGCATAAGAACCTTATCCCATCTGTGAAACATGGTGGTGGGAGTATCATGGTGTGGGCCTGTTTTGTTGCATCTGGGTCAGGACAGCTTGCCATCACTAATAGAACAACGAATTCTGAATGATATCAGATAATTCTAAAGGAAAATGTCAGGACATCTGTCCATGAACTGAATCTCAAGAGAAGGTGGGTCATGCAGCAAGACAACGACCCTAAGCACACAAGTCGTTCTACCAAAGAATGGTTACAGAAGAATAAAGTGAATGTTCTGGAATGGCCAAGTCAAAGTCCTGACCTTAATCCAATCGAAATGTTGTGGAAGGACCTGAAGCGAGCAGTTCATGTGAGGAAACCCACCAACATCCCAGAGTTGAAGCTGTTCTGTACGGAGGAATGGGCAAAAATTCCTCCATGCCGGTGTGCAGGAATGATCAGAAGTTACTGGAAACGTTTAGTTGAGTTATTGGGGGGTCACAGCAGATAATGAAAGCAAAGGTCCACATACTTTTGCCACTCACAAATATGTAATGTTCGGTTATTTTCCTCAATAAATAAATGATCAAGTATAATATTTTTGTCTCATTTGTTTAACTGGTTTCTCTTTATCTCCTTTTAGGACTTGAGTCAAAATCTGATGATGTTTTAGGTCATATTTATAGAGAAATCTAGAAAATTCTAAAGGGTTCTCAAACTTGTATCTATATATATTTACGAGCTGGAGTACCTGATGTTGCCCGGGAATCTATACCTGGTGAATTGACCAAATGAAAGAAACAGAACATAGAAATAGAACAAACAGTTTTGTGATTCATATTTTATTGTAATAGTAGGTAATATACAGTAAGTGGTCATTCCGGAGCCTTTGGATTCAGTATATTTTTTGTTTTCTCTTGTGGTGCGAAAATGAACAAATTCTGAGGATTGCCCACTTTAGAACATGGTACATAGAGATGTGTGTGTAAAAAGCATGGATTTTCCAAATTCATGCCTTTAACTTGCAGTGATTGCCGTTGAGCTTTATTAATTGACATAGCAAAAGCCAAACGAACAGGAAATTGTAGTAGTTAGTAGTAGTTTGAAATCAAAGGGTAAATCATTCGGAATTAGCGGAATTGTTGGTATGAAAACATCGTCACGTCGTGTGCAACACTTCAGACGCCCTTGAAATAGACTTTTTTCAGGCATCGGAAGTGGACTTTCTAATTCTACGTCTTTTTTTTGTGGCACGGGTATAATAGCAAAAAGCAGGACAATTATAATGTGTTACATTGTATTACGTATGGAATAAGCACCACGGTGAGATGAATGCATGTTATTTACAATACATCGCATAGCAAACAAATGGCACCAGTCAGTTAGAAAGACCAAGACTGAAATCGTACTGTGAGTTAGAAAGCGAGCAAATAGCACCACAAATACGGAAAGCCAGTCAGGCGCAGTGGGTCGGTCACGTTTTACATCCATACGCCAGTTCCCCTTCACCCGATGAAAGCAGTCTGCCTTCTCATACTTGGACACTTCCGCCATCTCTTGGCAATTTAAAGAAACATGGGTAAAGAGAGACGCACAGAGACCAAAGCTGCCGCGAGATGGCGCCGCTGTTAATGTCTGTTGCAACGTGCGGCCATCTTGTCGATGATAAGTACCGGCACCTGGGCCGAATGTTGTGTTGTTGAAAAGTTGCCCTACGCTTCACCACAAACATTTGTCCGAACCAAACATACCCCATGACCTCCTCCTGGTCACAAAGGAGCCCCATGCCCAGTTTGGTGGCGATCGGATGCCCGGTGCAGATTTGTATGGAGGACAAACAAACATACATACATAGATCGATTGACTCTGTTTTATATATATATATATATATATATATATATATATATATATATATATACATACAGTGGGATGCAAAAGTTTGGTCAACCTTGTTAATAGTCATTATTTTCCTGTATAAATCGTTGGTTGTTATGATAAAAAATGTCAGTTAAATATATCATATAGGAGACACACACAGTGATATTTGAGAAGTGAAATGAAGTTTATTGGATTTACAGAAAGTGTGCAATAATTGTTCAAACAAAATCAGGCAGGTGCATAAATTTGGGCACCATTGTCATTTTATTGATTCCCAAACTTTTCGAACAATTATTGGAACTCAATTGGCTTGGTAAGCTCAGTGACCCCTGACCTACATACACAGGTGAATCCGAGTATTTAAGGGGGTCCATTGTAAGTTTCCCTCCTCCTTTAATTTTCTCTGAAGAGTAGCAACATGGGGTCACAAAACAACTCTCAAATGACCTGAAGACAAAGATTGTTCACCATCATGGTTTAGGGGAAGGATACAGAAAGCTGTCCCAGAGATTGAAGCTGTCTGTTTCCACAGTTAGGAACATATTGAGGAAATGGAAGACCACAGGCTCAGTTCAAGTTAAGGCTCAAGTGGCAGACCAAGAAAGATTTGGATAGACAGAAGAGCGAATGGTGAGAACAGTCAGAGTCAACCCACAGACCAGCACCAAAGACCTACAACATCATCTTGCAGCAGATGGAGTCACTGTGCATCGTTCAACCATTCGCGACTTGACACAAGGAGATGCTGTATGTGAGAGTGATGCAGAGGAAGCACAAACAGAGCCGCTTGAGGTCTGCTCAAGCACATTTGGACAAGCCAGCTTCATTTTGGAATAAGGTGCTGTGGACTGATGAAACTAAAATGAGTTATTTGGGCATAACAAGGGCGTTATGCATGGAGGAAAAAGAACACAGCATTCCAAGAAAAACACCTGCTACCTACAGTAAAATATGGTGGTGGTTCCATCATGCTGTGGGGCTGTGTGGCCAGTGCAGGGACTGGGAATCTTGTCAAAGTTGAGGGACGCATGGATTCCACTCAGTATCAGCAGATTCTGGAGACCAATGTCCAGGAATCAGTGACAAAGCTGAAGCTGCGCCCGCCGGGCTGGATCTTTCAACAAGACAACGACCCGAAACACTGCTCAAAATCCACTAAGGCATTCATGCAGAGGAACAAGTCCAACGTTCTGGAATGGCCATCTCAGTCCCCAGACCTGAACAGAATTGAAAATCTGTGGTGTGAGTTAAAGAGAGCTGTCCATGCTCGGAAGCCATCAAACCTGAATGAACTAGAGATGTTTTGTAAAGAGGAATGGTCCAAAATACCTTCAACCACAATCCAGACTCTCATTGGAACCTACAGGAAGCGTTTAGAGGCTGGAATTTCTGCAAAAGGCGGATCTACTAAATATTGATTTCATTTCTTTTTTGTGGTGCCCCAATTTATGCACCTGCCTGATTTTGTTTGAACAATTATTACACACTTTCTGTAAATCCAATAAACTTCATTTCACTTCTCAAATATCACTGTGTGTGTCTCCTATATGATAGATTTAACTGACATTTTTTATCATAAAAACCAACGATTTATACAGGAAAATAATGACTATTAACAAGGTTGACCAAACTTTTGCATCCCACTGTATACTGAGTATCATAGGTGGGTAGTAATGAGTTACATTTACTTGAGTAACTTTTTAAAAAAATTGTACTTCTAAGAGTAGTTTTACTGCACCATACGTTTTAGTTTTACTTGAGTACATTTGTGAAGAAGAAACGCTACTCTTACTCCGCTACATTGGGCGACACTCGACTCGTTACTTTTTTTTTCCATTAGATGAAGTCTGACAGTCAGTTTTCAGTCTGCTCCGTGTAGCGGAGGCTGTCCAGTTGCGCACACGCCTTCCATTGCGTCTCCAGCTCTGACGTGAGGTTCTGGATGTCCCCCAACTCATGGCGCTGCAGCTTTGAGGACAGATGTTGCATTTTTCATTTGAAAGCATTAACTGAGCTAATCATACTGACCATATTACTTTTGTCTTTTCCTTGAAGCTGTAAATTAAACTCATTGAACATGTTGGTCACATCGGGGAAAAAAAATGCCAAGTCTAGCGGCCATTGATCGTTATTAAGTTGCTTGTATTCTGCATGTTTAATGACGAGGAGAAACTCCTTTATCTCCGGCCAGGGGTCTTGAAATCTGGGCAGGAATTTCTCCCTAGCCATCTGCCTCAGCGAAGGTTTCTTTTATCATCTCTCCATCTTGGAAGGACTTCTTATGCTTAACGATCGAGTGACTCACGCTGAACGACGCTTCGGTGTGTCTGCCTTTGCTTTTGAATTCAGCCGAGTGAAAAATGACGGCTGTCCGATTAACTGCGATTTTAGTTCACTCTCCTTTCTCTTTCCCAGATCGCTTTTTGGAAGGAAGTCAGTTTCGTAGTTTTTATGAACAGTTTGAAAGTGCCTGTCCACATTTTCCTTCTTTGGAATAGCAATGATAGATTGACAGATCAGACAAATGCACTTTGATTGTGACATTGTGAGAGAAAACAAAATCCTCTTCCAATTCCACATCCAGCCCATAACCAACAATTCTTTTTAAATCTCTTCTTTAGTCGATATAAATTGGAAGGCTAACTTGATCACTTAGACAGGCGGTGTTTTGCAGTAGCTCACGTGTTTGATCGTGCGTGCGGGATGACCGGTGTGTTAGGAGAGAAGAGATCTCAGACTGGCGACCTGGTATGTCAGTCAAGTGGCAAATGCCATAGGGAGGATATATGATAGACTAAAATTAAAAAAATATTTTTTTTGAATGCAACACGATCTACCTGCACTACCTTTGCAATCTACCGGTCGATTGCGATTGCCGCATTGGGCACCTCCGGCCTACACGGTTCAGTCCCCTAATGCCGATGTATTTATAACCCACAAAAAACTAATAGTCAATCACTATCATCACATAAAGAATATGTTACATCCATCCATCCATTTTCCAACCCGCTGAATCCGATGACAGGGTCACGGGGGTCTGCTGGAACCAATCCCAGCCAACACAGGGCACAAGGCAGGAACCGATCCTGGGCAGGGCGCCAACCCACCGCAGAGAATATATTACATAAAATAAAAAACAAGAATACAATCCATTACATATGCAGACACCCTAAATAAACCTTATATGTGGCGCTACAAATATATACATATTGTGGAAGCTGGCCCGGACACAGACAGGCAGACACGCCACTCACACCCAACACACGTTTAGATAGATAGATAGATAGATAGATAGATAGATAGATAGATAGACAGATACTTTATTAATATTATACATTATATACACAGTTCGAGTGCTCACAAATCCCGCAAGTCCCCAAAGTCCTGGCCTCTTCCCAATGACTCCCTCTCTTCAGGCCGCCTCCTTGCCTCCTCCGCCAAGCTCTGTCCGACTCCAATCCCGACTTTCGCCATCGTATGAGGGGAGGCGGCCCCAGATGTGCTCCAGGTGTTTCCCGGCAATCTCCCACCGACACGCCCCCGTGTGGCAGAAGTGCCGGCTGCGTACCTGGAAGCACTCTGGGTTTCCCACTCATCCCCAGCCCTTCCGGGTGTGGCGGAAGTTCCGGGGTCCAGGGTTTCCAAAGGGACAGGGGCGCCCCCTGGCGGTGACCACGGGGTTGAGCTTCTAAGCTCTGTACTCGTGGCCTCCAAAGGAACCAGGGCAGTCGGCCCCACATGGTCTGGGGAAGGCGTAAGCCCTCCTCCAGTCTTCCTAGGCATCCCGGCTGGGTCGCCACCCCAGCCATCTCCGACAATATATATATATACAATAACAATATTCCTTCCCCAGTTCCCCTTCCAGAGGTTGTAAATAGGTCCACAGTTCTGCCCCGCTGATGCCAGCAGGTAACATGAGGAGTTCTGAAATTGCGGGCTCCTAGCTGTAATCACGTCTTCGTCATAAAAGACATCCAGTCAGTCTTGTGCCATGATACAATACAATACAATAAGTCCTTTGATGTAGCTCACCCAAGTCCGTAGGAATTAGCGGAACGTTCAATTCCCCGATCAAAAGAATCCTTCCACCTTCTGACAGGACTGTAGGAGCTCCTGATCTGTTATTTATTCTCCGATTCTCTCTTTTTTCCCCTCCTCTTTTTCTTTCTCTCTTTCAAACGGCGATTTATGCAAATCACTCCCCGAAAGAAAAAGGTAAAACCGGAAGTTCCACCGCTGTCAATCTCCGGATATAAGAATGATCCCCACAACACCCGATCGACAGCAGAAAACACATTATATTTATGTGGCAGTGCTACAACTTGACGGGAGACAACATTTCGGAGACACTAGGAAATGACGTGCAGCCAAAGCAGCTAAATGACGAGTTGTGTGTACAAAAATTCATATCAGCGAGCCGTTATTATAACGTGCGTTGACAGGGCGAACACATTAAAGCTCCGATGTGATGAATACGACACACACACACACACACACAGTGCACTTTAGTCTCCTTTTAAGAGGACCAATGCTGCGTATTTACACTGAAGAACTTGATTGTGGGACTTGGACCACATGTCTGCCCCTGTGGGGGGGTTGCCAACCCAGACCCCAAGCTGTTTTGTCATGTGAAGGGTGCGGCAATGCGCTATACCAGTGCCTGCTCCCCTACCTGACCTGACCTAATAAGAGGCTTTGGTGAGCCAGAAGCATCCCGTGGGCTGCCAGTTGGTGACCCTGCTTTGGGACTTTAAGGACCTCGACTTGATGTTATTTTGGACAACTGAGGGGAATACGATGGATGAGCATGTTGGGCTCAATGACCCGTTCTTGTCATAAAAAAATGTGACACTTGTAAAAATGTGGCAGCATGTGTTCAGATGCCACTACCTTAGATATGCCAAAGTGCCAATGAGAGGTCCTGGTGGCACACTTTGGCCCAGGCCTCCCCTAAGTAATTCATCCTTCAATTTTCTTATCCCACCTACTGCCTTGTAAAGACACAGGGAGTCAAATCCCCACAAGCCTTCTGTTGCATGGTGGGATTCTACTACTGACACCCACTGCACGCCCAACCTACCTGGAAAGGGGTCTCTCTTTGAACTTCCTTTCCCGAGGTTTCTCCCATTTTTCCCTACAAGGTTTTTTTTTTGGGAGTTTTTCCTTGTCTTCTCAGAGAGTCAAGGCTGGGGGGCTGTCAAAGCCCATTGTGGCACTTCTTGTGTGATTGTGGGCTACTCAAATATAAATTGTATTGTATTGTATTGTATTGTATTGTATTACTCTGGGCCATTGAGGAGGCAAACTCGGAGCTGCTAATTAATAAAGGGCCCAAAGTCTTCAGGGTGGGCAACAACAAAAGGAAGTGAGGAAGAAACCCACATGAGGGCAGGGAGAGTGTGCCAATGCCTCACACACCATCTGTGCTTTAGGAATTGGGGGTTCACCCCTGCACCTCTGACTTCTGCCATGATGTGTAACCTTTGTGTCACTTTGACTCTTTCTTGAACTAAATTGTTTGTTCATTCATTTTATTTAGATCCAGACAGAGGGATTCACCAAGCGATGCCTGAGATTGGGGGCTGCAAACGCAAGGTAAGCTGCTGATGCCACCAAGTCCTCCCAGTAGTCTTATGACAGGCGGCAGAGGTCAGGGCTGTCTTAACAGCATAATAGCCAGGGGGCGCCCTACCTACACAACCACTCAGCAAGTCACAACATACAGAGATTAGCATGGGGCCCCTGTGCTCGTGGGGGCAACTGCCCAGCGTGCCCATGCGTTAAGAAGGCCCTGCCAGAGGTGGCTTTTAATGTGCATAAAACTCAGTGATGTGCCCAACGGGGCATTTCAGTTTGTGCTTTGTGTAAAAAATATTTAGCCTGTCAAATTTTTAAAAGTGATGGGATCAGGAGGCAGAAGTAGGATTGGGCAACAGACGGCGGGCATTTGGAGCATCAAACAAGAAAAATGGGCGAAACACAGGAGCGGGAAGGAGAATTCAGGGGATAATACTCTCGGTCTGCCACCTCACATTAAACACCCACCACAAAAAATCACTTTTTAGTGACTTCCATCTTCCACAACTTTAGCAAAATGAATTTTAGTGGCAGAGGAGTGAAATTGTCTGTTGGCCAAAACGTTTTACTCCTCACGAGTTTCAGTTTGTCCTCTGATGACCCTGTGTCCTCCATTGAGGACATGCGATTTCTGATTTACTGGGCTTTGTACTCCCCCCCCCCTTTACTTAAAACTCAGTCAGTCATTGTCAACCCTGCTTGGTCCTGAATAGGGTCATGGGGGTCTGCTGGCAGACACAAGAAGAACAATCCCCCCAAACAACAAAATAAATCGATGGATGTCAGTCAGGCATTGTCTAATCTGCTTAGTCCTGAACAGGGATGTGATGGGTGGGGTTAGTGCTGGAGGCTATCCCAGCTAGTATAGGGTGCAAGGCAGGAATAAACCCTGGACAAGGTGCCAGGCCATAGCAGGGCGAACAACACACACACACACACACACACACACACACACACTCACAACCACACACTCACAACCACACACTCGGGCCAGTTTATGATCACCAATTCACCTGACCTGCATGTCTTTGGACTGTCTAGATAGACAGACAGATAGATTTGAATTTTAGTATAGTAGGCAGGATACCTTAGATAGATAGATAGATAGATAGATAGATAGATAGATAGATAGATAGATAGATAGATAGATAGGAAAGGCACTATATAATAGATAGATAGATAGATAGATAGATAGATAGATAGATAGATAGATAGATAGATAGATAGATAGATAGATAGAAAAGGCACTATATGATAGATAGATTTGAATTTTAGTATAGTAGGCAGTATACCTTAGATAGATAGAGAGACAGATGTGAAAGGCACTATATAGCAGATAGACAGATTTGAATTTTAGTATAGAATGCAGGATACCATAGATAGGTAGATAGATATGAAAGGCACTACATAATAGATAGATTTGAATTTTAGTATAGTAGGTAGGATACCATAGAGAGAAACAGATAGATAGATATTTTATTCACCCCCTCAGGGAAATTCTGGCGTCGAGGAGCTCAAAGACATCAGTAAAAATTGTTATAAATGATTTAAAAAGGCAAGGAGAACAAACATAAATAAATAAAAAGCAGAAAGTACAAATGGTCAGTTGTCACCGTATCTCACAGCAGTAGGAACAATTGGTCTTCTGCGGTACAGCGTTGTGTTCTTCAGCCCAGTGAGAGAAGACGACTGCTGTGTTTATTTCTCTGACTCGCCCAAATGTCGCACAGAGGAAGACTGCCATTGTCAGGATGGTGTGTACTTTATCCCCCCAACCCCCCAAACCCCCCTCCCCTCACAACACACTTTTCCACCACCATTCCCAGTGAGGCCACAGTCCTGCCCAGTACCAAGCCAGCCTTTGTCACCTGACTCTTCATGTTCTTATCTGTCACACTTTCTCCCCAACAAATGGCAGCAAAGAAGAGGACCCCAGCCATGACTGTATGACGGAACACGGCCAGCACTTCACCAGATATGCTGAATGCTTGGAGTCCTCTGAGTTTAAAGCGCCTGCTCTGCCCCATCCTGTGGAGGACATCAGTGTCCACTGACCAGTCCAGTCTATCATCAAGGGGGACACCCAGATATTTATAATGTCCTCCCCTTGGATGTTGACAGGCTGAACGGGGGGCTTAGACCTGAAGATATCCACAGTTACCTCCTTGGTCTTCGTTGTTTTCTTGTTGCTCCAGGCAGACCCCCGAATTCCCACTCCTTACAGACGTCACAACAGCCGTCTCACCTCTGAATGGGGCAGAAGTGTGACTTGTATTTAAAGTCTGCTGTGTATGCTGTGAACAGGAATGGGGTCAGAATGGTCCCTTGGGGTCCCCAACGTTGCTCACTACCGTCCCAGAGACACGGCCCCCCCAGTCTGACAAACTGCACTGATACAGTCAGGTAGTTACTATATGAGTCCAGGTGATGAAGCTGGAGCCCATCGTCATCCTCTCCCGTTTATCTTTAAGGAATGGAGGGTTGAATGGTGTTGAAGGAACTTGAAAAATCAAAAAACATAATCCTCACATAAGCCCCCCAGTTCATCCAAAAAAGGAGCAGGCCTGGTGTAGGATGTAGAGGACCTCATCTTCATCACCAGCCTGGTCCTGGTATGCAAACTGCAGGGGATCCAAAGCATGCTGGGCGAGTGGTCTGAGGCGACGCAGGAGCAGCCGCTGCGGTGTAAATCACGATTAAGAGTTCTCTGACTCTGGTGGGCTTTTTCCAGTCGTGCGGAGGAATCCTCGGCGCATTTTCTTTCTTTCCTTTCAGGGGTTCGTCTCCTTCTTTGCTCTTGCTCATCCCTTCTGGTGGCAGGCGGTACTGCAGTTTCTCTTCGAGTTTTTTTTCCTCATCCTCATTTGCTAGCAAAATTACGCCTGCTGGCCTGGCTGGTGATCGTGTGGTTTTTCTCTGCCCGGGCACCTGCTGCCTTAGCAAGGTTTAGACTAATGGCACAGCGGGTGCTACTCCTATTATAGATTGTATTCCATTTTCCCAGTCCAGCCCTGGTTACCCTTTTGAAGTAGTTGGGACTGCTTTAACGCTTGTCACAGCCGCCCCCCCTTGCTAAGAACTGGGGTCTCTACGTTCAGGTCGAGCAGTGAGCTGATAGAGGAAAGCGGCGAGTTTGGATCTCCCAAGGCTTTTTAGAGAAGGGAATGAAGGTGTTGCTGTCAGCTCATCCATTTGACTGACCAACGGTGCCAAGTTCTGTTTGTCCGCTTTGCTCCTCCTTGACTTTATGGTCCTTTGTTCAGAACTTGGGTGCTCAGGTTGTGCCTTTAAGAGACGTTCTTGGTTGTTGGGTGGTCTAGCACTGATCATCTTATCAGATAAGCCAAAGAGAGGCCCTCCATCATGCCAAGTGATCCTTATCAGCTGGCATTAGGAGTGTCTGGTGCTGGCTTACAAAACCCAAATAGAGCCAGTGTGCCCTACACTTGAGTCTGGGGCTGAAGTCAAGGAAAAAAAATAAACAGTGGAGGGGCTCTGAAGGTGGCCTTCTACATCTGTGTGCCATTGCGTTCAAGGATGGCATGCCAGTTTACTGCGGGGCATACCCACTCCTACCAGTCCCTGTTTAGAATCTTCACTTAAACTCATCTGTATGTGTTTGGACTAAAGGAGGACCACCAGAAGAAAGTGAAAACTTCCTCCTGGGATTTGACCCCAGGACTCCGGCAAGGCAGCCCCACTGGCCAAGGTGCCATCAACAGCTTAGATGTGCTTCTGAATGGTACCGTTAAGCCCAGCAGGCCCCCTTTGCTGCCAGCGGTACATTGTGCCAGTTTGCTTTATGCAGTTGCAGGTGCCCAGTGACTTGCTTTGGGAGGCCCTGATTGTGTCTGCCATTGTAACAGAGCCCGGGGGGGAGCTGACCGTCTCCTTTTCTGCATTTCAGGACACCAGCCTGCCAAATGAAGATGACGAGGAAAATGTCAGAGGTGGTGGACGACGGTGCGTCGGCCCTGGAGAAGAAGCCACCCATCGTCACAAAGCAGCCAAGAAAAGATTAAGAACTTAACTCCTCCTATGTTATTATATGGTATTGTAATTATAACGTGTTCGTGATCTGAAATAAATATGAATGTAAACTACTCACATTAATCACATAAACCTCTTCATGAGCTGATGGGTGCACTTTTTGATGGGTCAAACTGGTAAGCCCACCTCAAACAATGAAGAGCGTTAAGAAGAACCTGGGACTCTGCAGCTGGAGGACCTTCTCAGTGTGTGCACATGACACCTCAGCCACTAGGGGATGACAGGCGCCAACCTCAATGGTAAAAAGACATTCCCAGTGTGTGCATTTCACACCACCACCACTAGAGGGCTATAGACACCCGACGTAAGGGTAAGACACTCTTTCCAGTTTTTGTACTTAACACCTCAGCCACTAGAGGGCGACAGACACTAATCTCAATGGTAATGAGACATTCCCAGTTTGCACACTTAAAACCTCCACCACTAGTGAGTGATAGGGGCCACCCTCAAAAGTAAAAATGCATTCCAATGTTTGCACTTAAAAACTCAACCACTAGGGGGGATAGAGAACAGCCTCAATGGAAAGGAGACATTCCCAGTTTTCACATTTCACACCTCAAACGCTAGAGGGCTATAGATGCCAACCTCAATGGTAAGGAGACATTCCCAGTTTGTGCACTTAAAACCTCCACCACTAGTGAGTGACAGGGGCCACCCTCAAAGGAAAAAATGCATTCCAACGTTTGCACTTAAAAACTCAACCACTAGATGGCAACTGGAGACCTTTCCAGTTTTCAAATTTCATATCTCAGCCACTAGAGGGCTATAGACGCCTGCCATAAGGGCCAGACGCTCTTTCCAGTTTGTGCACCTAACACCACCACCACTAGAGGGCGACAGGCACCAGCCTCAATGGAAAGGAGACATTCCCAGTTTCCACATTTCACACCTCAACCACTAGAGGGCTATAGATGCCAACCTCAATGGTAAGAAGACATTCCCAGTTTGTGTACTTACAGCCTCCACCATGAGGGTGTGATAGGGGCCAACCTCAAAGGTCAAAATACATCCCATGTTTGCACTTAAAATCTCAACCACTAGGGGGGGGATAGAGAACAACCTCAATGGTATGAAGGTATTTTTAATTTGTGCACTTAACACCTCTACCACTAGAGGGCGACAAGCACCAGCCTCAATGGTAAGACGACATCCCAGTGTGTGCATTTATAACCTCAGCCACTAGGGGTGATGAAGTGACAACATAATCGAGTAAATATCAGCCTGTGGACTGTTTAGGAACATGTGTGACAGGTCAAGGTGACAATCTAATCAAGAGCTCAAGATAAAATACAAGTGACTTCCAAAACCTAACTAGACAGAAACTCACCAAAGAAGAGAGTCTTCTTAGACATATTGAGGGAGTCACAGACTGGAGACACTCCATTTTGTGCCCCTAACAACTCCACCACTAGAGGGCTACAGGCACCAATCTCAACGCAAAGGAGACCCTCCCAGTTTTCACAATTCACGCTTCAACCACTACAGGACTGTAGACGGTGACCATAATAGTAAAATGCTATTTCCAGATTGTGTACTTAAGACCTCAGCCACTAGAGGGCGACAGATACCAACCTTAATGGCAAGAAGACATTCCCAGTTTGTGCACTTAACACCACCATCCAGATTCTAGCAGTTGAGTCAGAGTCGGGAGGAAGAAGGCGACACTCACCTGGAGGACTGGGAGGAGGGAAAGGAACAAAACAGAATCGGTGGCTATAAACGTGGATCTTGCCCAAGTGTTGATAACCAAAAAAATAAATGACTATTTGAACCCGGGTCTGTGTTTGGTGGCGCCCCCTACTGCTTACACTTTGTATTCACTTACCTAATATTTATGATCTAATTATCTATTTTTACAAACGTATAGTTCTTTACCTGTCTTGCACCCGCCCTATGTTTCTTTATAAGTGGCATCGCGGTGGTCCTGTTATTTCGTGTCACCGTATGCTGTAATGCGGCGTATGGATGGCGTGACAATAAAGCCCCTTGACTTGACTTGAACCCAACATGGCTGAGATAAGCCCCGCCTCCG
This sequence comes from Polypterus senegalus, assembly GCF_016835505.1. Classification (NCBI taxonomy): domain Eukaryota; kingdom Metazoa; phylum Chordata; class Cladistia; order Polypteriformes; family Polypteridae; genus Polypterus; species Polypterus senegalus. The sequence continues at coordinate 4,478,781 of NC_053160.1, forward strand.
TGACACACTGACCCGCACAAGGGCATCACATAATGGATGGCTGGAAGGTCAGTTCAGTTCTGTGCCATCCACACCAGCGGTCCTCTTCATGCCAGTTTTGTGCCCAGTGCTGACCCCATCACCTGCCACTTCACAGCGAGGCTCAAAAGAGCAGGCTGTGCATTTGGCTGACATTCACATCTGTGACCTCAGAGGGGTCTGTCAAAGTTCACCCCTGCAGTTTGTTCTTGGCAGCTTCTTTGGGTGGGCTAAATAAAGATCACTTTTCACTCGCAGGCCACTTTTGAGTTTTCCATTGCAGGTCATTAGAGTAAAAGTGTCGAAGGCTACCCACCTGCCCCCTTGTGCATGACACATTAACAAGATAAATTTAGGACACCCGATGGGAAGTGTGAAGAATTACACAGTGCCACTTCACCAGCTTGTCTGATGCCTGCTGCTGATTTCAACGATGTCAGAGTAGAGTGCTGATATATGATAATCGTAGCTGCCATGGGAGAAGGACAGGCATCCGGCCTGGGATAAAGGAGGGATTCTTCACCAGCCAGGGGGCCATAATGGATGGAGTGGGTGAATGGGCATACGACAGGTGGCAGTGTTCCTAAAGGTGGAACCAAATTAGGACACACACAAGGTGTTGTGGGAGTTGGAGTCTGGAAATGCAGCCCTGTCAGGGTCTTTGGATACCACCAGAGGGCATGCCAGGGAAGGGCTGCCCTGTTTCTGCTCGATCCGGAAATACACTGGACAACCTGGGGATGACACCGGAAGCGATTTCTGGGTCGGAGTTAAAAGAGAGCCTGCCACCTCCCATAATCAAGTCGGAGTTGGGCGGGAGTGGGCAACACTCCATGGGAGGAGGAAGGAGACGATTTGTATTTGTGTATTAAGGCTGGTGACTTTGTAAGAAGGTGTTGGAAGTGAATACAAATCTACACCTGGAATTGTACTTGGGCATTATTGTGCCTCTAGTTTGGGGCTCAGTGGTGCCCCCTTGTTGTTACAGAACAAAAAAGAAGTGATCGGAGAACTAGAAGAGAAGGACACGAAAATCATGGAAATGCAGTTAGTTAAATAAACATTTAAATCATATCAAAGTCCAAAAATACTAACTGAAGACAAAGAACAAGTACTTCCATTTCGATTGTATAGAATCAGAATGAGTCAGCATAGCAAAGAAGACCACCCTCATGAACATCAGCTCACTGGACAAAATATTAGGAATGCCTACTTATCTGTGCAAAGATCTAATCAGCCAATGCAGTACATGAAATCCAACAGATGCAGGTCAAGAGCTTCACTTCACGTTCACATCAAACACCAGAATGTGTTCTCTATCTTTTATATAGTGCCTTTCACTCTATCGATGTTATAGAGTGCCTTTTGCTCTATCTATCTGTATTATACAGTGCCTTTCACTCTACCTATCTATTAATCTATCATATAGTGCCTTTCACTCTGTAGTTATTCATCTGTCTATATTATATAGTGTCTTTCACTCTATCTATCTATTATATAGTGCCTTTTATATCAATTGGTATCTCTATTATATAGTGCCTTTCATATCTGTCTGTCTATCTATCTATCTTTGGCAAAATTCATTAGTTTTAATCTCATCTTGCTGTTATATAGTGCATTTCTATCTATCTATCTATCTATCTATATAGTGCCTTTCACTCTATGTATCTATTATATACTGCTTTTCAGTCTATAAAACTATTTATATTATAAAGTGCTTTTCAATTTATCTGTCTATCTGGCATATAGTGCCTTTCACTGTGTATGTATTCCTCTGTCTATATTATATAGTGCTTTTCTATCTATCAATTATATAGTGCATTTCACTCAATGTATCTATCTTATCTATTATACACTAGCTTTCAGTCTGTCAAGCCATCTTTCTATATTATATAGTCTATTTATTTAGTTTTCAGCCTATTTATTATACAGTGACTTCCAGTCTATCTATACACCTATTATATAGTGCCTTTTATATCAATTGGTCTTTCTATAATATAGTGCCTTTCCTATCTGTCTATCTATCTTTGGCAAACATGTCAATTCATTAGTTTTAATCTCATTTCTCTATCTATTATATAGTGCATTTCTATGTATCTATCTATCTATATTGTGTCTTTCACTCTATGTGTCTATGCTATATACTGCATTTCAGTCTATCAAACTATCTGTATTATATAGTGCCTTTGGGTCTATCTACATGTATCTATCTATCATATAGTGCCTTTCACTCTGTGCATCTTTTCCTCTGTCTATATTATATAGTGCCTTTCTATCTATCTATATAGTGCCTTTCACTCTATGTATCTATCTATTATATACTGCCTTTTGATCTATCTGTCTATCATATATCCATCCATTATCCAACCTGCTATATCCTAACTACAGGGTCACGGGGGTCTGCTGGAGCCAATCCCAGCCAACACAGGGCACAAGGCAGTAAACAAACCCCGGGCAGGATGCCAGCCCACCGCAGGTCTATCATATAGTGCCTTTCATATCTCTCTTTCTACCTATTATATTCATGACTTTCATATCTATCTACTTGGTATAGAGTGCCTTTTTATCTATCACTAATCCTGCCACCTAAGAATGTGATTAGCATATGCCAGTCAGAATGTCACCAGACTCTGTATATAGGACAATAATGACTCTATATACCTATTACATAGTGCCTTTCTTATCTGTCTATCTATCTATGGCAGACATTTGATAATTCATTAGGTTCACTCTCATATAAGGACAGATCTCTCCACCGATGGCCTCATCCCGTCCAGCCGCCCCCCATTATCCCGCTCCCAGTCTGTAATGTCAAGGTGAGGTTCTGTTGCTCTTCTCACTATTTGAGGCACCAGAGAGTAACGACCTGTTACACGCTGACTTAACACAAGTAAGTAATGACGTCCCTGGAGATGTGATAATGAGGACCCCTGTAATCTGTACCTTTCTGATGACTCCAGCTGCTTGTACTCCTGATTTAACCTTCAATGTGGACCCAAATAAAAGAATCTGAGAGGCAAGTCCCTTGAGCATAGGAAGGGCACTACAGTATATTCAAAAATGGCTTATTATTATTATTATTATTACTAAACATCTCACAAAACCGGGACACTGTGGGATTCTAAGCCTCTCAGGCCTGAAGAGCAGCAGCTCAACTAACCAGAGAAGCAGATGTCCAACAATCCCCACCCCTCGCAGACCACTGGCGGCCAATCAAGCAAAGACCCCAAAGCCTAAGTGCAGCAGATATCATTATTGTGAAAGCAATGTGCTGCACTGTTAGGACCTGCGTGTGTCATCTGCCTGGTTCTTCTCACCAAGATATCCTTTTAGTGAGCGGCCTGTGCCGAGTTACGTGTCAGACAAGTGGCAGCCACGGGACCCCCGGCGAGAGCTGTGGGACTTTACTGACGGACATCGGTTCTGCTATGAAGCTACCCGAGTGCGCCGTGTGTTATGATGTTTGGTGCCGCCCGATTGGCTGCTTCACATTTGTTTCACAAGGCTGTGGTGACACTGATTGTGACACCGATGCCCGTTGCTAAGGTGACATCGCAGTGTGATGCACGTCTTCTTTAAAAGAGCAACACACTCCGCTATACTGACATCCTAGCATTGGGTTATTCAGCTCTCCTAGTTTTTGAATTTGATTTCTTCTGCCGGTCGTCTCGCGTGTGTGTCTTGAGTGCACCGCAGTTTGTTCCAATGGCCTGTTAACCCTTCCCGTCGCTAGGTGGTTCGTCACCTGCCAGCAAATGCAGTGGTGGGTTTAAATAGCCGTCCACTCTGCTGCGTCTTTACGTGTATGTTGCAGATAAAAGGTTTGGCCGAATCTCTCACAAATGTTTCTCGTTTTCTGAATTGATCTTTCAAGTTTCTGACAATCATTTTTTTTTGTCTTTCTGCCTCTCAATTTTCGCCTTCGTTGTTTCGGGACTTTTCAATCTCGACTCTTTCGACACGTTTCTGTTTCGCTTCTCTCTACTGGTTTGCCCCTTTGGAGATCTCATTGGTTTCTGGACACAACACAAACACTTTGCGATGTTCGTTCCCTTTTGGTTTGGCCTTGTCCTATTACTCTAAGATCTTAACACCGTGATTCGGGAGAGAAATCGGTCTCAACAATGCACATTACAAGAAGTCTTTATGTGTCTTTGGAAAAATGGTTATTAAAGATTGGAGGGATGTTTGGGGTACAACTTTATTGTAGCTTTAACTCTTTTAGGGTGGGTGTTGATTTATGACAACACATAGGGGCTGAAGGCAGATGTTGGCTAATGTCGAAATCCAGAGTAGAGGGCGGTAATCAGCTGTACACATTGAAAAACTAGCACTTATGTCGTAAACAGAAGGTCTTTAATTTCAGAGTTTGGGCCCCCCTTACACCCTGCAGTGAAATTCCTGTCCGCACAACATGACAGGCAGTGGGAGGCAAAAAAAAAAAAAAGAGCCTGGGGGTCCTTTCACATACACAGTATTGCAAAATTGACCCTTCACAACCCTGAAACTCACTAAAAAAGTGTTTTGGGGTCCTATGACAGTGTTTGTCTCCTGCCTTGCCCCCCAACATTGCCAGGATAGGCTCAGACTCCCCAGTGAATTGGCTTTGTGAAGTTTAGGTTACGTCGGGCGCCTGCGCTGAGCCCAACGGCCTCCACCGGCCCGCCTCGCTTTCTCAGGCACATTCGACTTTAACAAAAGAGTCCGATTTACGGCTCCCCGCTACCTTAGTAACAGCATTGTTTGGAGGAGTTTTATTTGTTGTACAGTATAATAAAAAGGTCTGGAGATTTCTGTTCATCCGGCTGGGAAAATGAGGCTGTAAGTGCAGCAAACACGTTTGGACTTTGCTGTGGACTCCGCTGCCTGACTCTGTGTGCCGACTTGTTATCTTATCACCGCAGAAGGAGACGACTTTCACAGAAAGTGCAGAGTCCTTCATGAAGCAAACAAGAGAACACAAAAAATCAGGGGCCTCCAACTCCAGAGAGACCCTGTTAGACCCTGACAGCCCAAAGACCACCACGTGTGAACAGAGGCCGTCTGTCTGGTGGTGCTTGACAAGGACAGACACACACCAGAGTGATGAAGCCTGGACTGGTGAGGGTGACGATGTCTGCCAGATACATAATCATAAGAATGAGGTTATATAGTGCCTTTCACATCTATCCATCTACCTATTATATAGTGTCATTCCTATTTACCTATCTATCCATTTATCATGTAGTTCTTTATCTATCATGTATAGGGTGGTCCAGATCTAATTATGCAATTTTCATTACTATAACTTATTAAGTTTATTACATAGAAAATCACCTGAAAAATCCCAGACCATCGAGGAGTGTGCGAACTGACGACATGAAGAATCGTCCCCGCATAAATCAAAGTCATCCAGACGATCGGGATCTGCATAATTAGATCTGGACCACCCTGTAGTGCCATTCCTATCTATCTATCTATCTATCTATCTATCTATCTATCTATCTATCTATCTATCTACCGTATCTATTATATAGTGCCTTTCCTATCTATCTGTCTATCTATCTATCTATCTATCTATCTATCTATCTATCTATCTATCTATCTACTATCTATGCCATTCCTATCTATCTATCTATCTATCTACAATACCTAGTGCCTTTCATATCTATCTATCAATCATATATTGCCTTTTCCTCTCTATCTATTAGTGTCTTTAATATCTGTCTATCTATATATGTATGTATATTTTTAATAAATTTGCAAAAACCTCAAGTGAACTTTTTTCACGTTGTCATTATGGGGTGTTGTGTGTAGAATTCCAAGGAAAAAATTGCTGTAACATAACAAAATGTGGAGAAAGTGATGAAGCGCTGGGAATACTTTCCGGATGCGCTGTTTGTATTATATAGTACCTTTTCCAATATATCTTCCTATTATATAGTGCCATTCCTACCTATCTATATACATATCTATCCATTAATTATATAATTTATTATTTATTTATTATTTTGTGTCTTTCATATCCATCTATCTCTCTTTCTATCATATATTTCCTTTCCTGTCTATCTATCTTATAGTGCTTTTCCTATTTATCTATTAAATACTGCCTTTCGTGTCAATCTATCCATCTGTTTATGTATCATATAGTGACTTTCCTATTTACCTACCTGTCTTTTCCAATTTATCTATTATACTGTACAGTGCCATTCCTAGCTGTCTATTTGTATACAGTATTAATTATCCATTAATTATATAATTCAGTATCTATTATATAGTGCCTTTCCTAACTGTGTATAATATATTGCTTTTCCTATCAATCTATTCATCAGCATTATACAGTAACATTTATATACATCCATCCATCCATCATCCAACCCGCTATATCTTAACTACAGGGTCACTGGGGTCTGCTGGAGCCAATCCCAGCCAACAAAGGGCCCAAGCAGGAAACAAACCCCGGGCAGGGCGCCAGCCAACTGCAGGGTGCATTTATATACATTTATCATTATTGTATAGCACCTTTCATATCTATCAATCTGCCGACTATATAGTTCCTTTTAATCTCAATAAAGTGTCATTATCTCTCCATCAGAATTATATAGTGCCTTTCATATCTGTGTCATATTTCTCAATACAGTGTCTATCATATCTATCTAGCATTATTCATATTTATGTTTATCGTATAGTGCCTTTCATATCTCTATATCCATATTACACAGTACCCTGCCTATCTCTCTGTATCATAGAGTACCTGTCATATATCTCTATATAGCGATTTTCACTTTTGGTTGTGTTATATAGATTATACGGTGCCTTTACCGTGCATGTCCATTTATCAGTATGGTTCAGTATCGTAGAGAGCCCTCCTACATCAGCATCATTTAGTACCTTTCATGTATGTAAATCAGTCCTTTCGTATATTTCCGTATTCATTTATATTTGTATTGTCTAGTGCCTGTATATTTATTTCCATCCGTATTATACGGTGCTTTTCATGTGTATTGTGTATCTGCTCCGTATTATACGGTAGGAGTCTCTCAGTCTATCTATGGCGTTCACACCTCCCAATCAGTTCTCTGCAGTGCCAATTGATATTACGTGGCACATTTCTTTTCTAGCTCATCATTTTCCTTCGCCGGTTGGTTTGGTCACACAGTACTGGAAGCTGTGGAGCGCTGATCCAGTGCAGTACCCTCGTCTTTGTCAATCAGTATTTTCACCATTAAGCCACACTATCTGCGTTTGTGAAAACTCACATTGCGCCCTTAAATTCCATCGCCTCCCGTGCCCTTTCGTTTTCATTTCTGGGAATTGCATAACCCGGCTGGTAGTTCTTCGAAGCCCTCCGGAGCAGCTGCAGCACTTCACCGCTGCGCCCCGCGCGCTCGATAAAAATTGCAGTCGAAAGGATTTGGTGCCCTCTGGTGACGACGGCGCAGAACTGCAGCATCCGAGCTGCTTTCACTATCCAATCATTATGTGACCAAAAGGAGGAATTCATTATTCTTTACTGAGCCTAGCTAACGCTTTGGGATGATTCTCATTTTACAAAGAATACATACAAGTGGCCATGTTGACTCCCTTTTACTGTTTAATTATATTACCAATAACAGAAAATCATACTCTGTGAATTTGTGAGCAGAGCATGCATGAGGGTGCCCTGGGTACTCCTAGATATCACTCTTGCAGGACACCCAGAACACATTCAGGGCATTATGCACCCTGGATAGCACGTGGACTTGTTTTCTCTCTCCTAACGTGTAGTCCCCTCTTCTTCGAGGTTTCCCTGACCAGTCATTCTCCATGTGCAGCTTGCATGTTCTCGCTGTGTCTAGGTGGGCCTTTCCTCCCATATGCTAAAAGGCAAAAACTGTTTGATGGTGACTGATAACTTTGCTACTGCCTGTATTTTCTCAGGCTTCACTAATTAGAAAGTTGAAATCATCCACCTTAAAGGATAAGTGTCTGTGTGTATGTCCGGTTGCTATGTCTCGGTCATTCCACCAGATGGAAATCACAAACATTAACACTGCTTTTACAAACCCCATACCAAATAGGATATGACAAAGACAAATGCATTACACTTGGCATTCCAACAGATGGCGCAGCACGAGTATGTGTAGTAATGCATTTTTATTACTACAAATGTTTGTGATGTGGCATCTGTTGGAATGAAAAATGCAAAAAATGTTACTACTACATGCTTCATAAAATTCATTCCAATAGTTTATATAGTGAAGTACAAACGTCAAGGGCTCGTTTATATTTCACACTCAGAACGCGAACGCGCCTGCATCGTGACTGCCACGCGTTCCCAGTGTTCCTTTGACGCGCGCGCGAGTTGCAGTACCAGCGAAAAGTCGGGGGGCGCAATGTGATAAAAGTCGGAACGTGACGTCAGAGTCTCTGGTTACTATCAACACGTGACAGAAAGACGCTCTGCGGATCCTACGGGTTCGATGTGCGCGCTGCAATGTGCGGTGAAGCAAAATGCCGACATACAGATGCATTCGTGGTGCTTTTATAATCAAGCGTCGCATATTCCCCATTGTAATGACACGATACATTTTAAAAATCTCAAATGCCATCTTCTGTGCCGTCTTTTTTTTTTTTTTTTTGCACTTTCACATCATCAGAAGAAGAAAATGAAGGCCATGGCGAAAAGGGTGTATTCTGCGATTAAAGTGGAAATGTCAGCTTTAGTCTCAAAATGTAACCTTCAGTTTACTTTATCATTAAAGCAGACCATCATAAACGTCATCCCAGTTTTTAATCGCTACGGCAAGCAGCAATAGATCGCCACACTGAGCACATTAAAATGGCTGACATTCCAAAACGTCTCTGCAAATTTAGAATCTTTAGATTTATACTTGGTAACACTTTCATGACGAAATGCATTGAAGTTTGTATGTTGCATTTTAAAGATAAATCGTTAATTCCATTTAAAGAATGAATAATGTTAATAATTACAAACATGGGGGTGACACGGTAGCGCTGCGGTCTCTCAGGGAGTCACGTCGCTGGCATTCCCTGCTTGGATTCCACACCGTGCTCCGATTTCCTTCCAAAGATATGCAGATTTGGGGATCTGGTGCCGCTAAAATGACGCCAGTGTATGTGTGTGCTTGTGTTCACCTTGCGATGAGCTGATGCCCTGTTTCTGCCTCGTGCCCAATACTAGCTGGAATGGGCACATCCCTGGATTTAATCAATAAACATCCTTTTCAGAGATAATGCGGTAAGGCGTCATGGGAATTTAATGGCTGTTCCAGGCAATTCCCAACACAGAGAAGCCGAACCTGCTCTCACCGCGATGATATCTCACACGGTCACCTGGTGGATTCCTCCAGATTTACGTAACGTACGCTCGTAAGTATAAACAGTAAATCTCTTGCGTGGCAGGAGTGCCCTCTAGAGCAGGCGTCACATCGCATGAAGTATAAACCCGGCCTAACACTGAGCTCCGCGTCAGTACTGGGAGTTGAACTTGCAACCATAGCTGATCAATCCGATAGCATGGGCAGCCATCAGGGGACAGGGTATAGCAGAACGACATTTGTCATTCCAACAGATGGCACATCACAAATATACAGTGGGTATGAAAAGTATTCAGACCCCCTTCAATTTTTCACTCTTTGTTACATTGCAGCCATTTGCTAAAATCATTTAAATGATTTTTTCCTCATTAATGTACACACAGCACCCCATATTGACAGACAAAAGACAGAATTTTTGAAATTGTTGCAGATTTATTAAAAAAGAAAAACTGAAATATCACATGGTCCTAAGTATTCAGACCCTTTGCTGTGACACTCATATATTTAACTCAGGTGCTTTCCATTTCTTCTGATCATCCTTGAGATCACCTTCATTTGAGTCCAGCTGTGTTTGATTATACTGATTGGACTTGATTAGGAAAGCCACACACCTGTCTATATAAGACCTTACAGCTCACAATGCATGTCAGAGCAAATGAGAATCATGAGGTCAAAGGAACTGCCTGAAGAGCTCAGAGACAGAATTGTGGCAAGGCACAGATCTGGCCAAGGTTACAAAAAAATTTCTCCTGCACTTAAGGTTCCCAAGAGCACAGTGGCCTCCATAATCCTTAACACGTTTGGGATGACCAGAACCATTCCTAGAGCTGGCCGTCCGGCCAAGCTGAGCTACCGGGGGAGAAGAGCCTTGGTGAGAGAGGTAAAGAAGAACCCAAAGATCACTTTGGCTGAGCTCCAGAGATGCAGTCAGGAGATGGGAGAAAGTTGTAGAAAGTCAACCATCACTGCAGCCCTCCACCAGTCAGGGCTTTATGGCAGAGTGGCCTGTCGGAAGCCTCTCCTCAGTGCAAGACACATGACAGCCCGCATGGAGTTTGCTAAAAGACACCTGAAGGACTCTGAGATGGTGAGAAATAAGATTCTCTGGTCTGATGAGACCAAGATAGAACTTTTGGCCTTAATTCTAAGCGGCATGTGTGGAGACAACCAGGCACTGCTCATCACTTGTCCAATACAGTCCCCACAGTGAAGCATGGCGGTGGCAGCATCATGCTGTGGGGTGTTTTTCAGCTGCAGGGACAGGACGACTGGTTGCAATCGAGGGAAAGATGAATGTGGCCAAGTACAGGGATATCCTGGACAAAAACCTTCTCCAGAGTGCTAAGGACCTCAGACTGGGCCGAAGGTTTACCTTCCAACAAGACAATGACCCTAAGCACACAGCTAAAATAACGAAGGAGTGGCTTCACAACAACTCTGTGACTGTTCTTGAATGGCCCAGCCAGAGCCCTGACTTAAACCCAATTGAGCATCTCTGGAGAGACCTAAAATGGCTGTCCACCAACGTTTACCATCCAACCTGACAGAACTGGAGAGGATCTGCAAGGAGGAATGGCAGAGGATCCCCAAATCCAGGTGTGAAAAACTTGTTGCATCTTTCCCAAGAAGACTCATGGCTGTATGAGCTCAAAAGGGGCTTCTACTAAATACTGAGCAAAGGGTCTGAATACTTAGGGCCATGTGATATTTCAGTTTCTTTTTTAATAAATCTGCAACAATTTCAAAAATTTTTTTGTCTGTCAATATGGGGTGCTGTGTGTACATTAATGAGGGAAAAAATTAATTTAAATGATTTTAGCAAATGGCTGCAATATAACAAAGAGTGAAAAATTGAAGGGGGTCTGAATATTTTCCGTACCCACTGTATATATCTCTGCAGACCAGACACAGGGAATACTGCCTAATTCGGGCCTGAGGACGTCACTTCCAGTTCCGGGACTCAATGACATGATTTCCACTTGCCTGCCTTAAATACAAGACAATTTCCACTGTAACTTCAGTTCTGTTTTGGACTCAGCCCTGTACATATTTGTGCTACTTACAGTGGTGTGAAAAACTATTTGCCCCCTTCCTGATTTCTTATTCTTTTGCATGTTTGTCACACAAAATGTTTCTGATCATCAAACACATTTAACCATTAGTCAGATATAACACAAGTAAACACAAAATGCAGTTTTTAAATGATGGTTTTATTATTTAGGGAGAAAAAATCCAAACCTACATGGCCCTGTGTGAAAAAGTAATTGCCCCCTGAACCTAATAACTGGTTGGGCCACCCTTAGCAGCAATAACTGCAATCAAGCGTTTGTGATAACTTGCAATGAGTCTTTTACAGGCTCTGGAGGAATTTTGGCCCACTCATCTTTGCAGAATTGTTGTAATTCAGCTTTATTTGAGGGTTTTCTAGCATGAACCGCCTTTTTAAGGTCATGCCATAGCATCTCAATTGGATTCAGGTCAGGACTTTGACTAGGCCACTCCAAAGTCTTCATTTTGTTTTTCTTCAGCCATTCAGAGGTGGATTTGCTGGTGTGTTTTGGGTCATTGTCCTGTTGCAGCACCCAAGATCGCTTCAGCTTGAGTTGACGAACAGATGGCTGGACATTCTCCTTCAGGATTTTTTGGTAGACAGTAGAATTCATGGTTCCATCTATCACAGCAAGCCTTCCAGGTCCTGAAGCAGCAAAACAACCCCAGACCATCACACTACCACCACCATATTTTACTGTTGGTATGATGTTCTTTTCTGAAATGCTGTGTTCCTTTTCGCCAGATGTAACGGACATTTGCCTTCCAAAAGTTCAACTTTTGTCTCATCAGTCCACAAGGTATTTTCCCAAAAGTCTTGGCAATCATTGAGATGTTTCTTAGCAAAATTGAGACGAGCCCTAATGTTGTTTTTTGCTTAACAGTGGTTTGCGTCTTGGAAATCTGCCATGCAGGCCGTTTTTGCCCAGTCTCTTTCTTATGGTGGAGTCGTGAACACTGACCTTAATTGAGGCAAGTGAGGCCTGCAGTTCTTTAGACGTTGTCCTGGGGTCTTTTGTGACCTCTCGGATGAGTCGTCTCTGCGCTCTTGGGGTCATTTTGGTCGGCCGGCCACTCCTGGGAAGGTTCACCACTGTTCCATGTTTTTGCCATTTGTGGATAATGGCTCTCACTGTGGTTCGCTGGAGTCCCAAAGCTTTAGAAATGGCTTTATAACCTTTACCAGACTGATGGATCTCAGTGACTTCTGTTCTCATTTGTTCCTGAATTTCTTTGGATCTTGGCATGATGTCTAGCTTTTGAGGTGCTTTTGGTCTACTTCTCTGTGTCAGGCAGCTCCTATTGAAGTGATTTCTTGATTGAAACTGGTGTGGCAGTAATCAGGAAATTTAACTCAGGTGTGATACACCACAGTTAGGTGATTTTTGAACAAGGGGGCAATTACTTTTTCACACAGGGCCATGTAGGTTTCTCCCTAAATAATAAAAACCATCATTTAAAAACTGCATTTTGTGTTTACTTGTGTTATATTTGACTAATGGTTAAATGTGTTTGATGATCAGAAACATTTTGTGTGACAAACATGCAAAAGAATAAGAAATCAGGAAGGGGGCAAATAGTTTTTCACACCACCGTATTTGTAGACAGGCTTCAAGTATACAGGTGGCAGCCCCAAACTTTTTTTTGCGTGTCAGGGCTGAATGGACATTGAGGAGCGCCGTTATTGTAATTCAAGCAGAGCACACTGTGGACATTTTCATCAATACACACTATGGACACCAAGGGTCCGGTCCTCAAAGTGTAATAATATTGAATGGACACTGAGGGGGGCACCAGGGTTAGGGGCTGTAGGTTTTCATTCTAACCCTTTTCTTAACGAGTGACCTGTTTTTGCTGCTAATGAACTTCTTTTGAATTCATTTTAATTGACTTGTTCTTGAAGACTCGGCCCCCTTCATTATTTCATTCCCCTCAATTACGTGCCAAACAATAATAAGATGCAAAAATGAGCCAAAACATGAGCAGCAAACTGTGACCATCATACAATATCTGAAAGATGAGGGTCTCAGGAATGTTGATCTGCTCAGGACACCTAAACATTTTCACAGAGCTTTTAGAAAAGAGAAAAATCAACAATTTCAGAAATGTCTGCCATCACACAATGAGAGCAGCAACAGGCCATGGAATTAAAGAACGAGTTTAATGAACGACTTGGCGCCTGATTGAGCAACTGGTTGAAGTTTGAGGCCCTGACTTAGTTGGTCTTCTGTTGGCTCACTCACTTCACATCTCCTTTCTGTTTAAGGAAAGAAATGAAGAAATTCAGGGAACACATCTTAAAAAACAAATTAAAATGAATTCAAAAGAAGTTATTTAGCAGGAAAAACAGGTCACTAAGGGCGAGAATGAACGAACACCTGCACAGCCACTGGGGCCCTACAGGACCGGAGTTGGGGACCCCTGCTCTGGACACTCAGAGGGAAAACTCGCCTTCGCCTTTCGGCTCTCAAGGTGTAATAATGCTGAATGGACACCGAGGGGCACTGTTTATGTACAGTTGTGTTCAAAATAATAGCAGTGTTGTTTGAAAAAGTGAATAAAGCTCAATGCACTTCCACTACACCTGGGAGCGATTCCAGGTGATACAAATGAGCCACCTGGAACAGTCCCAGAAGAAGAATAAAAAGGACCAGCCTCACTCCATTCAAGAAGCAAGAGTCTGGAGGAAGAAGGACGAAGCTTGCTAGGGAGAAGTGGAGGTGAAAGGACTGGGAATTGGAAAGGAAGGAAGCAAGGATTGGGAATTGCGAATGTACTGTGGGGAGCAAAGAAAAGTGCTTCCCTCAGTCTTGAATAAAAGAGTGTTGTGTGCTGGTATTCGTGTCTCTGCCCATCTGTGTCGGGTTAGGGAGGTTGTACCAACCCAGGGCTTCACCCCATTAAATACGTCTTGGACCACGACCCACAGTTTAAAAAAATCGGGAGTGGACTCCTCTCGACTTTCTTGTATACTCAGATATGGGGATGGATATTTGAGGAGTAAACTGCAAGATATTAATTATATATTTTATATTATGTACATTAAAGAACCATCCACAACAAATCAAATTAATATACTGAACAATTATTATAAAATTAAAGCTGAATAAATCGGACTCTGCAGCTGCCTGAAGAAAAGGTAAAGTACCAGTTCTGCTTAACGGAAATTAAATTGATAGATAGATAGATATATATGAAAGGCACTATATAATAGATAGATAGATAAATACTTTATTAATCCCAAGGGGAAATTCACAAAAGTTGATAGAAATCTACATTTTGTACCCAATACTTGTATGCAAAATTTGGTTGACCTAAGTCAGGGGTCTCCAAATCCATTCCTGGAGAGCTACTGTGGCTGCAGGTTTTCATTCTCACCCTTTTCTTAATTAGTGATCAGATTTTGCTGCTAATTAACTCTGTGCCTTAATTGTAATTGATGCACAACTTAAGACTCCGGCCCCTTAATTATTTCTTTTTTCTTTAATTAGCACCAAACAATATTAAGACATAAAATGAACTCACACATAAACAACCTACGTCTATCACACAATAACTGAAAATAAAGAAAGGCGAAGGCCTCAGTAATGTTGATCTGCTCAGGTCCACAAAACATTTTGACATCCAGCGCTCTTAGAAAAGAAAAATCAACAGTTTTGGAAATATCTGCCATGGCAGAGTGAGCAGCATGGAATTAAATAACGGGTTTAATTAGCAACGAGAATTGGCTTCAAATTAAGAAGCTGAATGGAGTGAAGTTGGTTGGGGGGGCAGCACGGTGGCACAGTGGGTAGCACTGCTGCCTCACAGCAAGACCACCTGGATTCGCTTCCCGGGTTCTCCTCGTGTCTGCGTGGGTTTCCTCCCACAGTCCAAAGACATGCAGGTTAGGTGCATTGGTGATCCTAAATTGCCCTTAGTGTGTGCTTGGTATGTGGGTGTGTGTGCCCTGCGGTGGGCTGGCGCCCTGCCTGGGGTTTGCTCCTGCCTTGTGCCCTATAGTGGCTGGGATTGGCTCCAACAGACCCCCGTGACCCCGTGTTAGGATATAGCGGGTTGGAGAATGACTAACTGACTGAAGTTGGTGGATTGGTTGGAGTTTGAGGCCCCAACTTAGTTGCTCATCTGTTGGCTCACATCACATCAAATTTATGTTTAAGGAAAAAAAGAATCAATTCAACTGTCAGAATCTCAAGAAAAGTCAATTAAAATAAAGGGAAATAGTTAATTAGCAGCAAAAACTGGTCACTAATTAAGAAAAGGTGAGAATGAAAACCTGTAGCCACAGTAGCTCTCCAGGTCACTAATTAATCACTGATCAGTGAGCTGGAGACACCTGACCTAAGTGAAAGCGTACTCAAGTTATCACGTTTACACACACACACACAGACACACACACACAGACAGACATAATTCGAAAAAAATGGTATTTTCGGCCTCAGGAAGGTCTAAAACGTTGAGATTTGTCAAAATCTCGAAATGGAATTTTTGGAGGATTCCAATACTTTCCCTATACTTTGTATACGAGAAAGTACAAACCCTGGTGGTACAGAGTGAATCTGCAAGACCAAGAGACCACAGCAACATGGACAGCTGGTCATTGATCACTGCTCCAAGGCTGCGTACCAACTTGGCTGGTGTTAACGACAAAGAGCCGAGATGAACAGAGATAGAGTGTCGAATAGAAGGACGAGATGGGATAATAAGGTCTGTCTTTGCCAGTTTGACCAGGAGATGGCACTTCTTTATTCAGGTTGTGGCATCTGTGAGACAATATGCAAAATTCTGGGAGGAGTTGGGGTGGGGCTGCAGGCGCATGCACTTCAGATAAATTTCACATTCACTGGGAATTATAAAGGGGAAGTGCGTGGAACTTGGTGTACACACAGTTTTATGCATCTGGATGTTTTGTGCGTATGCACATTTCCAGTTTTGTTCGTAGGCCATGTTTTAGTGTGAATTCTACGCACGGCCTTATACATGAGGCCCATGAAGTACCAACCGGCAGGTATGTGACATATATAAAAATCCAACATACACTGTGTGCACAATTATTAGGCAAGTGAGTATTTTGACCATATCATCATTTTTAATGGGTATATTCCAACTCCAAGCTGTATTAACTTGAATGCTTATTGGATTTAAGCACGTCAGGTGATGTGTATTTGTGTAATGAGGGAGGGTGTGGCCTAAGGAGATCAACACCCTATATCAAGGTGTGCAGAATTATTAGGCAGCTAGTTTTCCTCAGGCAAAATGGGCCAAAAAGAGATTTAACTGACTCTGAAAAGTCAAAAATTGTAAAAAGTCTTTCAGAGGGATGCAGCACTTTTGGAATTGCTAAGATATTGGTGTGTGATCACAGAACCATCAAACATTTTGTTGCAAATAGTCAACAGGGTCGCAAGAAACGTGTTGAGAACAAAAGACGCAAATTAGCTGCCAAAGATTTGAGAAGAATCAAACGTGAAGCTACCAGGAACCCATTATCCTCCAGTACTTTCATATTCCAGAGCTGCAACCTACCTGGAGTGCCCAGAAGTACAAGGTGTTCAGTGCTCAAAGACATGGCCAAGGTAAGGAGGGCTGAAACCCAACCACCACTGAACAAGAAACATAAGTTGAAACGTCAAAACTGGGCCAAGAAATATCTGAAGACAGATTTTTTTCAAAGGTTTTATGGACCGATGAGATGAGAGTGACTCTTGATGGACCAGATGGATGGACCTGTGGATCAGTAATGGGCACAGAGCTCCACTCCAACGTGGAGGTGGGGTACTGGTATGAGCTGGTATTTTTAAAGATGAGCTAGTTGGACCTTTTGCATTGAAGATGAACTCAAAATCAACTCCCAAACCTACTGCCAGTTTTTCGAAGACACTTTCTTCAAACAGTGATACAGGAAGAAGACCATGATTTTATGCAGGCCAATGCTCCATCACTTGCATCGAAGTTCTCCACTGCGTGGCCAGCCAGTAAAGGCCTTAAAGATGAAGGAATAATGACATGGCCCCCCTTCCTCATCTGACCTAAACCATATCGAGAACTTGTGGGCACTTCTTAAACGCTAGATTTACGGGGGAGAAAAACAATACACCTCTCTGAAGAGTGTCTGGGAGGCTGTAGTCACTGCTCCACAAAAAGCTGATCGTCAACAGATCAAGAAACTGACAGACTCCATGAATGGAAAGGCTTATGACTGTTATTGGAAAGAAGGGTGGCTATATTGGTCATTGATTGATTTTTTTTTAAATGTCAGAGATGTTTATTTGTAAATTTTGAGGTGTTTGTTTATTATTCTCACTATAACAGATGAAAATAAACAAGTGAGATGGGAACATTTTCATTTTTCCTTTAGTTGCATAATAAATCTGCACACTAATAGTTGCCTAATAATTGTGCGCACATATGTATTCCCCTGATGATGTTCACACTCACATTTCCGTTGTGAAACATTCAGGTTTCAGGTTTATTAACATTTTGGATTGACTGATAGCACTGTGTTTGTTCCATATTAAAATTAATCCTCAAAAATACAACTTGTCTAATAATTCTGCACTCCCTGTACATCTGTCTGCTTTTCACAAGAGAACTACTTAACGGATTTAGATCAGGCTTTTTTCTATAATTTTCTTGAACATTCCAGTTGATTTTGTGACTTCTCTTGTCGCACTAAGTATTATAGTTTGGTTGCAGCACCAATTCATTTGTGCAAATTTGAGAGAGAGGCTGTGGGCCGAGGAGAGGGGGGGCCTCGGCCCTGAGGAGTAGGGAGATGAGCCTCCATTCAAGTTGTTCTTCCTCTCGTCACGTGTTGGAGCCTACCTTGCCTCCGCTTAGCTAGCGATAGCCGTTTGTTCAGCAGACATCATCATCTACAGATTGTTAAGGAGTAACGTTTGACATTTTAGAGAGAGAGAGAGACATCAGAGCTACGTGTGTTTTAGAGGGCAGCTGCTCATTAGCAGAGATATCACGGCCACGCGCTCTACTCTCCCATCAGAGGTGAACACAATCAGATACAGTGGCAATGTTTGACGTTGGAGCGTACCCACCTTCCGCTTGTCCCAGAGATATCTTGCCAACTTTTTACATTTTTGGCAGAGATCACAGCTGCATTCACGCCCCGAGAGCAAAACCAAACGCTGTATATCTATACTAATAAAAGGCAAAGCCCTCACTCACTCACTCACTCACTGACTCACTCACTCATCACTAATTCTCCAACTTCCCGTGTAGGTAGAAGGCTGAAATTTGGCAGGCTCATTCCTTACAGCTTACTTACAAAAGTTGGGCAGGTTTCATTTCAAAATTCTACGCCTAATGGTCATAACTGGAAGGTATTTTTCTCCATTAACTGTAATGGAGTTGAGCTGCAATGACGTGGGGGGGCGGAGTTTTGTGTGACATCATCACGCCTCCCACGTAATCACGTGAACTGACTGTCAACGCAGTGCGTAGAAAACCAGGAAGACCTCCAAAAAGCGCTGAAGAAAACATGCATTATATAATTGAGAAGGCAGCGAAACAATAAGAAGCGAGCGAGTGACATATACTACCATATTCATGAGTGCTGCTACCTCGGAAAGAAAGCACGATGTAAACCTAAAGTTTAAATTAAGTTCATAGACAGGCTGCCGCTGGCGTTTCACATGCCCACAGGTAATGCGGGATACAAGTTTAATGAGAGGGCGAGGATATAAGCGAGAGTTTTGATCACTTTGTAACTAAGTTAAAATTGTAGGTGAAGGGGTGTGCTTATGCAAATTCCGAGAGATTGTGTTTGTGGGGGATTGACAGTTAAGGCGGGTGGGGGAGTCACGTCATCATCTCCCCTCCCATTTACCTCATTTTGCTCTGAGCTGAGCTCCGAGGCTAACGCCGTCTTCCGAAGCAACTTTGTCACACTGCCACCAAATACTCACAGAAAAATCCACAAGTTAATACACACGCTGTCTCTAGAGTTTCTTCACACTGAATCCTCCAGGCACTACTTACAAAAGGTTACATTGACAATTGTGTTGTGTTATTTTTAAATCTTTCCTTTTCTTAGCACAAGCACAGCTGAGAAGCTTCAATGCATGTGCTCCATAACGTGTTAAAAAATAATGCATTTAATCACACTTTGCATTACAACCAAAGGGGAGCTTTTGTCAATGCATGATTTCCTGGCACACCGATTACATTGATCAGCGCACCCCGATTCATTTTACCCTCGCACCACCTTAGTTTGAGAAGAAGTATGAAAAAATATCAGGTTAACACAGAAAAACAGATCACCAATTCAAGCTTTATGAATAATCGATTCGCCATAAATAATTGTTTTGGTAAAGCCATCCTCCTTCCATTTTATAATTTTTCCGCCACTAGCCAAGATTAAATGAACGGTAAGGCGAGGCGCAGGTATTTTGCTATATATATAATATATGAATTACCTCTAAAGAGCGCTGAGACTTTTGATATCATGAACGTGTGTACAAAAACTGGGGTCTCCTGCCCAGCAAAAGTCGAGCAGCCAGCGCGTGCATAGCTGTGCCGCCTTTGAGACGCTGACTGCGCTTCTGCCTTAAGTCAAAGTGAGCACTTTTAATTTTTTTCATCCGCCCCCTGCGCTATAGCCCAGACAAGTGCAAACACGGGACCCCTTTTATACACCACGGCAAAATAATATTAAGGCAATTCACACTTTCTTTTGCACGTATACGATTATGAGGTCCTCAGCTCGGATTATGAACATACGCACAGGAGTGAAGGACTGACAGTGCCATCACAGCTGATTAATGGCGGGGACGTCTCACCAGTCTACACAAGACCCACCACGACTGTCCCTAAAAGGCGATCATAACGTCAGCGAACACATCTCTATACTATATAAAAGAAAAAGGCAACTTTCCTTTCTTTACACCTTTTTTCCTTTTATCCCAAACCAAAGCCTTTCTCTCTTAACACTGCAGAGGGCACAAAACTAATTTTCTTTAATTGCCGGTAAGTCACATTACCAGAGGCACAAATTTGAACGTTCACATACAAAATGTAATTTCTATACCACAGCCGTCGTGTAGCGCCTTTCAAAAGGGATCAACTACCGATAGATGATCCATATACATTTTAGCTGCTGTTAGTTACTTACCTGTTGTGTTACACAGTCTTTAAAATGAAGTTTACCCGCAACCACTCCAGTAGTGCTCAATGTACCTCCATCCATCCATTTCCTAACCCGCTGAATCCAAATACAGGGTCATGGGGGTCTGCTGGAGCCAATCCCAGCCAACACAGGGCACAAGGCAGGAACCAATCCTGGGCAGGGTGCCAACCCACCGCAGCTCAATATACCTGTACTTCTTAAAACGTTAATGTTTTACTGTTTAATAACTTATAGACTATATTTTATTATTTTTCCCTTGCACTCAGTGACCAAAGCTATACACACACACATATAGACACATACATACATACACACAAGTATATGTATGTATATGTATATATATATATATACATACATACATACATACACACACACACACATACATACACACATATATATAATTTGTGTGTGTGTATATGTGTGTGTGTATATATGATGTACATAGGTATGTATATATATATATATATATATATATATATATATATATATATATATATATATATATATATATATATATATGTGTGTGTGTGTGTGTGTATATGACAGCAACAATCCAAGCTGTGAGAAAACAGTAAAAACGAGGCGTGTCAGACGTTGTGGTACATTTTCTGATGCAGCTACCGAAAATAACTTCGTGACGCTGCCACCAAATACACAAAACAATTACTTTGACAATCATGTTACATTATTTTTAAAATGTTTCCTTTTCTTTTTCATAACTTCTTTAACACATGACATCGCTGCGAAGCGCGGCTATTTTGCTATAGATAGATATGAGAACAACACTCATATCAATGACAAAACAATTACATTAACAATCATGTTACGTTATTTTTAAAATTTTTCCTTTTCTTTTTCGTACCTTCTTTAACACACTACTTCTCCGCTGCGAAGCGCGGGTATTCTGCTAGTACTGTATATACACCAAACGCTGTATATCAAGAGGCCCTCGGATACGAAAGCTATCAATATAAATTCTTTTCAATACAAATTATTACTTTTTTTTTTTAAAAAATGTTATTGATTTTTAAAGTTTGTCCTGTTTCACTACTACACGGGTGGAGCCGTGGGGAACAGCTAGTGTCTAAAAAAGATTTTCCAAGAATAAATTACGGATGATTTATGAAACTGTCCTAGGAAATATGGGATATCTGGTCACCATTACCAGAGAGCATTACTATATCACACACTATGAGCACGTGCCAATTACAAACCAGCAAGAATCCAGGCTTATAATTCGAGCCCAGTTTTCAGGAACTGAAAGCTGGGTGAACTATGAAGTCACCTTCTTTTTAATTTTTTTTGGAACAACAATCCTGACGCAAACCATTCGTGAGTGTGTAAGTAAGCGATCCTGGTAACGCATAACGAATACAAGAGCAGCTCACAGATGCTGGAGACTCAGGGTTTGCTTGATGGGCCAATGTGGAGTTTGTCCCTGACCCGGGTGTTTGCATGCAGGGTGGGTCTACTGAACACTCTGCAGTGGTCTGGCATCCCATCCTGGGAGAATCCCTACCTTGATTTCAATTTTGAGACATTCCTGTGACCCTGGCTTGTACAAAATGGGTACAAACAACAGAAGCATGAACTGGGGGAAAAAGAAACCAAAAAACTATCATGCTTAAAATACAAAATTCTTTATCTATAAATATTTTTATACCTAGTTTGCAGCAATTTTACTTCAGTCTTTAAAAGTACATTTTAGTGATTTGTTGTTTAACCTCCAGTTATCCAAGCAGTTGTCAACTGACCCATCCATCTCCAGAGAACCAAGTTCCATTATCTTATCTATACTTATTTTAAGTGAATGCGTAAGAAATTAAAAAGCTTCTAAACCACGAAATTTGACTTCTAAATCATGCAAACTGTTGCAGATGCAGACTAATATGGTGAAAGTAGAAATGCTTTTATTTCCAAACGTAGAAAACAATATTACTTTACAGCTGCATTTACACAAAGCAGACCACAAGTTGGGCATTTTTTTTAAGGCCTTTTTTAACCTTTCAAGACAAATTAATTATAATCAGGCATCTCTTAAAAGTTCCTTTTTTTTGTTAACCAATCTAGTCACTGTCAATAACTTGCCAATAACGCAACCCCGTTTCATCAATACTGCTAGTTAAGAGGTTTTCACGGCAACTAACCATTTTCAGAACATAAAAGTCAGAGAAGCTCGGAAACAAACTTGAAATTAAAGTCTGCACAAGGAAGTGTTGCCCACAGTGACTTATTTAAGCGGGGAGTACCTGTTGCAGAAACAACAGTGTATACTGTGCAATATTCACAAGCAAAGTATAATTAGGTATGTATTTTCAGACATCTGAAGTCACGCACAGAATCCTGGATTTCTATCCAGTAATGAGTTCTTCAGTTCTTCTTTGTTCTTCTCTTACTTTTGGAAATTTTGTTAATGCTGGGATTGAATTAACCCATAAGGTATCCCCTGAAAAAAGAAAAAAAAAAGCTTTATATAAATGATGTGGCAGTTAAATTCAAGTTAAATCCATCACTTCCACAGCAATACCTCAGTTAAACAAAGAAGAACTTCATTGACAGCGATAGGATGTAAAAGAGGAAGAATTTTCATTAATATGCTTAATACTAATTTGTCGTTTTTTTTTTCATTTTTTCTTTAATCTCTCGTAAAGCACTTTACAAATACAGGACAACTTGTAGAAAAATGTGGTACAGAAATAAAATTTTGCTGTTGTTGTTTGAGGGCAATTTGTGTGGGGTGCCGCCAATGCTGCTACCCTAACCCCAAAAACTCATGGCTCCTTCCATGTGGCTCCACTACTTTCGTCTGCCTCATCACCTGCTTGCACATTCACACCACCAGCACTCATTTGGGGTCTGAGTCAACACCACATGTCTCACTTTCTCCAAATCTGTGAACAAAACCATGCCAGGTTGCTAAGGGAGCCTCGCTGGTGGCCATGCACCAGGTCAATGGATATTAGCATCGCTTTCTGTACATGCCAGCGTATGGAAACATAGGTACTTTGAAAACAGAGGTTCTAGACCACAGGTGTCGAACTCCGGTCCTCGAGGGTCGCAGTGGCTGCATGTTTTCATTCTAACCATCTTCTTAATTAGTGAGCCATTTTTACTGCTAATTAACTTCCTTTTGCCATCATTTTAATTAACTTGACTCAGGCCCCTTAGTTGTCTCTTTTTCCTTAATTAGTAGCCAAACAATAATGAGACACAAAACAAGCCACCATATGACCAGCTCACCTGTGCCCATCACACAATATCTTAAAATAAAGAAAGGTGAAGGTCTCAGTAAGGTCGATCTCTCAGGTCACCAAAGCATTTAGACGGTGCTCTTAGAAAAGACAGAAAAATCAACAGATCTGGAAATGTCTGCTGTGGCAGAATGAGAGCAGCAACAAGCCACTGAATTAAATAACGGGTTTAATTAACTGCAAGAATGAGCTTCTCATTATGAGACTGGTTGGAGTTTGAAATCCCAGTTTAGCCTGTCATCTGTTGGCTCATTTCACATCTCATTTCTGTTTGGCTGTCATTTAATGAAGATATAAATCAATCCAGAGGACTGAATCCTTAAAAACAGGGCTATTGAAATGAAGGGAAAAGGAGTTAATTAGCAGTGAAAACTACTCACTGATTAGGAAAAGGGTAAGAATAAAAACCTGTAGCCACTGCGGCCCTCCAGGCCTGGAGTTTGACACCCTTGTTCTAGACTATGAGTGGATTTTTACCAATCAATGGTCAACAATGAAGTCACTTTTTGCAACAGCAGTCCAGACGAAAAACACTTATGACTGTGTGGGTGAATGTGTCCTGCAATGTGCTGGGCTCCTGTAGTCCACAATTCTCTAATGAATGAGCAGACAGATGTATGAGCAGTGTGACAGTAGTAATGATATTGTAGGAGACCAAGTTAGAACTGCTGATGCAGCTATGTGCAGCTATATGAATCTCTTTTCGTTAAAAACTGCAATGGAGTAATAATTGCTATGGACAGAATGTCAAATTACATGGCTAGGAATTGCTGGGGATGGTAAACTATATGCCTCCATG
The DNA here is from genome assembly GCF_016835505.1 of Polypterus senegalus. Lineage (NCBI taxonomy): Eukaryota > Metazoa > Chordata > Cladistia > Polypteriformes > Polypteridae > Polypterus > Polypterus senegalus. The sequence continues at coordinate 4,503,342 of NC_053160.1, forward strand.
ATAATTTGCCAGCAACAACAACACTTATTTATATAGCACATTTTCATACAAAAAAGTAGCTCAAAGTGCTTTACATAATGAAGAAAAGAAAAATAAAAGACAAAATAAGAAATTAAAATAAGACAACATTAGTTAGCATATAAAAGGAGTAAGGTCTGATGGCCAGGGTGGACAGAAAAAAACAGAAAAAAACACCAGACGGCTGGAGAAAAAAAAAAAAATCTGCAGGGGTCAGAGGCCACGAGACCACCCAGTCCCCTCTGGGCATTCTACCTAACATAAATGAAAATAGTCTTCTTTGTAGTTACGGTTCTCACGGAGTCACTTGATGCTGATGGTCATACAGACTTCTACCTTTTAATGCATCCATCATTGCTGGATCATCACGGTGCTTTGAGTTGCGCCACCACCAAAAGGATACCGGAAAATGAAACCGAAGAGAGAGTAGCACACCTTCACATTTCGGGTGGCACGGTGGCGCAGTGGTAGCGCTGCTGCCTCGCAGCAAGGAGACCTGGGTTTGCTTCCCCGGTCCTCCCTGCGTAGAGTTTGCATGTTCTCTCCGTGTCTGTGTGGGTTTCCTCCCACAGTTAGAACACCAGGTCATGTTACTTGCAGAAATTCTCAGACGATTCTGCATTTATGGGATGTACTGATAAAGGGGATGAGAAAGAGGAGAGGCATCAGGTGGAGAGCTTTGTCTCTTACAGCAAAGAGAACTGTCTGCACCTTCACATCAGCAAAACCAAGGAACTGCTTTTCGATTTTCTCTGCACCAAACAGCCTCTTTGTCTGTTCGCTATTCAAGGAGTGGATGTAGAGATGGTCCATTCCTACAAGTACTTGCGGGCGCCACATTAATGACAGGTTGGATTGGTCTTGGACATACATAATAAAGGGCAGAGGCAGGCTCTTTGTTTCTTAGGAGACTTTGTTCCTTTAATGTGAGAAGTGACATCCTTTTACATCTTCTACAACTCAGTGAAGGACAGTGCAATTTTCTATGCTGTGGTGTCTTCAACTGGTAACATCACTTCCAGAGAAGTCCACGGAAATCAACAAGCTAATTAAAAAGGGCAAGCTCACTAACTATAGGACACACTCTGAAGGGCATAGCGAAGGAGAGGATTAAAACAAACCCCCCGAGTGTCATTATGAACAATTCTGCACCATCCTCTGTGTAAGGACTTTCAGCCAACAAATCATTCAGGAGTGTGCGTCAAGAAACGCAACTAGGGGGTCCTTTATACCAACAGCAATATGCCTACGAAGTGCATCACTCTGATTGTGACAGCCAAGTCTGAAGTTTTTTCTATTTAATTTTGTTGCTTTTTAGTCATTCTAGTGTGTTTGAATATTTATGTATTTATCTATCTATCTATCCATTTATTTAAAAAGCTTCTGTAAAAAACCTGGGGGCAAGTAAAGCTCTATGTATCTAACCTTGAACTTTAATTGCAAAATGAGTGTTAAGGCAAAAGCTCAACTGGTTCGAGGAAGACGGGCCAAAGTAATATGCAAGGTACGTAATATTTGTATTAATACTGTGGTGGGCAAGTGCAGCAGACTTTCAACGTACTGCATGAAGCAGGCATTCAAGACCGGTTATTTGGCCCTAGCCAGGCAGCAGGTTTATCGTTTTGCTTTTTTGGTTCTTTTTCTCTTTCATGTTTACCCCTCCCTTGTATTCATTATTTTGTTGTTTAACATCTTTTCATGTTGTTGATTTGGTTTCCTAGTAGCCACACCTGTTCAATGAAGCTTTACAAGAAATTTAAGTTCTAAAATAAAAACTGAAATTACTTAAGACATTGATTCTGCAGGAAATGCTTAACTGCAGATGTTTCTAATGTTGTTTTTAATACAAACTAATGTGACCACATTTTGAACATGGTTTGAAAACTACTCATTCACCTTACCTTCAATATCTATTTGTTACTCTGCCTAGAATTATAACACACTGAGCTGCATCTTACAGAATACAGAAACTTTCTAATTTTCTTGCAATTTTGCTTACATACAGTCAAACCCAAAACTTACGGTAGTTTCATTCTCATGAAGACTCTTGCCATGAAGAAGCTGAGCAGGACGCTGACAAACCCGATGAACAGAAGCAGAAACCGGTTCAGCTTTGGAATATTTGGAGCATTGGAGCGATCTAAAATGATGAATCCCAGGCCTCCCATTGTGAACAGAAAACTAGACGCGAGACCCTCCATTATGTACTGTCCATTGACTCTGAAAAGAAATCAGAATATTAGGGAGAACATGACAGGAAATGAAAATTATTATTTATGCGTTTCAGCACAAAAACATTACAGGAAGTATAACAGAACAGTTAAAATGTTTTTAACCAGCAGTTTATGACAATGGGAAGGGATGTAAAAATTCTGACCTGAAGGGCTGTAGTGACTGCAGGTTTTTGTTCTAATCCATTAATAGATCTTATTTAACTTTATAATTTGTTAATGTTTTCTTTCTACCATGTCAGGTCACTCTTATATTGTCATTTTTTTCTTTACACGGACATAATCCAAATAATTTACAGCCTGAAGCAGATGACCAGTTCTGTCCTTGACTTTTTCTCTTCAGTTTCATTCCATATTTCGTATTAAACAAGATTGTATACTATGAAATCATACAGGTTTAAATGGAAACAATTAAATCAATGCAAACACTGCATTTCCATTAGCGTGAGTAATTGGTTACCAACAAGTAAAGGGGCTACAACACCACCTGAAGCCACCGTGGCTCTCCAGGATCCAAGTGTCCCTGATGTAATGGATAGCACACGTTTGAAGAGGAGTCTTACTGTTGAGAAATGTTACTAAACGCTAACATTTAAAAGAGAAATAAATAAAGAAAAAGCCCACCAAATGAGGACACGCATAGAGATGGGTACACTGGGCAAGTGAAGCTGTAATAAAGAGCATCTTATCCCATCATCTGCACATTTCACGACCACAAACTAAAACCAATTTGTTCTCTATTTTATCAGGCACCCAAAAATATAACACAAAAATGATCTTAGCTACTATACCCAATTTAGAGTCGATGGTAGCCTATACCTGGAGAAAGTGCAGTGCTGGATAGGCTGCTACACATGCACTCAAGATGGGCCAATCAGAATCACTAATTAAGCTAACCTTAGAAAAACCCATACAGACACAGGGACAATGACCAAAACCTGGATTCAAACCAAGGATGACAATGCTGCTATGCTGCATCAGCAGTACTGAAAATTAAATAATATACAACTAAGGGAAGTATGACCTCCTTTAAGTATTAATTGCTCACATTTGTGATAATATGATTTCTCTGTCACTTAACACTGGTCATATCAATCTTCTCTAATATGTGTGTGTAAAGGAAATGGGTAACTCCTGAAGAATATCTGAAATACTTTTTGATGAAATCTGGAATTCTTCAACCTGTTTAAACAGACAAACTTGAAAATACAATAAACCAACAACATGAAATAACCATGAATTAAAAATGCATTACACATACCTATAGGCCAAAAAAGCTACCGGCCTCTGATGGCCATGCTCGTCGGTCATAGAGCCAACACTTGGAGGTTCCACAATGACATCATAAATGATTCCTACAAAATTAAAAACAGTTGCAGAAGTAAGCTGTACTCAATAACAGTCCTACTTGGAGATTTTCTTAATAAAGGTAATTCACATTATTTGCTCCCCTGTAAACAAAGGGTGCCCTGGATTTAAGGCATTTGAATTATGATGAAAAACAGTTTTATGGCACACATAGTTTATGAAAAAACATAAAAAAGTGAAACAGGACAGCGAAGAGGGCCCTGCCCAGCTCCCCATTCCTGACGTCACGCTTCTCCCCTTCCCTCGACCAGCAGCCTCTGTGTCGGATGAGCACGAATATATTGCTCCTGTAAGTGAACTATGATTCTTAAAAAGAAAAGCTGCAATATCAACCAGAACGTTCAAGCAAATTCTAGGAAAAAAAAAAAAAACCTGATCTAAATCCGTATATACACATACATACACACACACAAGGGGGCTCTGCCACCTGTTCGCTTTGCTTGTCAACCCCCCGGCCTGCACTACACGCCAGCCACTTTGCGTCTCTGCCACTCGCGTATGTGGATTTCACTTTCACCAAACAACAAATCTTAATTCTCGCAGATACGCCTCTTCACTACTTTTCCCTGCTGGCAACACGAATTAGATGATCTACAAGTCTCCGACTTGAAAGTTTAAAGCTGAACAATACCTACTTCTGCCATCTCACCAATATCCATATATTCAATTTGTTGTTACTTTGTTTCACCAAGTAATAATTTCCATTTGTTTGTGCTAATGTAATCTTTACTATCAGTTCTGTGAGACTTTCAAATTTTAGCACCTTTAATGTCTAACCTGCTCTGCATGTGCATCGAGCCAACATTTTTAAACCTCTTTCAGACATTCTACTTTGTCTTCTACTCTTTGTCTTTTATTTCCGACCCCGCTTAGAGCCGAGAGTGCAGGAACTGTGTCTGACAATAGCAATCACACGAATGAGAATCGGGTGGACAGTGGGCGTGGTTGTAACTGTTTGAGAGGAGGGCGGGACTTTTTAAAATCTCTTGGCAAAAAGTCTCGTCTCGCGGGAGTTGAAATGATCTCCGAGAAAGTCTCGTCTCAGGATCTCTTTTTATAATAGAGAGATATGTGGAAATTGTTATTTTTTGAGTTCAAGTGGCACTGAATCTGAAACACAGACAGGCATAGTTTTCATTATCATGTTAAAGAACAAAACAACATTCAAAATGAAGTGGAAGCTAACTATATTCCTAGGAAATTAAATGTATTTACTTCAGTGAAGAGGAGTCTTAAACTCAAAAGTCTGACAGGGCAGCATCCATGCACATCTTCCTCTTCGATAAGCCGATAACCACCATGTTGCCCATCAGCATTGTGACAAGGCTGCAACGGGAAATCAACCCTTGAAGCACAAATGCAAACTACCAAGAGTGCAACAAGATGTATTCATTTCTTTTATACAGTAGATATATGCATCACACACAAATACTGTACATACACTGAAAAACGATTTCAGGGCAAACACTTTTACAAATTCTAAAACCTAAAACTGATGGATGCATACACATATAATTTGTGGTTATGCACGGAGATGACACTTTATTAGATACACGCTCCACCGTCACATAAATTCTAAACTGCAATATGTCGAAGGATATTACAGTATTGGGTTGCTTGAGTTGGAAAAAATATAAAGAGACTCTGACTAAATGTAAACTGCGATATTCGGTGTTAAAATTTCCACTTTCACATATACTAATTAGATTAAACTATTTTTTCTTCTAGCCTTTTGATAAAAATACAGCCCCTTTTATAATTTCGTCTTTTGCTTAATGTTGATCAATGTTTGTAACTTCTTTAATAAATGATAGAAAAAAACGGCATAACAACATTGCTGTAGCCTTCAAACCCAAACTTAGGGTTAGGGTTAGGGTGCAAAAAAAAAGCTGGATGTACTAGCTGTCCCCCGAGGCTTCACCCACATAGAAATAAAACACAACAGCGAGGAGGGCTCCCCACTCCTGACGTCACGCTTCCTCCACCCCTTGGCCCGCAGCCTCTGTCTCAGATTGGCGCCAACAGATCACTCCTGCAAGCCAACTATTACTCTTAGCGCGATGAGAGAAGTCATAAAATCAACTGGAATGTTCAAGAAAATTCTAGAAAAAAAAATAAAAAAATAACCTGCTCTAAATCCGTTAAGTAGTTCTCTCGTTCGCTAGTTAAGTGGATGCACGATACGGCCGAGGCTGGCGTGTGAGTGAGGAGGGTCCCGTCCTGCTCCCCTCAGCCCGCCACATCTCTCTCGGATTTGTGCAAATAAAATCGGTACCGCAAGCGAACTATGAGAGAATTCGCAAAATCAAACGGAATGTTCAAGCAAATTATAAAAAAATAAATAAGAATAAAATAATATATATCCATTAAGTAGTTCTCTCATGAAAAGTAGAGAGACATGCATTTACTGTGTTGATTGGAAGCACATAACATCTCTCTCTATATAAAATTCAATGTCTGTCTGTCTGCAAGACAGAGATGGGAGTCTGCGGTACCACCATGTGAGCAGTCGTGGTCGAAGGTTTTGTTGGCCGATTCCACAGCCCTGAATGTCATCTGATAGTGGTATGCGCTATAAAACTGGCGGACCGGCGTCTCAAACATGAGTGTTCGACTGAATGTTGGAATGGGGGATAAACCAGTGACCCTGGTGGCTTTGGATATGGCATTATCGCCGACATTAGGCCTGTCAATCTTAACATCTCCCAAAAGGTTGCAGTCATGAGTTTTTCCACATGCAACCGTTTGAACAGTGTGAAGAGCAACAACAGATCCTGCGAATGAAAACAACTTGTGGATCAGAAGGGTTAGAAGGAGCATGGCAAGAATTGTACAAGCAAATAGACGGGTCACAACCGGGCATAACCCATCCAAATTGAACACTGATGTTCAGAGTGTCATCTCAGAACGCTCCACTTGCTGAACTTATCTTAAATGGGCTATAGCTGCCAAAGACCATACAAGCTGCCAAGGCTGTGAGGGCATTTCTAGTGGGCACAGAAGCATCAACACTGTACTATTGATTGGACAAATCAAGGTTTGTTTTGCATCATGCTGAAGAGAAGATCACAATTTGGCACCACATGGTATAAATAGTACATTCCAGTGGGTGCAGTGCGATGGCATGGGGAATATTTTCCCAGCACACCTCAGACCCATTGATACATACTGAAGTGCATCTGAACAGCAAAGTATATCTAAATATCGCTGCACACCAACTTCATCACTTCATGGCTTATCCATACGCATTTATACGCTTCCAGCATGGAAATGTACCATGTCACAAATTGTCACAGATCAGTTCCAGGAACATAAGAGTGAGTTTTCGTTGCGTCTATTGACTAGCTACTGACCACAGTATCTGCAATACTGTGCAACTATCCAATTTGCCAGAGCTGTTCAACACAATCATTCCCCCACGGTAAAACATTCCTGAATGCATCCAACACCTTGTACAACATGAATGTGTGCTTTACTGAAAGCCAAGTAGGCTAAGCAAAATTAGAGTGGTGCATCTATAAGAAAGGTGTGTGTATTATACACATACAGTACTTATGCATTCACTTGACCAAATACCCCAAACAATTCTATCAAAAGGTGCAGGCAGCAATCTGCACATTACAAAGATCTCCCATAAATCAATGGGACTTCCGTAAATGATCCATAATTAATAAATTATTTGATTATGCAAGCTGAGATTTTCTCAAGGAGACAAAGCCTCCCGCCCTTAACCTTGACATATCAGAACTTCTAACAATGTTAGACATTTTGCTGGAGTAGCAAGTTACAGCAGGGGTTTACAAACTGGAAACTGCAGCCACTCGGAGGGCATCTTTGCAGATGCTCTTCAATATTAAATGCAAATTTTATTTGTCATTAAATTTCTCACAAATTATCTGAAAATGTTCTTTAATTGTTGCTTTAAAGTAATCCTATATCAACGTACTTGTAGTTATTAAGTAGAGCTGTGGGTTTGCAAGCTGCTCAGAGGGGATATGCAAGGGAACACAAACACACACAAAAAGGGAAAAAGTGTACGCCGTCTCCATTCATCCTTCCTTCAATTCTATGAACTCTGCCAGTATTTTGGGGTGATGTGCAGTGCTACTTCAGATGGCAGCTGCTTTCTTTGCTTCCCCTGCCTTTTTGCGCCTCCTTTTCTTCATGTGCTCAATACTTATTCCCTGTGTCATTCCACGTCACTTAATTTGCGGACGTATTTGTTTTGACTTCTTTGAATGAGTGGATTACTTGTGTTGTGGTGTAAATTTCATGTCAATAGCCCCCATAAGAAAGATATTGACTGAGAAAAATGTTGACGTGTTCAAGATTTCTTTTCCCCGCTGTATATGCTTCTGTAAGGAAACTGTTCACTTACAGTCGATTTGTTTAAAGGGGGGTACCTAACCCAAACCCTGAATACAGAACACATGCACATATTGTAGTTTTATGTACACACACAGACATTACATGTATACCTATTCCAGTTAATAAATTGTTCTAAAAAACATTTTTCTCCCCTATTCATTAAAACGTTGTAACACATTTCACATGTCCCCACGTCATATACGACACATCACACTCTCGCTTGGATGTGCACTTCTTACCTCCAGTAATGAGAAAATAGGAGACGATAACCAAGGCATAGACCGTCATTGCAGAAGGCATGTGCAACCAGGACGGCTTTTTTAGTTTGATATTGGGACATTCCAGCACTCTAAAAGGAACTCCATATAACGTCTCCATAGCTGTTCTCTGTTAACACGCCGACTGCTTCACAAAAGAGAGTACTAAATGCAATCATACAGCGCTTCTGCAGCCGCCGAGTCGACTTGTTGCCACCCCAGTTACCCCGGACGTGTCCCGGAAAGGAAGTCAGTCTGGAAGGGACGTTAAATTTAAATGTGCGTAAGCATTTATGAAGGGATGCAGAAAGGTTTGATTATACATATATATTAAATTAATTATTTATTCAATTAAATAATAGACAAAAATGTAAACTAAACAAAAACTAACCGAGATTAGCTCAATTTAAATTAGCACACCTTCCAGGACCTGACTACACTGACGTGGCTAAACAAGCGCGCCGCTGACGCGTCGAGCCGCCATGTTGGCTCCGGAGAGCGCACTAATGCTGGAAACAAAATGGCGGGCGTTTCAAGCTAGTAAGATGATCCTTTCATGGCATTTATCTAAATCAGGGTTGTCGAACTCCGGGTCTGGTGGGCAGGGCCGCCGCCAGAAATATTTGGGCCCCTGATGACTGGGTACGTGTGGGCCCCTCTGCCTTCCCCCGGGTCCCCACATGCCAAAACCTTCAAATACGTATACAAAAAAAAAAAAAGCGTGACGGGGCCCCCTTCTGTTAGGGCCCCGGACCAGAGTCCCGTTTGTCCCCCCCTGGCGGCGGGCCTGTGGTGGGCCGCAAGTTTTCATTCTAACCCTTTTCCTAATCAGTGACCAGTTTTCACTGCTAATTAAATTTCCTTTTCCTTCATTTTAATAGCCCTGTTTTTAAGGATTCATTGCTCTAAATTGATTCTTTTCTTCATTAAATGACAGCCAAACAGAAATGAGATGTAAAACGAACCAACAAATGAGCAGCTAAATCGGAACGTCATACTCCAGCCAGTTTCACTGCAACCAGTTTCTTAATGAGAACCTGATTCTTGCTGGTAATTAAACTCATTATTTAATTCCATGGCTCATTGCTTCTCTCATTCTGCCACAGCAGGCATTTCCTAAACTGTTGATTTTCTGTTTTTTCTAAGAAAATCGTCAAAATGTTTGGGTGACCTGAGAGATCAGCCTTACTGAGACCTTCACCTTTCTTTATTTTCAGATATTGGGTGGCAGGCACAGGTAAGCTGGTTCCTTGGCGACTTGTTTTGTGTCTCATTATTTTCTTTGGTTGCTAATTAAGGAAAGAGAAACCACTAAGGGGCCTGAGTCAAATGAATTAAAATTAAGGCAAAAGAAGTTAATCAGCAGCAAAAACTGGTCACTAATTAAGAAGACGGTTAGATAGAAAACCTGCAGCTACTGTGGCCCTCAGGACCGAATTCAACACCCGTGATCTAAATGAATCGATAGCAGTGGCTTTCAGCATATAAAAAGTAATGCATTCATATAATATAAGCAAAACAACTCCCATTTCAAGTTTTTCTTTTTTGTTTAGTTTTTGCATACACATTTTTTTTGGTGATATGACTGTAGGAGGAATACGGGATGGACAGGCATCCCGACAGGAAGTCCAGAAGATCCCTTACCCGGACGAGAGGCCCCGACAGTACAGAAAGGCATCCCGGCCAAGAGAAGGAAAGAGTTTGCTCCTGGGCAAGGCTGCCCTAAGGGATGTATGGACATCCCAGCTGGAGAAGATACCCTATCTGGACGGGAGGCCCTGGGCAAATGGACAGGTGTCCTTCGCCAGACATGATTCAAGTACCTTCCCAGGCCAGAATAAAAGTAGAGGACAGGGAAGGACTGTTGCAGAGGGATATTTATTTCCCCCAGGCAATAGATGGCAGTAACCCTTCATATTGGCATCCAGTTTGGAACCAGCAGGGAATGCTGGGAATTGTAGTCCGGCAGCACAGCCCTGCTGGGGTCTAGGGGTGCCTCAAGGGGGCACTGTAAGGAGAGTTGCTCCCTGATATATTGGACGTCTGTATGACCCAGAAGTACTTCCAATGGGCAGCAGCCCTTCTACTGGATGTATTCCCAGGTCTTTAATAAAAGGGACCACACTCCCTTAATCCAGGTAAGTCAGAGCTGGGACGACGATGAGCAACACTCAACTGGAAGAGGGTAGCATGGTGGTGAGAGGAATTGTGGAGAGGTGATAAAATCTGTGCTTGTGTTACTTGGAAGTGCTATTTTTGTAATAAAAAACAGCCTTTATTTGAACCCAGGACTTTGTGTGTGTTCGTGTTGGGGTTTGGGGCTCGCTGATGCCCCTGTTTCCAGCGCAATGACATTCTGGAAATTTACAACTTTTAGGCAGCAACATCCTCTGCAAAGCTATCTGATGTTGTGTGTTTAATATCGCAAACTGAGTGCACAATCAAGTGACATGGCGAAAAGGCAAAGCGCAGCAGACACATCTGCTGAGTGCCAAGCAAATTGCAAAGGTAATTTACTTGACACAGAATGTCATAATTAGAGCGAGTTTGACATCCCTGGATTAAGTGGTTTGAGCATGTGGGGGTGTCTATCAATCTCTGTGTGATTGTGTGTGTGTATACATACATACATACATACATACACACACGTATATTTATATATATATATATATATATATATAGAGAGAGAGAGAGAGAGAGAGAGAGAGAGAGAGCTGGCTAAGCACAGGTTTAAACAGAGCTGGAACAAATTACAAATATTTGAGACACCAGCTGGGTAGTCCTTTTTGATTCCCTGATATTTCTCTAGAAACCGGAAGAGGCGGGGTTAATTTCTTTCATTGGGAGGTTTCTGGGAGCTGCGGAGAAAAAAGGAAACATAGTTAGCGACAGCGCTCTCTCTCACCCAGGGGAGTTACCATTTACCAATATTTACCAATATATACCAATATATATAAATACTGGATATACACACTAGCTGTACCCTGTGGCTTTCAAGTCCCAAGTCTTCGTGGTTGTGGAGATTCTGTGATGAGTGAGTCAGTGGTATTTGGCCTTTAAATATATAAATCTATCTATCTATCTATCTATCTATCTATCTATCTATCTATCTATCTATCTATCTATCTATCTATCTATCTATCTATCTATCTATCCATCACAAATAATATAATTGTGTTTCCTGTTGTAATTATTGTATGTGTCTGTGCTCAACTGGTGGGGTGGGTTGGGTTGTTGCCGTCCGGGGGTTATTTGAATGTAATAGTTACCATCGATAAGAAAGATGGCTTCATTAATGACCTTGGCAATGGCTAAGCAAATGAGTTGAGCTTTGTTTTTGCTGACTATCTGCTCTAATAAAGAGATACAACAGGACAGAGCTGTGTATTGCTAAGATTTCTATTGAAGCAATTATTACCGAGACACTCGGAGTCGTGCGGTGTATGGGACACGAGTGCTCGCTACCTAAAGAGCTGGGTGAAGCTGCGTGCATAACGCTGGCAGTCCGCTAGCCTACAGCTTGGGAGAGATGCACGGCAGAGTATGGCTCTAAAAACTTTAAGACTCAACCACGGGTCGCTACATTGGGAGTAGATTCACACCTTGTGGCATGGATTGTGGACTATCTTACAGACAGACCTCAATATGTGCATCTTGGGAACTGCAGGTCTGACATTGTGTGCAGCAATACAGGCGCCAGAGGGGACTGTACTTTCTCCGGTCCTGTTCAATCTATATACATCAGACTTCCAATATGACTCGGAGTCCTGCCACGTGCAAAAGTTCACTGATGACACTGCTATTGTGGGCTGCATCAGGAGTGGGCAGGAGGAGGAGTATAGGAACCTAATCAAGGACTTTGTTAAATGGTGCGACTCAAACCACTTACACCTTAACACCAGCAAGACCAAGGAGCTGGTGGTGGATTTTAGGAGGCCTAGGCCCCTCATGGACCCTGTGGTCATCAGAGGTGACTGTGCAGAGGGTGCAGACCTTTAAATATCTGGGAGTGCAGCTGGATGACAAATTGGACTGGACTGCCAATACTGATGGTCTATGTAAGAAAGGTCAGAGCCGACTATACTTTCTGAGAAGGTTGGCATCCTTCAACATCTGCAGTAAGATGCTGCAGATGTTCTACCAGACGGTTGTGGCGAGTGCCCTCTTCTACGCGGTGGTGTGCTGGGGTGGCAGCATAAAGATGAACGACGCCTCACGCCTGGACAAACATGTTAAGAAGGCAGGCTCCATTGTAGGATTAAAGTTGGACAGTTTAACATCTGTGGCAGAGCGACGGGCGCTGAGCAAACTCCTGTCAATCATGAAGAATCCACTGCATCCACTGAACAGGATCATCTCCAGACAGAGGAGTAGCTTCAGTGACAGACTTTTGTCACTGTCCTGTTCCACTGACAGACTGAGGAGATCGTTCCTCCCCCACACTATGCGACTCTTCAATTCCACCCGGGGGAGTAAATGCGAACATTAATTTTATTTTAATTCTTTTCATTTTTATTATTATTTAATTTAATATTGTTTCTTTGTATCAGTATACTGCTGCTGGATTATGTGAATTTCCCTTGGGATTAATAAAGTATCTATATCTATCTATCTATCTATCTATCTATCTATCTATCTATCTATCTATCTATCTATCTATCTATCTATCTATCTATCTATCTATCTATCTATCTATCTATCTATCTATCTATCTATCTATCTATCTATCCCTCATTTCCCACCTTCACAACACAGTTCCCTTTCCTTCTTTTCTTTTTCTCTCTCATTCATCTTTTCCTCTATCCACCTCCAGTCCTCCTGGCAAGCTTCGTTTGTGGCATGATTACCCGAGGGTGATCCAACTCTCAGGATTCTCATTGTTGAGGACCCGTTTAGCTGGACCAGGCCAAGGGGATACCCATGCAACACCTGGGGGCCATTTTCAGAGGGTGGCACTGGACCGGGTGTCTGCCTGGAGGGATTGCCAACCAGGATCCTGAACTGTTTCATCATGTGGTGGGTGCGGCCAACCTGACCTGACCTTAGTTCTTAAGTATTTATATTCATTCACTATTTCTACCTCCTCTCACAAAACTACAATCAGTGAACATACAGATTTCTGTCTCTTAAAATCAAATATCATTTTTTTGATCTTTTGTACTATTTGGTGTTTATTACAGCAGTTTATCATCCAGTCCACTGGGTTTAGATAGCAGCTTTCATCCTTCCCAGATATGCGTCCTATGAGCCTGGTGACATCAGCAGTGGTCATTGTCCTGTCTCAGGTCAGATGGTACATTACACACATTTTTAATTTCAAAATGCATTTTATTTGTCATTCCAACAGATGTCACATCACAAACATTAACACTACCGTTACAAATCTCAGGTTAATGCCTTATAATCCACATGTTAAGTCATCCCAATGTAAATAGTAATGGTGATGTGACATAGGCCTGTGAGCTTCCTGTGTTTGAAGGAATGACTTCTGAAAAAGATTATTTGTCATTCCAATCATTTTCAGTAATAAAATGCATTTTATTTGTCATTCCAGCAGATGGTGTATTGCTAACATTTTTAATTTCAAAATGCGTTTTATTTGTCATTCCAACAGATACCGCACCACAAACATTAACACTGCCTTTACAAACCTCATATAAAATGACACTTAACAGAGACATATGCATTGCATTTGTCATTCCAACAGATGCTGCATCACAACCATTTGTAGTCATAGAATGCATTTTATTTGTCATTCCAGCAGATGGCGCATTACAAACATTTTTCATTTCAAAATGCATTTTATTTGTCATTTCAACAGATGTCATATCACAAACATTAACACTGCTGTTACAAATCTCAGGTTAATGCCTTATAATCCACATGTCAAGTCATCACAATGTAAATAGTAATGGTGATGTGACACACGCCTGTGAGCTTCCTGTGTTTGAAGGAATGACTTCTGAAAAAGTGTCCTGTACTGTGACTGCCCGTGAACGATTTTAAAGGCAGTCCTGAATCCATAACATGATAAATGGGTTTACATTCGTACTGTTCAGTCTCCCTATCAGTATGTGAGGCTGGATGGTACTGAACGCTGAAGAAAAAAATCCAATAATAGATAGGAAGCAAACTTATCAAGAAAAGGGCACATATGACGTAAGATAGTAAGCAGGGCATCTTCAACACTTCTGACTGCACAGTAAGGAAATTGGTGGTTGACAGCCTGCAGTTTTTCATTTATATACAGAGTGGCCCACGAAAAAGTGGCCCGCCTCCACCGAGAAGACTGCATTACGTGATGAAGAGAACAAATGATCAAATTTGGTACTCAAATGTACAGAAGCTGCTGAAAGTGATCTCCTTGTGCGTCAATACATCTCCGTGCCCGTTTCAGCCTGTTCATGTACACTATTTGAAACGTCGTGGGATCGATTCTCTGTATCGCATTTTCAATGTTTAACTTCAGCGCCACTTTATCACTAACTTCTGGATGCTTGTTTTCACTGGCTGTCTACGGTGAAGACACTGATCGGCGAAAATTTCTCTTGTTGCTTTGATGGGATCTGTCCGCACGTACGCTTCCACAATTGCAATTCTTTCTTGCAACGAATACTGCATGTCGCTAATTTCGGCTGCACTAGTATACACTGCCACCACAAAAAGTGGTCTCCGGGGGTCAGACAGCAAGGAAACAAGGCAGGTGACACGACCGCAACCGCCTATCCGGCGGTAGACGAGACGGGGGTCGTGTCGGTCACTTTCTTGTGGGCCACCTTGTATATTTTCAATTATTTATTTTTTTTACCTGGTTTTGATTTACAATTATTTTGAAATGGATTGAATTACGGACCAATTCAGCTAATTAAATAAAAAACATAACCAAAGTGAAAATAGCAACAGCCTGCATTTTGTTTTTTAACCACTAGGTGTCACTCATAGCACAGTGGAGCTGCATTTAGGAGTTTATACTTTGTGCATGTGCGTGTGAGCGCGCGCGTGTGTGTACGTGTATGTGTACACGCGTGTGTGTATGTGTATGTGTGTGTGTAAGGGGGGATATAAAGGGTTTTCTTTAATTGTTTTGATTTTTGCGACTTAACCCCTATGAATGTCATTTTCATCCAATGTGTGACATTAATGGTTTCTCAGCAAATTTCCTTATACCGTTTACTGTGCCCATTCAGAAATATACCAGCGAAAGGTTAAAGACAGCGACTTGATAGAACAAACAAATATTATAAACAGTAGCAGCGTAATTACTTTCTTGTTCAAAGCTGATATTTTTTTTAATTAAAATTGTTACACTGCAGGGGCGGCATGGTGGCGCAGTGGGTAGCGCTGCTGCCTCACAGTTTCACTTCCTGGGTCCTACCTGCACGGAGTTTGAATGCTCTCCCCGTATCTGTATCTGTATGTAAATCTGCAGAAATCCACCAGGTGGCAGTGCAAGATATCATCACGGAGAGAACAGGTTCGGCTTCGCTGTGTTGTGAATTGCCTGAAACATCCAATAAATTCCGAGGACACTTTACCGCAATATCTCTGAAAAGGATGGATGTTTAATGATGAAATCCATCAATCCGGGGATGCACCCATTCTAGCAAGCATCAGGCACAAGGGAAGAAACAATCCCTGCATGGGACATCAGCTCATTGCAAGGTGAACATAAGCACACACAGACACACATACACACTGGCGTCATTTTAGAGTCACCAAATCCCCAAACCTTCATATTCTTGGAAGGTAACCAGAGCCCACTGTGGAAACCCACCAGCAAAACATGCAAACTCCAGACAGGGGACACCAGGGACGTGACTCCCTGTGAGGCTTTAGTGCTACTGCTCAGCCCCCACATGTGTAATTATTAACGGTATTCATTATTTAAATGAAATTAACGACTTCTCTGTAAAATGTCACATCCATACTTTAATGCATTTCCTCATGAAAGTGATCCATCCATCATGCTATATCCTAACTACAGGGTCACGGGGCTCTGCTGGAGCCAATCCCAGCCAACACAGGGTGCAAGGCAGGAAACAAACCCTGGGCAGGGTGCCAGCCCACTGCAGGGCGCGCACACACCCACACACACACACACTAGGGACAATTTAGGACCGCTAATCCAGCTCACCTGCATGTCTTTGGACTGTGGGAGGAAACCCACGCAGACACGGGGAGAACATGCAAACTCCACGCAGGGAGGACATGGGAAGCGAACCCAAGTCTCCTAACTGTGAGGCAGCAGCGCCACTGTGCCGCCCCATGAAAGTGATATCAAGTATAAATCTAAGGATTCTAACTTTTCAGAGAGCTGGAATATCATAAATGAAATGTGCTCTGTGTGGCAATCGCTGCTGTCAGGTCAGGAGGAAGACCCCGAAGGATGTAGTGATTAACAACTGGGTCGGTTTGAAGATGACGTTTACGACGGTCTACTTTAATGATAAAATAATCTACGAGATTAATTACAAAATAGACCTTTTTGCTGTGTCCCTGATTTTTTTTTTCTCTGCAGCTTGTGGTGGACGGCTGGGGCCCTTACCCGTCTGGGACTCTTCTATTCTGTAAGGGGTAGAGAACACATCCAGAGCCGTACCTTCCCTGGAGCGATAGATAGCCAGCCTCCCGTCCTGTTTTCATTTCCAGATACAAGGAGGGGAGCAACGCTACTATGCATGCCAACGTCTGGGACGCGGTTGGAGGCGCTGTCCATTTAGGATGCCTTGGGACGACATAGGCACAACGCCTCCCCATCCCCGTCTTGTCTTTCATTACAGGGCAGAGCCATGGACCAGATCATGTCGATTCTCCATCCTGGATAAGGACAGCCCTTTCTGCACGGGCAGCTCCACCCCTCAAGGTTCAGTTGAGGGAGGGGCAGTATGGTGGACAGCTGGGGCCCTTACTCGACCGGGTCATCTCTATTCTGGAAGAACCAGGGTAGAAAACACAACCAGAGCCATACCTCCCCTTGAGTGATAGATGGCAGCCCCTGTCCTGCTTTCATTTCTTCGGGGTGCGGAAACGAGGAGGGGAGCGACGCTACTATACGGTTGGAGGCGCTGTCTGTTAAGAGCATTACCTCCTCTGGAGCAATAGATGAGTTGTAGTAGTGCCTCGGACTCTCACAGGGCTCCATGGGAGTTGGAGTTTGGTGCAGCCCTGTTGGGTTCTGTGGGGGGTACTGCAGGTACCGTCTTAACTCTGTTTGGCACAAATGGATGTCGTTGAGCATCTGGAGCACTTCCAGGTGCCCTATAAAAGGAGCCAGCCGCTGCTATTACTCCAGGGGTCTGAGTCAGGAGGAGGTGGGGGACGAAGCTTGCTGGAAGAGGAGTGGCGGTGAAGAGAGAGAAAAGAAGAGAAGAGCAGTTGTGCTTGTGCTTTGAATACGCCTTGCAGGTGGGAAACGTAGGAAAGTGTTTCCCACGTGGGGAAATAAATAAATAATTACATACATACATAAACCATGTGTGCTGAACTTGTGTCCTGCTCCTGCCTGTGTCAAGTTTGGGTGGCAGGAGCGCCCTCTGCAGGCCACAGGCTCAAATATGCTGCCATACATTCTGATGCTCTTGTGAAGGTGCAAAAAGAAAGTTGGTATGTGAGACCTTAAAAATGTATTGTGTCCTTATGATGGAGAAATATGCGATGTGTGAAAAGAAAAGCCCCACAGTTATATTTGTATGTCAGCATTTTACTTGCATTAATCAAACATCGAAGCGAGCACATTAATCCTGTAGGATCCTCAAAGTGGCTCGCTGTCACATGTTGATAGTAAACAGAGACTTTGACGTCATGTTATGATTTGAACATATTGCGTCCCCCTCCTGATTTTTTGCTGGTACTGAAACTCGCATATGTATCATAATAATTTCAGAGGATGTGTTAAATGAACACTGGGAACATGTGGAAGGACAGACTGGAATCAACCGAAAGTTTGGGACGCCAACAGGACAAAGTTAGTGGTAAAAAAAATCCTCATTCTAGATGTGAAGTATAAAGCGGCCCTCGATTTCTGAGGACGTGCTCAGAGGGTGCTGTAGATGCTACAGGGGCTGGATGGACATCCAGGCCAGGTGAGCGATTGGTTCCTCATCCAGACAGGAGGACCAAAAGGGATGGACTGACAGCTCACTGGGAAAGACAGACATCGTTGGAAGGTTTTTATTCCCCCAGCACACTAGATGGGAGCAGCCCCAGATGTTGGTGCCCCCAAGGAAACCAGCAAGGCATGCTGGGAGATGTAGTTCACCAGAACTGCTAGAGTCACTGGGGGCCACAATAGGGTGCTGTAGGGAGTCAACCTCCCTGTTATAATGGACTTCCGTGTGACCCGGATATGCTTTCATCGGGCAATCGCCTTGGCACCGGAGGTACTTCCAGGTCTGTAATAAAAGGGACCACACTCCCTTACCCAGGAGAGTCAGAGCTGGGAGGTAGAGAGGCAACACTTGACTGGAGGAGGGCAGTGAGGTGGTGAGAAAAATTAGAGTAAGGAGAGAAAAACCTGTGTCTTGTACTGGTGTGACATATTTGAAGTGACTTGATTAATAAATCTACCTTTATTTGAACCCGGGACTGTGCTTGTGTGTTCGTGTTGGGTTGTGGAATGGCCAAATGGGGGAGGCAGCTTGATGAATGAGGTCTCCAGGACTCTAAACAAATCCAAATCATATTATGTGATATCATCTACTGTTAGATTCTACTTCGTACTTCTAAAATATTTATTTTTATACTGTATTGAGGATTTGTTCTGTTCTGTGTATTGTGTTGTATTGTATGGACCCCTTCTTTTTGACACCCACTGCACGCCCAACCTACCTGGAAAGGGGGTCTCTCTTTGAACTGCCTTTCCCAAGGTTTCTTCCATTTTTTCCCTACAAGGGATTTTTTGGGAGCTTTATCTTGTCTTCTTAGAGAGTCAAGGTGGGGGGCAGTCAAGAGGCAGGGCCTGTTAAAGCCCATTGCGGCACTTATTGTGTGATTTTGGGCTATACAAAAAAATAAATTGTATTGCTTGAGCTTACTAGTGCCCGGGTATCCATCACAATGCATCAATTAAAAGCTGGGAACACGTGACAACCACGATGCATGCGCGTTCTGAGCATGAAGCATAAACCGGCTAAGAAACATTAAGCTGCTCACCCGCTCAATGACATCCCCTCAGGCGTAGATCTCAGTGTGGTCTGAAGTCTGTGATTGGCTCCTTGGTTTTGCTGATATTACGGGTCCGATTCTTGGCCTGGCTCTGGTAAGTCGGCTGGTGAACCACCTTGTCATTGCTGGCTTAGGATGGTGCAGTCATAAGTAATCTTAAAGACAGAGTTGGAGACCTCACTGTCAGTGCATTGCCTGTGTTGAGGGTCAGTGAGAGGGATGTGGTGCTGCCAGTCCACACTTACTGTGACCAGCTGGCTAGGAACTTCACAGTCCACTTCTAAAGGGTGATACCAACTCCCAGATTGAGGGGTTTGGTGATCGGCTTTGTTAGACTAACGGTGTTAAATGTCAAACTGTAATCTGTGAAGCACCTTGAGCATGGGAAAGGCGCTATATAAATAAAAATATTATTATTATTATTATTATTGCGATGGGCTGGCACCCTGCCCGGGATTTGTTCCTGCCTTGCACCCTGTGTTGGCTGGGATTGGCTCCAGCAGACCCCCGTGACCCTGTAGTTAGGATATAGCGGGTTAGATAATGGATGGTTGGATTATTATTATTACTTCAAGGGAAGTGTGACAGTGGTGAGGTGTGCAGTAGGAGTGACGGAGGTAGGATTACATCAGGGATCGGCTCTGAGCCCTTTCTTATTGTCAATGGTGATGGACAGGTTGACAGAGGAGATTAAACAGGAGTCCCCGTGGACTGTGATGTGTGCTGATGACATTGTGATCTTTAGCGATAGTAGGGAGCAGGTTGAGGAGAACCTGGAGAGGTGGAGATATGAGAGGAAAGGAATGAAGGTCAGTAAGAACAAGACAGAATACATGTGTGTGAATGAGAGGGAGGTCAGTGGAGTGGTGAGGATGAGGGGAGTGGAGTTAGCGAAGGTGATTGAGTTTAAATACTTGGGATCAACAGTACAGAGTAATGGGGATTGTGGAAGAGAGGTGAAGAAGAGAGTGCAGGCAGGGTGGAGTGGGTGGAGAAGAGTGTCAGGAGTGATTTGTGACAGACGGTTATCAGCAAGAGTGAAAGTGAAGGTCTACAGGACGGTAGTGAGACCAGCTGTGTTATATGGGCTGGAGATGGTGGCACACGAGAAAGAGCTGGAGGTGGCAGAGTTAAAGATGCTAAGATTTGCATTGAGTGTGACAAGGATGGACAGGATTAGAAATGAGGACATTAGAAGGTCAGCTCAAGTTGGACAGTTAGGAGAGAAAGTCTGAGAGGTGAGATTGCGTCAGATTGGACATGTGAGGAGGAGACACGAGGGGTATATTGGGAGAAGGATGCTAAGGATAGAGCTGACAGGTAAGATGAGACAAGGAAGGCCTAAGAGAAGGTTTATGAATGTGGTGAGAGGGGACATGCAGGTGATGGGGGTGACAGAACAAGATGACGAGAACAGGAAGAGATGGAAATCCGCTGTGGCAACCCCTAATGGGAGCAGCCAAAAGAAGAAGAAGAAGATTATTGTTATTAGTAGTAGTATTAGTATCTATTAACAGGAGTCTGGAATAGCAGTTTTTATTAACCTGATGTGCCAGGATGGTGTGAAGTTCAAGAGATGTGGACAGCTTGTGACCAGATGCAGACCAAACCATCTGGAATATTCCATTCCATGTGCCCCAGCAGCAGCCTCTCCAGATGCTTCAAAGCAATGGGAGTGAGTGCCCCCCATCTGGGGTCATTCCAGAGTTGCCAGCCATTGCCAGGTGCTCCTCGGATTAAGCCGGTTGAACAATGAGACAGTTTGTGGGTGCAGTGTAGTGATTTCCATATTTTGCCACCTGGCAGGCAAAGTGAAGCCCTCTAGGTCACACAGTGAGGCAGTGCTTAGGAATAAATATATGATTTTATGATTTTCTTTTTTTTTAATATAGCACCTTTCCATAATGAAGACTGTTATGGTGTATAAAATATACATATTATTCTCTATATTTTTATTATATTTTGCTCAGTCCCAACAAGATGAATTCAGAGGCAGGACACGTGAATGCGCATTATAATATAAAAGGCATATCATCTTTCCTTACACCTCACTTTTATAGCTGTTGTTCACAGCATAGTGCTAAATTGGTTTTACAGCCTGGGAAAGGAAGACTTGCCGATACCTCAGGATATTGATAACTTTATGGATGGACTTCTGGGACAACAATTTGGTTTACAGCCTGGGAAAGGAAGACATGCCGATACCTAAAGTAACATCAAGAAAACTTTATTATTTGGGGAGCAAAATTCATCCATCATATTGGCAGCAAGCCAATCAGGTGCATGCAACAATCATGTGTTGTGATGTTGTGAAACCCCCAGCATGAAATTTTATAATGAATATGACTTGTCTGACAGCAGCGTCAGAAGAGAAACAGCAATGACGAAAGAGAAAACAAAGACACGTCTGACCAGTTTCCATCTGATCGTCAATTAACGGCATTTTCATGAACGTCGCTTGCTAAATCAAACGCAGCCCTGGGACTTTCATCCTTGACATCACTGATTTCTTTCAATAAGCTTTTTTAAAGACAATTTATCCAGACTTTACTATCAATCTTATTTGCTATTACTTATTATTGTTCTTTAATAAAGTAGGGGGCTCCGCTCCCTGGTCGCTTTGCTCGACCCACCCCCAGGTTTGGTTTACCGATATACAATTTAAAGAGATTGTTATTTTCATGGGAATTGTTACATATGCATTATTTTCACTTTTACTTTAAAACTTTTGTAAAAACAATATTTGTCCTTTATTTCCAGACCTGGGCGTGGTTAAATCTCTTTCTTGCGGGATGTATAACGCTGCTCGTGTTGTGTTGAATGAATGCTTAGGAGATGCGGTGAGATCATCTGCTGGCTTGTTGCTGCTGCTGGTGAGCTGCGTGTTTTGCTTGTCACTTGTCATTGTTTTAAGAGCTGGGAGCACCTGAAGTGTGTCTACCAAAAGCATTCCAACAACTGCTAGGTTAGATGTCCGTGAACTTATTTTAAATTGTTTGTAAGTAGAGCGTGACGTGCAAAAGTCACCATCTCACGGGTTTTGCTTCCTATGGTTGTAATGTCTAGTCTGACGTGACGTCAAAGTCTCTCTCCGAGATGATCACGTGTCGATCGCTTCGCTCAACCGCCCCAGAGGTGCACTATGCCCCTGCCACTTCAAGTCTCTCCTGCTCACGTTGTGAAGGGGGGAGAGCTGGACGCATGCTAAGGAGATGCAGACGGATCAGCTGCTGACTTTGTGCTGGCTGCTGCTACTGAGGTGCGTGTTCTGCTTGTCGCGCTGCGTGTCGATCACTTAAAAGCCTGTACAGCAGCTGTTCTTTTGTCTTACTGCCTTGTCTTGCGGGACGTCAAATTGTCTTTCGAGAAGATCACATCTTGTCTCCCTACCAAGATTTCCCAATATTTTGTTTTTATAATAGAGAGATATTAACTTGTTTTCATCTTTCTATACTTTGTCTTCATGTCTAGAGTGATTGAAGTAATAAGGAGCAGCCGGAGGTTTGCCATATGCTCTGTGCTGCGAGGTTTATTAAGGCTGAGGGTGACAGCTCCACCCAATAGTAGGGAACAGGATGTGAAGTAAGGCATTCTTGGCTGATAAATGGCCAATAGTCAAGAATGCTGAGTCTTTGTATGTTTGAATGTAGTATTGGAGACAAAAAGTAATATTTAGGTCTGAAATATCATTAAAACATTGTATGTTGTTTGTGCCGACAATAAGTAAGTCTCTTGAAGTGCTGAGAGAGTGACAGGCTGTGTTATTCCGAAGGCACTTGTGTGGTTTAAAGTGCCAGATGTTAACCAGATGTGTGTTTGTCATTCGTAGGGCACTGTTGTGATGAGGGTCAGGGTGTATGTGTATATCTATGTATGTGTGTGTTATTATTTAGGGTGCAGGAGTAGACCAAACCAATAACGAACTTGACAAGTGTAAGTGATAAACAGACGATAACACAAAGACATGCAGAACAATGTGCTTTAAAAGCCTAATTTTGTGGTATTCTGCAGCACGATCAGTGCCGGATGATGTGAGCTAATAGGAGGCATTAAAGTAGCTCTCTCTCTCTCTCTCCGTGTGTCTGCGCATTCTTCCATGTTTCCTCTCCAGCAGCTACTCAGGTTTTCCTTTCAGGTTCCAAAGACATCGCGTGTGAAGTGAAATGGCCAAAAATATCCACAGCCAGCCACATGTTCTCAAATCTCAATGCAAAAGTCACAGCTCACCTCTGGCCAAAGTAACAAGAAGATTCCCATGAAGCCGTCAAACAAAGGCAGAGTTCGTGACACAAGACCCCTGACCGACTGTCCACTGAAACTGCAGACAGAGCCGCTGTTGTCGAACTGAATCTGGGAAGCAGCGCCGCTTTCATTTCCGCCAATCATTTTTCCTTCTGCTTTCCCTTTTTGGTTTTTCATGCAGAGCTTTCTTTTATACTCCTGAGTATTTAAATAGTCAGACTTGGTGTTCAGAAGTGCAAATGTTCTTGTGCATTGTGTCAACTTCCTGGTCACAAAATCCCAAGGATTTGTACGGTGGGATTAATGGTGGTTACCTCCCCCTCCCCTCACCTGGTGGTCAGATTTATAAAAGTTGACATATGCACAAAAAAAGAGGCTCGAAATGTGAATACATAACTTTCTGTGGGATTTCTAAAAGAAAAGCTTGTTAATATTTATGGTGACCCAACCGTACGTGACATTTTGGAGAAACTGAAATGATTGGTCAAGCAGGGAAGAAAGCCAAATTGCTTGTATAATAATTTATAATTCTTCTGGGAAAAACGTTTAGGTTGCTGCTGGAAGAGATGTTGGTGAGGCCAGCAGGGGGTGCTTTCCCTGTGGACTGAATGTGCAGTGCAGTGACGGGGACACTGTGTTGTAAAAATGGTGACATCCTTTGGATGAGACATAAAACTGAGGTCCTTATGCTCTATATGGTCATTAAAGATACCTGGGAGTCCTTTCTAAGCAGTAGGGGGTATCCTGATGATCTGGAGAAATTGCCCACCACAGCCAAATCCTTCTGGCCCCCTAATCATCCCTTGTCTCTAATCTCCTTTACCACCTAATAGCTCATGTGTGGTGAGCACATTGGTGCAAAAATGGCTGACATCACACCATCCAGGTGGAAGGTACACGTTAAAATGGCTCCTCACTCACTATGTAAAGTGCTTTGAGTAGTGAGACAAGCACATTATAAATATAAAGAATTATCATTGTTATTGTTATTAGTAGTAATATTATTATTGTTATGATGATTATTATTATTATTATTATTATTTGTAGTAGTGGTAATAATATTATTATTGTTATGATTTTTATTATTATTATTAGTAGTAGTAGTAGTAGTAATATAATTATTGTTATGATTGTTATTATTATTATTAAAATTATTAATACTATTATTATTAGTAGTAGTAGTAGTAGTAATATTAGTATGATTATGATGATGATTATTATTAAAATTATTAATATTAATTGTAGTAGTAGTAATATTATTATTGTTATGATTGTTATTGTTATTATTTGTAGTAGTTGTAGAGGTAATATTATTATTGTTATTATTAGCAGTAGTAGTAATATTATTATTGTTATGATTGTTATTATTATTATTTGTAGTAGTAGTAATAATATTATTGCTTTTATTGTTATTGCCATTTTTATTAGTAGAAGTAATAATATTATTATTGTTATGATTGTTATTGTTATTATTTGTAGCAGTAGTAGAGGTAATATTATTATTGTTATTATTATTAGATTGTTATTGTTATTATTTGTAGCCAGTAGTAGTAATATTATTATTGTTATGATTGTTATTATTATTATTTGTAGTAGTGTAATAATATTATTGTTAGTAGTAGAACTAATAATATTATTATATGATTGTTATTGTTATTATTTGTAGTAGTAGTAATATTATTATTATTATTATTATTTGTAGTAGTAGTAATATTATTATTGTTATTATTGTTATTATTATTAGTAGTAGTAATAATATTATTATTATTATTATTTGTAGTAGTAGTAATATTATTATTATTGTTATGATTGCTATTATTAAAATTATTATTATTATTATTTGTAGTAGTGGTAATAATATTATTGTTATTGCCATTTTATTTTATTAGTAGTAGAGGTAATATTATTATTGTTATTATTATTAGCAGTAGTAGTAATATTATTATTGTTATGATTGTTATTATTTGGCCAAAGACTGTGAGGGTCAATGGGGGTGGACAGCAGCTGAGCTCCATGCTGGCAGAAAGTGCACCTCAGCAGGAGGATGAGGAGTAGGAGGAAGTCAAGCACGTGGAGAGTCACGTGTGGGAATGAGATATAAAAAGAGCAGCGTGTTTTGGGGCCATGACACTCGAGCAGAACACAGTCAGTGTTCAAACTAAACGAGTTTGGTACCCAATAAAAAAAACAGAGCGTCTGGAACAGAGGGAGTGTAGCAGGTGGGCACTAAATAAAAGTCCAGCGATTTCTACCCTCTGAGGCACGTACGGGTTGTTGCATCATAATCATCGCTGAGCCGTTATTATAATGTGTGTTGACGTGACAAACGTATTCAGAGTCAAAGTAATGAATATTACTCACTCACTGCATTTTAGTTCCCTTTAAAGAGGGCCAATGCTGTGTATTTGCCTGAAGAGATTTTTTGTTTTTTATGTAAAAAATTATGCAGTAATCGTACGGTAGAAGCTGACACAATACAACACATTCGTGATGGCTTATGGGTAGTGTGGTGCTCTTCCACTAGTCGAGGGGCCAAGGTCAAATGAAGATGGATGATCCACCGCGGGACTGCACCGTTGTTGAACAAAGCGCCATAGTGAGAAAGGAGAAAGGTCACAGAAAGGATGAAAAGTTGGGACACCAACCAAAACATCCTATGAGAGCAACCAAGAACAGTTTGGTGACCAACATGATGGAGCACTGGGCCATAAAGCAAAAGTGAGAATTGAGTGGCTCAGGGACCAAAAATGCGGGGTCCATGTTTAGGAAACTCCCCAGACCTTTAATCCCATTGAGAAGGCGGGTGGACAAACAAAAAAATCCCAATTCTGACAAACTCCAAGCATTGATTCTGCAAGAATGGGCGGCGGCCATCAGTCAGGATTGGGCCCAGAAGTTGATTGCCAGCCTGCCAGGGCGAATTGCAGAGGTCTTGAAAAAGAAAGAAGGGACAACACTCGAAATATTGACTACATAAGTGCATAAACTTCATGTCATTGTCAATCAAAGCCTTTGAAACTTCCGAACTGCTTGTAATTCTACTTCAGTACACCAGAGAAATGTCTGACAAAAAGATCTAAAAACACTGAAGCAACAAACTTTGTGAAAACCAACACTTGTGCCCTTCTCAAAATACTCCTGGTTATTTACTGTATTAAGCCTGCTATGGATAGAAATACATTAAAGAACTTAACAGAACCTTCAGGTGGACTGGTCATTTGAGAAACAAAAATGGCCTCTCAATGGCATGAGTCTCAAACTCCAGTCTTGGAGGACCACCGTGGCTGCAGGTTTTCATTCCAACCCTTTTCTTAATTAGTGACCTGTTTTTGCTGCTAATTAACTTAATTAATATAATAAATGGGGAAGTGTGTGCTTGGTGTGTGGGTGTGTTTGTGTGTGTCCTGCGGTGGGTTGGCACCCTGCCCAGGATTGGTTCCTTCCTTGTACCCTGTGTTGGCTGGGATTGGCTCCAGCAGACCCCCGTGACCCTGTATTCGGATTCAGCGGGTTAGAAAATGGATGGATGGATGAACTATATCAAAGTTAGATATCAAAGATATATAGAGAGATGCAGGGAACAGAGGCACAGTATAATATGCAGACAGACTGGAAATTGACAATATTATGGATAGAAATATAGCTATAAAAGGTGCTATATAATAGATAGACATACTGAAAATGACCTATATGTTAGATAGATAGGAAATGCAGTATGTAATATATAGAGGGGAAAGCCACCATATAATTAATACAAAGAAAGGAAAGGCACTACACAATAGATCGATAGAACATTAGAACAATGTAGACGAAAACTGGCTGTACAGCCCACCAGTCCTATCCACTTAATTCTACCAAAATAATTTTAAGTCGACCTTTGGAAACCCTACTGTAAAGTCCTACAATAGATAGATAGATAGATAGATAGATAGATAGATAGATAGATAGATAGATAGATAAGAGAGGCACTATACAATTGACAGATATGAAAGGCACTATATAATTGATAGACAGATAGTGTGAACACCAGGGGTCGCTGTTGCCCAGTTAGACTCAACAGACAGATGCTGACACAGGGTAAAAGCACCAAGAAGTATTCTTGTTATTCTTTTTCTTCTTGAATCAGTGCCTCCAAAGCATCACATCCACCAAACACACAATAAACACCAAATCAGCACAATAATTTTACTCCTCTCATCCCAGCAAGCTCTGTTACACTCCCTCCCAACTCCGGCTTGCCTGCTGGGTCTCCAGCAGTTCTTTATATAGTCTCTAACCAGGAAGTGCTTCTGTCCTTCTGGCCACGTGACTTGTCTGCATTTCCAGATCAGATGGAGAATTGTATTTTACTTCATCCCAAAAGTACTTCCGTCCCCGTGACTTGGGAGTATTTCTGGGCTAGACAGAAAATAAAGGTTCTCGGGCCTCCCTGCAGCATCTCCTGGTGGCACCCATGGTACCTAGCAAGGCTGTGAAGCCGAACTCCAAATCCCATGGTGCCCTGCGGGAATCTGGGGGACTGCTATGCTGCATCTCCATCTGTCATCCAGGGGGAAGTAGTGTCTCTCAGAAGCTGCTTTCCCCCATTTTTCTCCTCTGTGGGCATCCCGACGGGTTGAGCAGCCGGCCGTCTGCCACAATAGATAGATAGATATGAGAGCTGCTATATGATAGATAGATAGATAGATAGATAGATAGATAGATAGATAGATAGATAGATAGATAGAAGACACTATATAATAGATAGATAGATAGTTAGATAGATCATTCTATTTCCGGCGCCGCATCCGAGTGGCAGCCTTTCCAGCAGCTCCGTATACGACTTTATCTTTTTACCTTTTTATCTCTATTTTTCTCTATTTCACTGATAACTTCTACCACTTTCTTTTATGTGGAATTGCTCCCTGGACACTTTTACATTTTACTATTTTACTATTTGACATGGATTTTACACTCCGAGAATCGCCTATTCAAGTAGTCAGCTTAAAGCATTGAGAAGAAATGCTTATGCCGGTGTGGTTCCTTATTTACCTGACGAGGTAAGAAGACGATATCGGGCAGCCGAGTTGGCGCAAAGATAAAAAATAAGATTAAATTGAGACAACTTGAGAGAAAATGGCGTTATAAACTGTCGGTGCCTTCTGTGATCCTGGGAAATGTAAACTCACTACCAAATAAGATCGACGAACTGGCTGTGCTGGTGAAAATGTCAGAACCTACAGAGAATGCAGCTTGCTGTGTTTTAGTGAAACGTGGCTAACGTCAATCATCCCAGATGCTAACGTGGAGCTACCCGGGTTTAGCACAGTTAGAGCGGACAGAGACGCAAGTACCTGTGGAAAGAAGAAAGGAGGAGGACTCGCTCTCTATGTCAATACAAAGTGGTGCAACTCAGGACATGTAAAGCGTTAAAATCTCCACTTGCTGCAGGGACATGAACTGTTGGCCGTAAGTCTGCGCCCTATTACTTGCCCAGAGAGTTTGGACACGTGATTGCTGTTATTGTTTACATCCCCCCTCAAGCAACGCGGAGATGGCGAGTGACATCATCCATTCCGCAGTTGCTAAGTTACAAACGCAGCACCCTGAGGCACTTGTGCTAATCGCTGGAGACTTTAACCATGTAACGCTGGACAAAACATTACCTGCCTTCTCCCAGTATGTGGATTGTAACACTCGGGGAAACAGGACTATCGACCTACTATATGCAAGCGTTAAAGACGCATACAGCGCCACCCCACTGCCTGCGCTTGGGAAAGCAGATCATAACCTGGTTCTGCTTCAGCCTCAATACAAACCAAGAGTGAGGGAACTACCTACAACCACACGCTCATTCAGGAAGTGGTCCCCTGAGGCAGAGCAGGCTCTGAGAGACTGCTTTGGAACTACAGACTGGGATATATTGCTGGGTCACATAGTGAGAACATTGAAGAGGCTGTTGAATGCACAACTGATTACATCAACTTCTGTATGGACATTGTAGTTCCAGTAAGAACAGTATGCTGCTATGCTAACAACAAGCCATGGATTACAAGTGACATCAAGGGCCTTTTGAACCAGAAGAAAAGGGCTTTTAAAGGTGGTGATCAGCATGAGCTCAAGTGCGTGCAGAAGGAACTCCGAGTCCAGCTCAGGGGGAAAGAGCAGTACAGGAGAAAGCTGGAGCAGAAGTTGCAGAACAACAGCATGAAGGAAGTGTGGGATGGGATGAAGATTATCACTGGCTGCAGCTCGAGCGGGTGCCGCCATCGAGACAGAGCGTGGAGAGAGCAAACCAAATGAACAACTTCTTTAATAGGTTTGATCACAGTAACCCACTCTCACCTCGAGTACTGCATCCTCCAACCATCCTTCTGCTGATACCAGCATAGGTGAGACATCCCCACCCACAATTACAGCAGCCCAGGTGAGCAGAGAGCTGAAAAGACTTTGTGCCAGCAAAGCAGCGGGTCCAGATGGTGTATCGCCACGATTGCTGAAGGCCTGTGCGTTGGAACTGGGGAGTCCTCTACAGCGCATCTTCAACCTGAGCCTGGAACAGGGAGAGTCCCAAGGCTTTGGAAAACATCTTGTATCACCCTGTCCCAAAGGTATCACGTCCTAGTGAGCTGAATGACTTCCGGCCTGTTGCTCTGACGTCACATCTGATGAAGACCATGGAGCGGCTGCTGCTTCACCACCTGAGGCCACAGGTCCGTCAGCCCTGACCCTCTGCAGTTCGCATACCAGGAGAAGGTGGGAGCGGAGGATGCCATCATCTACAGTGGTGTGAAAAAGTATTTCCCCCTTCCTGATTTCTTATTCTTTTGCATGTTTGTCACACAAAATGTTTCTGATCATCAAACACATTTAACCATTAGTCAAATATAACACAAGTAAACACAAAATGCAGTTTTTAAATGATGGTCTTTATTATTTAGGGAGAAAAAATCCAAACCTACATGGCCCTGTGTGAAAAAGTAATTGCCCCTTGTTAAAAATAACCTAACTGTGGTGTATCACACCTGAGTTCAATTTCCGTAGCCATCCCCAGGCCTGATTACTGCCACACCTGTTTCAATCAAGAAATCACTTAAATAGGAGCTGCCTGACACAGAGAAGTAGACCAAAAGCACCTCAAAAGCTAGACATCATGCCAAGATCCAAAGAAATTCAGGAACAAATGAGAACAGAAGTAACTGAGATATATCAGTCTGGTAAAGGTTATAAAGCCATTTCTAAAGCTTTGGGACTCTAGCGAACCACAGTGAGAGCCATTATCCACAAATGGCAAAAACATGGAACAGTGGTGAACCTTCCCAGGAGTGGCGGCCGACCAAAATTACCCCAAGGCGCAGAGGCGACTCATCCGAGAGGTTACAAAGACCCCAGGACAGCGTCTAAGAACTGCAGGCCTCACTTGCCCAATTAAGGTCAGTGTTCACGACTCCACCATAAGAAAGAGACTGGGCAAAAACGGGCTGCATGGCAGATTTCCAAGGCAAACCACTGTTAAGCCAAAAGAACATTAGGGCTTGTCTCAATTTTGCTAAGAAACATCTCAATGATTACCAAGACTTTTGGGAAAATACCTTGTGGACTGATGAGACAAAAGTTGAACTTTTTGGAAGGCAAATGTCCCGTTACATCTGGCGTAAAAGGAACACAACATTTCAGAAAAAGAACATCATACCAACAGTAAAATATGGTGGTAGTAGTGTGATGGTCTGGAGTTGTTTTGCTGCTTCAGGACCTGGAAGGCTTGCTGTGATAGATGGAACCATGAATTCTACTATCTACCAAAAAATCCTGAAGGAGAATGTCCGGCCATCTGTTCGTCAACTCAAGCTGAAGCGATCTTGGGTGCTGCAACAGGACAATGACCCAAAACACACCAGCAAATCCACCTCTGAATGGCTGAAGAAAAACAAAATGAAGACTTTGGGTGGCCTAGTCAAAGTCCTGACCTGAATCCAATTGAGATGCTATGGCATGACCTTAAAAAGGCGGTTCATGCTAGAAAACCCTCAAATAAAGCTGAATTACAACAATTCTGCAAAGATGAGTGGGCCAAAATTCCTCCAGAGCTGTAAAAGACTCATTGCAAGTTATACATAAGCGCTTGATTGCAGTTATTGCTGCTAAGGGTGGCCCAACCAGTTATTAGGTTCAGGGGGCAATTACTTTTCACACAGGGCCATGTAGGTTTGGATTTTTTCTCCTAAATAATAAAACCATCATTTAAAACTGCATTTTGTGTTTACTTGTGTTATATTTGACTAATGGTTAAATGTATTTGATGATCAGAAACATTTTGTGTGACAAACATGCAAAAGAATAAGAAATCAGGAAGGGGCAAATACTTTTCACACCACTGTATATGCTTCATCAATCCCTCTCCCACCTGGACAGAGGCAGTGGTGCTGTAAAATTATCTTTTGGACTTCATCAGACTTCCAATACGACTCGGAGTCCTGCCACGTGCAAAAGTTCACTGATAACACTGCTATAGTGGGCTGCATCAGGTGTGGGCAGGAGGAGGAGTACAGGAAGTTAATCAAAGATTTTGTTAAATGGTGCGACTCAAACCACTTACACCTTAACACCAGCAAGACCAAGGAGCTGGTGGTGGATTTTAGGAGGCCTAGGCCCCTCATGGACCCTGTGATCATCAGAGGTGACTGTGCAGAGGGTGCAGACCTTTAAATATCTGGGAGTGCAGCTGGATAACAAACTGGACTGGACTGCCAATACTGATGCTCTATGTAAGAAAGGTCAGAGCAGACTATACTTTCTGAGAAGGTTGGCATCCTTCAACATCTGCAGTAAGATGCTGCAGATGTTCTACCAGACGGTTGTGGCGAGTGCCCTCTTCTACGCGGTGGTGTGCTGGGGTGGCAGCATAAAGATGAAAGACGCCTCACGCCTGGACAAACTTGTTAAGAAGGCAGGCTCTATTGTAGGATTAAAGTTGGACAGTTTAACATCTGTGGCAGAGCGACGGGCTAAGCAAACTCCTGTCAATCATGAAGAATCCACTGCATCCACTTAACAGTGTCATCTCCAGACAGAGGAGTAGCTTCAGTGACAGACTTTTGTCACCGTCCTGCTCCACTGACAGACTAAAGAGATCGTTCCTCCCCCACACTATGCGACTCTTCAATTCCACCCGGGGGAGTAAATGCGAACATTAATTTTATTTTAATTCTTTTCATTTTTATTATTATTTAATTTAATATTGTTTCTTTGTATCAGTATACTGCTGCTGGATTATGTGAATTTCCCCTTGGGATTAATAAAGTATCTATCTATCTATCTATCTATCTATCTATCTATCTATCTATCTATCTATCTATCTATCTATCTATCTATCTATCATAGATAGATAGATAGATAGATAGATAGATAGATAGATAGATAGATAGATAACAACAACAACAACATTTATTTATATAGCACATTTTCATACAAACAGTAGCTCAAAGTGCTTTACATATTAAAGAATAGAAAAATGAAAGACACAATTATAAAACAAAGTAAATCAACATTAATTAATATCGAATAAGAATAAGGTTCAATGGCCAGGGGGGACAGAAAAAACAAAAAAACTTCAGACGGCTGGAGAAAAAATAAAATCTGTAGGGATTCCAGACCATGAGACCGCCCAGTCCCCTCTGGGCATTCTACCTAACATAAATGAAACAGTCCTCTTTGGATTTAGGGTTCTCACGGAAGGGCTTGATGATGATGATGGTCACGTAGACTTCTGCCTTTTAATCCGTCCATCT
The DNA here is from genome assembly GCF_016835505.1 of Polypterus senegalus. NCBI lineage: Eukaryota > Metazoa > Chordata > Cladistia > Polypteriformes > Polypteridae > Polypterus > Polypterus senegalus. The sequence continues at coordinate 4,536,756 of NC_053160.1, forward strand.
TAGTTGGAGCATCATGAAGCTTTGAGTAGGTGGTGGTGGCGCAGGCCACCACCACAAAGAAACCGGAAAAAGAAACAGAAAAGACAGTAGGGGTCAGTACCGATTTTAGAGCCACCATGAATAGTTATTTTGAGGAAATTGAACATATAGAGTATCAAGATAGATAGATAGATAGATAGATAAAAGGCACTATATAATAGATAGATATGAAATACACTTTATAATATATGTGAAATGAGCTATATAACATGTATATTGTGCATACCAGGGGTCTCCAACTCCGGTCCTGGTGGGTCCCAGTGGCTGCAGGTTTTCATTCTAACCCTTTCCTTAATTAGTGACCTGTTTTTGCTGCTAATTAACTTCTTTTCAATTCATTTCATTTGACTTGCTCTTGAAGACTCAGACCCCTCAATTGTTTTGCTTTTTCCTTAATTAGCAAACAAACAATAATGAGATATAAAACAGGACCAGCAAACTGTGACCATCATACAATATCTGCAAATAAAGAAAGGTCAGGTCTCCAAAACATTTGGCCAGAGCTCTTTGAAAAGAGAAAATCCACAATTTCAGAATTGTCTGACATTGCACAATGAGAGTAGCGACAAGCCATTTAATTTAAGAACGAGTTTAATTAACGACGAGACTCAGCACCTGATTGAGCAACTGGTTGGAGTGAAATTGGTTGGAGTTTGAGGCCCTGACTTAGGTGGTCTTCTGTTGGCTCACTCACTTCACATTTCATTTCTGCTTAAGGAAAGACATGAAGAAATTCAGAGGAATGATAAAGAAATTAGGGGAGCAAATCTTAAAAAAATGAATTCCAAAGAAGCTAATTAGCAGCAAAAATAGGTCACTAATTAAGGAAAGAGTTAGAATGAAAACCTGCAGCCACTGGGGCCCTCCATGCCCTGCCCTATGGCATCATTCTGAAGAACTGCACTGGCACCTTCATTGTTAAGAGTGTAAGATGAAATTGGAACTACATAAATAGGCACAATTGTGTCGTCGCTCTAAATTCATGAACTACCATGAGATGGTGGTCCCTACACAAAGCAGATTTATAAAACAATGGGTGTCTGTCTGTGCGATTCACTTAGCCTTTCACTGCTCACACTGAGAGGATTGTAGTAACGCTGCACGCTGCTTGCCAGCAATGACCCAATGAGTTCTTGTTCATTTCTTCACTCTTTTAGGTGTAGTGCCCTCCACAATGTCTGGGACAGAGTCACATTCTTCATGGATGTAGTCCTCTGCTCCACAGTTTAGAATGCAGACATTGCTAATTTTCATTTAAGGGGACATTTCAGTCACACAACACTTTTTCTACACTGGACCCCCATTTCAGGGCACCATAGTGTTTGGCACAATTGGCATCACAGGTGTTTCTGACTCCTCAGGTGGGTTTCTTGGCTTCATAAGACCCCTTGGCCTGCTTCTACCCTTTGGAGTCTGTAGTCGCCATTGTTCAACATGAGAAGACAAGAGCTGTGCCAGACAAAGACAAAGAAGCCATTATGAGGCTGCAAAATGAGAATAAAACCATTGGGGGCCTCGAGAAAAACTTAGGATGACCGAAATCAATTGTCTGGAATATCATGAAGAAGAAAGAACACACTGGTGGGCTCAGTAATCACAAAGGCACTGGTAGGCCAAGGAAGACCTCTACTGCTGAGGACAGAAGAACCCTCACTATGCACAAGAAAAGTCCCCAACGCCTGTGAGACAGATCAGAGACAGACTTCAGGGGGCCGAGATGTGTGTGTATCAGAGATGATTATCAGCAGAAGACTTCGTGAACAGAAATACAGAGGCCACACGGCAAGATGGACACCACAAGAACAGGATGGCCAGATGACAGCTTGTGACAAAGGACGTCAAAGAGCCTACAGAATTCTGGGAAAAAGTCTTGTGGGCCAACGAGACAAAGATGAACCTCATTAGGGAGAAGGAACTGCATGAGATCCAAAACAGACCACCACATCTGTTAAACATGGTGGTGCTGGGGGTGTTATGGCTTGGGCATGTATGGCTGGCACAGGTCCTAGCACACTTCTCTGAACTGATGATGAAACTGCTGATGACACAATGAATTCTGAGGGGTGTAGAAACATCTGATCTGCTCAAGTTCCAGTAAAGGCTCCCAAACATCCAACAAGAAGATAATGAGACAAACACGCTGCTGAGGCCACACAGGAGTCTTTCAAAGGTAAAAAAGAAAAACATTCCGGAAAGGCCAAGCTAGTGTCCCAATTTCTAACCAACTGTCTAGGCCTTCCATATGCCACAGAGAAAACTTAAGGGTGACAAGCAGGAGCTGAAGATGGCCGCATTAGTGGCTTGGCAGAGCATCACCAAAGAAGACCCTCAGCACCTGCTGATGTCTGTGAATGGCAGACGTCAAGCACTCATTGCATGCTGGGATATGTGACAAAGTCCTAAATATGACAATAGCTTTAACAGACCTGCTGCTGTGTCCCACACATTATGCCCTGACATTGGGGGGACCAGGTAGGTAAAGTAGGGTGTGAGTGAAAAGTCTGCAAATCCCGCTAAACGAAAGTCTCTAAAGGGGCACTTTAATCACGACGTCTGAATTGTTCAGGGCGGGGAATCAAGGAATACAAGTGTCTTTGTCCCAAACATTATGGGGGGGGCTCTGTATGTTGGAGGATCGCAGGAATCGTCGGGTAGAGGGGTCCTTTCATCGGATTGGCTGACCCAATGCTGACTCAGCTGTGGAATGGCCAATAGGGGGAGGCGGCTTGATGGCTGAGGTCTCCAGGACTCTGAACCAATCAGAATCCTATTATGGGATGTCATCGACTGTTAAATTCTGCACAACAGTACATTATCTTGTATTGAGGATTACTTGTGTTCAGGTCTGTGTATTGTGTTGTATTGACCCCCTTTTTTTATTTTGACACCCACTGCACAGCCACCCTACATGGAAAGGTGTCTCTCTTTGAATTGCCTTTCTGGAAGTTTCTTCCATTTCTATACCTTACAAGTGCTTATTTCTTGTCTTCTTAGAGAGTCAAGGCTGGGGGGCTGTCAAGAGGCAGGGCCTGTTAAAGCCCATTGTGGCACTCCTTGTATGATTTTGGGCTATACACAAATAAAGTGTATTGTACTGTATTGTATATTATGTATATTATAATAGACAAACAACATTCCCCCTCCAACCAAACGTAAGAACTTCTGGCTTGGAAAATGACAGGTGACATTAGGGACAGGTGACATTAAGGAGGTCAGGCTTGTCCAGATGTGCCACAGCTTTACTTTCAAAGCCAAGCAGCTTACTGTGTCCACATCAGGAATGTGCCATGAGGCCCGAAGTTGCCTGGTCAAAGACCCCCAGCATTCAGAATGACTCATCTTCAGTGTGTTCACAATGGAGAGAATCATTTCTGTTTGCCGAGTTTAAAAATCAGCATCACCAGGATGACAGAAGCCCCTCCAAGACATCAATGTAGACAAATTCAGACCACATTTCAAAGTCTGGCTCACACATCTTAGCTTTAATTGTAATGTGCTCACTGTTTTGTTTTCTTTTTTGTATATCTTCACTCACGTAAGTCTCAAGACTCCCCTTCCACTACCACTTGATAGCACCTGAGACTGGAGTTTTAATGCGGTTCTCCGCAATGCCCAAAAACCCACAATACACTGACCTCGCTACTACTTGCCAATGAGATGTGATCCATCCATCCATCCATTATCCAACCTGCTATATCCTAACACAGGGTCACGGGGGTCTGCTGGAGCCAATCCCAGCCAACACTGGGCACAAGGCAGGAAACAAACCCTGGGCAGGGCGCCAGCCCACTGCAGGGCACACACACACCAAGCGTACACTAGGGACAATTTAGGATTGCCAATGCACCTCACCTGCATGTCTCTGGACTGTGGGAGGAAACCCAAGCACACACCGGGAGAACATGCAAACTTCACGCAGGGAGGACTCAGGAAGCAAACCCAGGTCTCCTAACATGAGATGTGATCTTTCAATTAAAAGAGGACTTCTTCAAACTTAACAAGCAATTAAGGTGGCCCACATCTACTAATCTATCTATCTTCTTATCATGAAGACCTAAAGCGGCCAAAGGGACTTCTACAAAGTACTGATTTGAGGGTCTGAATTCCATCAGATTTTAGTTTTTAGCAAACCCTTCTCAGGACATGTTTTTCACTTTGTCATCGTGGGCTACTGAATGTAAATCGATGGGCAGAAACATCAAACTTAACAACTTAAAAAGAAATCGAAAAACACAACACTGTCCCCTGAAGATTGGGGGTCTGAATACGCACTGAGTCTTCTGTACGGTGACAGAGTAGTCTGCAATAATAAAGGTGCTGGAATTAAATGGCCGTCATAATGTGAACCCTGTGGACCCCCGTGGCATCATCAATAATACCCAATGAAAGAAGAAAAGCAGCTGAAATAAGGTCACTATCTTGGAATTGCTTTTAGGTGAAACCCATCCCTTTAAGTGACATAAATAAGAATCTGAAAAAAAGAGCAGATTTATTGTATAGCAGAATGTGCTACCCGTCTAAGAAGGAAGACCATAAGGGCTGAGAAGAGCTCCTTAAGGTGGTGTGGGCATCGAAGAAGGAAAGTATGGTGGATTTGGTCTACTGAGCCTCACCGTAGCGTGCAGCCGTGGTCTTGACCGGCAGGGACGCCTCCACGCTGGGAGGACCGGGGGATCAAGCGTGGCCAGAGTGTTACCTCCCCCTGGATGCTAGATGGCAACCGCCCCCCCCTTCCCCAATTTGCAGTGGTGCCTTGGACTCCTGCAGGGCTTCATGGGAGTTGAAGTTTGGTGCAGCTCTGTTGGGATTATGCAGGCGCCATCAGGGGGTGCTGCAGCAGGAGCTGCTCAGCCCTTATAGGCAGTTCTTCTATTACACCCAGGATGAGGCATCAAGCACCTGGAGCACTTCCGGGTAACGTATAAAAGGAGCCAGCAGCCATTACTCGGTAGCCAGAGTTGGGAGGAGGAAGACGAAGCTTGACCCGAGGAGTGAAGGAGGAGAAGGAAAAGAGTGAAGGAAGAGAATATTGTGTTTGTGCTGTGCTTGTGCTGGGACTGCGTTATACTTCTGAGGAACGGGGAAGGCATTTCCCACAAGGGAAAAAGAAAATAGAAACTGATGTGCCTTGAACCTGTGTCTCACACATGTCTGTGTTAGGTTCAGGTGGCAGTGCCAGCCTGGGTGGTCCACACTCACAAAATCACAGATTGCAGCATGGATGGATAGCAGGTGAGCAGGCCACTTCTAATTTGTTCAGTGCTAAAGCTAATTCCACTGTGAGAGCAGCAGTTTCCCAGTAGAGGGCGCTGCTGCATAACCGTATGAGCGCCTCAGGCCTGGATGGCAGCCTCTGCTGTGTAAACATGTCAGTGCAAGCTTAGTGCTGCAGAGAAGTTTAGGTTTGTTGTTTTGCTTTGTTTTAGCTGCTGGCTTGTCCTCTGTGCCTTTATTGCCCCCAAAATGTCAATAAAGGGAGTCACCCGACATCTAAATAAACAGATGTGAAGCTCTGCTGCCCAAACTGTCCTCCCAATGGTGGAGTCCATAAGTACAGGTGAAGTGACGGCCTCAGGGTAATACAAGGGGCCAGGTGCAGGGCCTGAATATGTCACCCTGATTGTAAGGGTGGCACAATGGTGGCACTGCTGTCTCCCAGTAAGGGTTCACATCCTGGGTCATTGATGCATGAAGTTTGATGTTCTCCCCGTGTCTGTGGGGGTTTCCTCCACACAGTCCAAAGACATGCAGGTCAGGTGAACTGGTGATCCTAAATTGGCCATAATGTGTTGTTGGTGTGTGTGTGTTCTCCCAGTGATGGTGCCAGAACTGGAAGTTGTCACTACCCGATCTGCAGCATAGACATAGAATTACTAGACGCCGCATGGCCAGCAGCATCACACGCCAACGTCGCCGCCATATTGCGAGTGGCACTGCTGTGGAGTGAAGTAATGGATAAAGATGCCTCACGCATGTGCTGCTTGGGACTGTACAAACCTCTGTACTCTCCAAAGCAGATCCCGAGGGATTACATTTCATAGGTAAGGCTGAACAATTGTTTTGGTTATATTTGGCCATTAGAAAATCCCATTTATAATCTTAGCACTCAAGGTCACCTTACAATATCATTAAACAACTTTAGTAAAATTAAAACAAGAGAATGATAAATCAAAAAGCAATAATTAACAAACAAACCAAGATAAACTGGCAGTAACAGTGCAAAATTCACAATTGGTATGCCAGTTTGAAAAGATAAGTTTTGAGGGCAGTTTTAAAATGTGTTATTGAATCGAGCTGATAGATATGAGAGGGAAGAGAATTCCCGAGTTGAGGAGCACCAGGAGAGACGCTCGAGCTCCCATAACACTGAGTCTGACGTGTGGTACAGAAAGTCGAGCTGCAGATGAGGATCTGAGTGAGTGAGAGGAGTGCCAGTCAGGAGGAGATCAGTGAGGTGTGGAGAGCTTGAAATGTTCAGAGCGGGATTGTGTATCGTATTCTGTAGTGAACAGGGAGCCAGTGAAGCTGAGAGAGAATCGGTGTGATATGTTCAGTCTAATTAGAGCAGCAGGTTATTATCCTGGCAGTAGAATTTTAAGAAGTTGTAAGTGATGGATACGTTTTTGTGGGATGCCAGATAGAATACCATTACAGTAATCTATACGTGAGGTGATTCTGGCATTAACCAATACTTCAGTACTGTGTTGTGTAAGAACAGGACGAAGTCTAGAAATGTTTTGGAGATGGAAGAAGGCAGCTCAAGAAATGTTACTTATATGGGAGAAATTATTTAATAATAATAATAATTATTACTATTATTATTTAATAATTGCCATTATTAGTGTATAAATGGATATAAATAATTGAATGTAAACAATACTGTTTTAAACGGTTTCCATGTCTACCTGTATTAGTTTAAATGGCACTTTTGCCACTCGCAATAGGGTGGACGCGTTGACGTATCATGTCGACTGGGCAACACATTGAATGTGGCGTCTATCTATGTATGTCTATGATCTGCAGTGTCTGCCTGATTTGCGGGCGCATGTGCACAAAGACAACCCGAGCCACACGCGCCTGCGTACACATGCACAAAGCTTTACTTTTTTTTTTGTTTGTTTTTTCTGTCCACCCTGGCCATTGGACCTTACTCTTATTCTATGTTAATTAATGTTGACTTATTTTGTTTTCTTATTGTGTCTTTTATTTTTCTATTCTTTATTATGTAAAGCACTTTGAGCTACTGTTTGTATGAAAATGTGCTATATAAATAAATGTTGTTGTTGTTGTTTACTATCGTGACCCTGCCCGATCTGCGTTTTTTTACTTTGTGACATGAGCCACCATTCGATTTGTGTCACGCACGTGCTATCTGCTTAATAAAAATCGATTTCATGACACTGCCCGATTTGTTCTGCCCATGTCATGTTTTACGGCACACGTCACTCGTCAGGTTTGAATTGTACTTGCGAGTCATTTTTGTGTTGCCGTTTATCTCCGTCTGTAAGTGGACTGCTTACTGGAAAAGATGGCAACTTTTGAATTTTATAATGTCTTGGAAGAATATTTGTTGGCTGAGAAATTTAACTCCAATCGAATGAAGCAGAAGTGAAACGAAATGCGACGTGTGTCTGTGAACTTTATAATGGATATGTATAGCTTTTTGTAAGTACATCGTATTGATGAAAAAGGCAATAAGGATTTTAGTTGCAATATGACCTTCGTAATCTCGTGGCTTAAATGTGAAAGTCGCAGCATTTTCTGTATTTGGGTTAATGGATGTATTTAATTTATTTTGTAACATCCTATTAGCATTTGGTGGTGTGTTTCTGTTAACATTTGTTCACATTTTTTATCTTAACAAGTGAATGGCATGCTAATAATAAAACAATGTAATCAAGGTGTCGAATTAGGAATAGAATTAGGAGTGCACGACTGACACTCGACCGGTGTAAAGTGTGCCCTCCAAAGCCATTGGTATTTTTTTATTATGTTGATATCAGATTAGATCAACGCAATAATTTTTCCATAATAAAGTTAACAAAATAAAATGATGAAGGCTAAATTACATACAAGAGTAGCAACAACTAAGTTATTACAAGAAAGCGGGATGCAGATAATAGCATTACAAATTGCTACTGAAGGAGCTCAGAATCTTACACGTTTAAATTGCTTTAGTGTGTTTTCCATTTTTTAAAGCTACAGTATTTCTAGCATATTAATATCCATACAGAAAGATGTAACAGAGGGTCTAATGTTCTGAACTTTACACTTATGAATAGGAAATTTACGAAGCAAGGAAACCACAGTTACTGCATTTTATAACATTTATTCTTCAAAATCGTATACAGAAGAAGCACAATACTTAAACAGTGAGATATCCAACCTCTGCTCCTCAGGGACAAGCTGACAGAGATGGGAGTAGATTCATACCTGGTGACATTGGTGGATCGTGGACTATCTTACAGACAGACCTCAGTATGTGCATTTCGGGAACTGCAGGTCTGACATTGCGGTCAACAGCACAGGAGCAAGGCAGCGGACTGTACTTTCTCCGGTCCTATTCAGCCAACATACATTGGACTTCCAATACGATTCGGAGTCCTGCAAAAGTTCGCTGACGACACTGCTATCGTGGGCTGCATCAGGAGCGGGCAAGAGGAGGAGTATAGGAAACTAATCAAGGACTTTGTTAAATGGTGTGACTCAAACCACTTAAACCTGAACACCAGCAAGACCAAGGAACTGGTAGTGGATTTTAGGAGGCCCAGGCCACTCGTGATCATCAGAGGTGACTGTGTGCAGAGGGTGCAGACCTATAAATACCTGGGAGTGCAACTGGATGATAAACTGGACTGGACTGGACTGCCAATACTGATGCTCTGTGCAAGAGAGGACAGAGCTGACTATACTTCCTTAGCCGGCTGTTGTCCTTCAACCTCTGCAATAAGATGCTGTAGATGTTCTATCAGACGGTTGTGGCGAGCACCCTCTTCTATGTGGTGGTGTGCCGGGGAAGCAGCATAAAGAAGAGGGACACCTCACCCCTGTACAAATTGGTGAGGAAGGCAGGCTCCAGTGTAGGCACGGAGCTGGACAGTTTGACATCCGTGGCAGAGAGATGGACACTGAGCAGACTCCTGTCAATCATGGAGAATCCACTGCATTCACTGAACAGGATCATCTCCAGACAGAGGAGCAGCTTCAGCTGCAGACTGCTGTCACCGTCCTGCTCCACTGACAGACTGAGGAGACCCCACACTATGTGACTCTTCAATTCCACATTTGGGGGTGGATGGGGGAATGGGGTAAACATTAACATTGTACAAAGTTGTTGTCTGTTATACCTGCACTTGTATCACTCTTTAATTTAATATTGTTTTTATCAGTATGCTGCTTCCAGAGTATGTGAATTTCCCCTTTGGATTAATAAAGTATCTATCTATCTATCTATCTATCTATCTATCTATCTATCTATCTATCTATCTATCTATAGGTTTGTCATTCAAGACAGTAACAGAAATAAATCTTTATAAAGCATTTTAGAATGGGGCAGAAGTAAAAGAAATGTGAGAGGGGATTTGTCTTCATTTGTACAAAGATTATATTTTGGGGATAATTTAATGTAATACTTATGAATAAATTTGTTAGTTGGGTACTATTTATTCACTATTTTGAAATGGATTTCTTTAACCTTATTTAGTAGAAAAAATTCTAAGGCACAATAGAATACACATAGGAAGTAAAAATGTTAGGTTTGAACACATAATCGGTGGTCGGAAAATCGAGAGTCCGCCTTATGAGAAGAATTTAGGAGTCATAGTGGACTCTAAGCTATCGACTTCCTGACAGTGTTCAGAAGGCAAACAGAATGTCAGGTTATATAGCGCCTTGACGTGTGCAGTACAAGTCACAGGAGGTTCTGCTCAAGCTTTATAACTCACTGGTGAGGCCTCATCAGGAGTCCTGTGTGCAGTTTTGGTCTCCAGGCTACAAAAAGGACATTTTAGCACTAGAGGAGATCCAGAGAAGAGCAACTAGGCTGATTATGGGGGCCTGCAGGGGATGAGTTATGAGGAAAGATTAAAAGAGCTGAGCCTTTACAGTTTAAACAAAAGACAATTAAGAGGTGACATGAGTGAAGTGCTTAAAATGAGGATGGGAATTAGTCCAGTGAATCGAAATGGTGACTTTAAAATGAGTTCATCAGGAACATGGGAACACAGTTGGAAACTTTTTAAGAGTAAATTTTGCACAAACATTAGGAACTTTTCCTTCACACAAAGAACAATACACACTTGGCATAAGTGACCAAGTAGTGTGGTGGACAATAAGACTTTTGGGACATCAAAACTCAATGACAGGACTGGTGAGCTTTGTTGGGCTGAATGGCCTGTTCTTGTCCAGAGTCTTCTAATGTTCTAATAAACAGGCAATTTTAGAATTTATCTTCAAAGCCATCACAGAAGTGTGGTGTGCGTCTAATGTGGCACAGTGACAGGCTAGGTACCTGCTGTTGTCACATGTCATAAGCTTATAGAAGTACAAACACATATCTTTAACTGAATACAATGGAGAAGGCTTGCTCCTTAGAAATAATTTCTTTCTTATTGCTGCTGTTAGAAAAACAATGTCCCTTTATTGTATATATTTTTTTCTTTTCCCTACAGGATGCCTGGTGGTAACCAGCCTTCCAAGTGGCTGAACAGATGCCAGTGGACCCAAATTCTAAGACACAACTGGATGTTCTTGTCTTCTGCTTTTAAGATTCCCAATTCGGGATGATGTGCAGTTCATGTTAGATTTGCTATTTCTACAGGTACGACTACTGAGGCTTTCAGGTTCAGAAGTACAGGGTGATCCAGATCTAATTATGCAGATCCAGATCATCCGGATGACTTTGATTTATGCGGGGACGATTCCAGTTTGACGTGAAGATGATTCTTCATGTCATCAGTTCGTACATTTCTCAATGGTCCGTGATTTTTTGGGTGATTTTCTATGTAATAAACTTAATAAGTTATAGCGTAATGAAAATTGCATTAATTAAGATCTGGACCACCCTATAATTTGTGCACAATTCCTGCATAGCCTCCCTTTATTTATTACTTGATCTGTAATATTTTGCTGGTTTAAATACTGTACTTTATGTTTGCTCACTCTGTCCAGTAACTAACACAGGCTTTTTAATTTTAGATAGGAAAACCTCAGAGTGCGAATCCTCATAAACACAGAGCACATCAGTACCAGCAGTCACTAAACAGGGATGTTGTTCCGTTTTGCAAAATACAGTATATATATATATATATATATATATATATATATATGTATATTGTCACACACGTGTGAGTAGAAGGCAGCTAAAGGGTCTGAGTAAGTGTAATGAAACATTTGACCAAGGGGCAGTGGAGTGCGCTGACTGTCTTTCTCAGTTCCCTACAGACCATTCCTGAGAAATCCTGCAAGGTTCCGGCGCCTCAGAAGACGTGACTTCCCTTTGATTACATCACTTCTGGTTCCAGCCCCTTTGCTGACATCAGTTCCTCTCCAGACCTTTAAAGCCTCCATCTTGGGCTACTATAGCCAGTTCTGTTGTGGACTCTGTTCTATGCACATCGTGCTTCAAAAACAAACTTTTGCAGCTGGGAAATACAATATATGGGTGGCTGCCCCAAACCTTTGCCGTATTATTATCACTATATATATATATATACAAACCGGATTCCAAAAAAGTTGGGACACTAAACAAATTGTGAATTAAAACTGAGTGCAATGATGTGGGGATGGCAAATGTCAATATTGTATTTGTAATAGAACGTAGATGACAGATCAAACGTTTAATCCGAGTAAATGTATCATTTTAAAGGAAAAATATGTTGATTCAAAATTTCACGGTGTCAACAAATCCCAAAAAAGTTGGGACAAGTAGCAATAAGAGGCTGGAAAAAGTAAATTTGAGCATAATGAAGAGCTGGAAGACCAATAAACACTAATTAGGTCAATTGGCAACATGATTGGGTATAAAAAGAGCTTCTCAGAGTGGCAGTGTCTCTCAGAAGCCAAGATGGGTAGAGGATCACCAATTCCCACAATGTTGCGCAGAAAGATAATGGAGCAATATCAGAAAGGTGTTACCCAGCGAAAAATTGCAAAGACTTTGCATCTATCATCATCAACTGTGCATAACATCATCCGAAGATTCAGAGAATCTGGAACAATCTCTGTGCGTAAGGGTCAAGGCCGTAAAACCATACTGGATGCCCGTGATCTCCGGCCCTTAAACGACACTGCACCACAAACAGGAATGCTACTGTAAAGGAAATCACAGAATGGGCTCAGGAATACTTCCAGAAACCATTGTCAGTGAACACAATCCACCGTGCCATCCGCCGTTGCCAGCTGAAACTCTACAGTGCAAAGAAGAAGCCATTTCTAAGCAAGATCCACAAGCTCAGGCGTTGTCACTGGGCCAGGGATCATTTAAAATGGAGTGTGGCAAAATGGAAGACTGTTCTGTGGTCAGACGAGTCACGATTCAAAGTTCTTTTGGAAATCTGGGACGCCATGTCATCCGGACCAAAGAGGACAAGGACAACCCAAGTTGTTATCAACGCTCAGTTCAGAAGCCTGCATCTCTGATGGTATGGGGTTGCATGAGTGCGTGTGGCATGGGCAGCTTGCATGTCTGGAAAGGCACCATCAATGCAGAAAAATATATTCAGGTTCTAGAACAACATATGCTCCCATCCAGACGTCATCTCTTTCAAGGAAGACCCTGCATTTTTCAACAAGATAATGCCAGACCACATTCTGCATCAATCACAACATCATGGCTGCGTAGGAGAAGGATCCGGGTACTGAAATGGCCAGTCTGCAGTCCAGATCTTTCACCTATAGAGAACATTTGGCGCATCATAAAGAGGAAGGTGCGACAAAGAAGGCCCAAGACGATTGAACAGTTAGAGGCCTGTATTAGACAAGAATGGGAGAGCATTCCTATTTCTAAACTTGAGAAACTGGTCTCCTCGGTCCCCAGACGTCTGTTGAGTGTTGTAAGAAGAAGGGGAGATGCCACACAGTGGTGAAAATGGCCTTGTCCCAACTTTCTTGGGATTTGTTGACACCATGAAATTCTGAATCAACATATTTTTCCCTTAAAATGATACATTTTCTCAGTTTAAACTTTTGTTCCGTGATTTATGTTCTATTCTGAATAAAATATTAGAAGTTGGCACCTCCACATCATTGCATTCAGTTTTTATTCACCATTTGTATAGTGTCCCAATTTTTTTGGAATCCGGTTTGTATATATATATAGAGAGAGAGAGATATAGATATACACACGTACACAGACAGTACCTGCCAAATAATACAAAGAGTGCACAACATGTGTTTCATCCTAATTGGGGCTCATCAGGTATGCATACCTATGCTTCCCCTTACGGTGATCGAACCTTGAAAGTCAATATTGCGCCACGAACGCTGCTTCGTTTATTTTGCAGGATGAATATTTTCATTATGGTAAACTAATGTGGAACTAAAATGACTATAAGTTGTGAATTGGAATGCACAGTTCAAATCGGCCTGTGCCGTAAAGTGGATTTTTTTTCTTTTCTTCATTTAGCACATGCGGTGTGTGTCATTACCTGGTACCCGTTGCTGGCCTGATTTGTGCACACGAGCGTATTAAAAGGCTATGTCATCGCACACTTTACAATGCTGCCCATTCTGTTTAACACATGCATGAACACTTTACGGCATGTTAGGCTTTCAATACGCCTGTGCGTAAAATCACCATAGCCTTGACACTCTAAGAAGACAAGGAAAAAAACCTTGTAGGGAAAAAAAATGGAAGAAACTTTTGGAAAGGCAATTTGAAGAGACACCCCTTTCTAGGTAGGTTGGGCATGCAGTGGGTGTCAAATAAAGGGGGTCAATACAACACAATACACAGGACAGAACACAAGTCATTGTCAATATGATGCAATTAAATCTGCCCAATAAATGATCTGCCCTTTCACCAATAAATGAGACGTTCCTAGAAAATACAGTGGAGTGCAAAATGGCCCAAAGCTGAAGTCCAAAAACAGGCAAAAGGGTCACATGCTGTGAATCTTTGAAGAAGAAAACATCAGACAGTAAGCTAGAAAATGTACACATGGCATAACATTGAAGAGCCATCATGTTAAACAGTGCATACCCAACACAGAAGAAAACACTAACTAAAAAAGAGAAAAATAACCACAAAGACAAAATGGCCGATACGAGCGTAACATTTCAGTCAATATTACGCTGTGAGAGGAGAAAGTTAACTGAAATAAGTTCCCTGTCTAGGTATTAAGGTTTAGTTCAAACTCATTAATTCATTTAAAGTTATATAAATAGGAACTTGATAAACAACTGATTTATTATATAACAAGCAGCGCTACCCATCTAACCCATCTGGCAGGAAATTTAAGTAATCAACATAAGCCTCAGCATTAATGTTTCTATTGGAATATATCTTGTAATGCTTGTAGTAATATGCATTCCAACATGTGGCGCATCACAAACCATTTGCAGTAATAAAATACATTACTACAAATGCTTATGTTGCACCATCTGTTGGAATGACAGAGATATCGCAACCGAATGGACCCACAGACCCTTGTCCCTTTATTAAGGTGGATGGAAATACCAAAGAAGACAGATATCTTAAAGATTTTTATTCTAGTCTGAAGATATAATGGAGCAAAAGCCCATCTCCTGGGATCTCCTCCATGCTCTTTGAGACTGTGCTGGGGGACACCGCAAACCTTCTGGCGATGACACGTATGGGTGTGCCATCCTGGAGGAGCTGCACTACCTGTGCAACTTGAATGGGCTGAAGGCACCGCCACATGCTATCGGTAGTGACAAAGACACCAGCAAGACGTAAAAAGTGGAGAAGAACCAGTCAGGAAGGATAAGGAGAGAGCAACTGCCTGTGGCCACCATTCCCTTTTTGGGGGTGTTTTGCTGTGGCCTCTCCAGGTCACTTGTTGTCACTGTAATTTGCACCAAACCTGGTGACGTTGATTCACAATCACTTGTGCTTTCTAACTGGACAGACCGGTATCCCTGAAGCTTCATTAACTTGGCATTAGACTGGGAGGAGTAAATGTTCACTTCATTGTTTGGAGCAGCGTAGTCCTATCTGCTGTATCCGTCTGTGAAACGCTGCTGGGGCTCCTTAACACCAACAGCAATATGTCTGCATGACTGTGACTGTGACAGCCAAGACAGGACCTTTCTTTCATTTGCATTGTTCTTGTGTGTGTGTAGACTTATTTATTTACATACTTACTATCTACCTATTGAAGTATTGATTTAAAGAGCTTCTGAAATAACAAGTTTTACCCTGGGGACATAGATCGATCTATCTATCTATCTATCTATCTATCTATCTATCTATCTATCTATCTATCTATCTATCTATCTATCTATCTATCTATCTATCTATCTATCTATCTATCTATCTATCTATCTATCTATCTATCTATCTATCTATCTATCTATCTATCTATCTATCTATCTATCTATCTATCTATCTATCTATCTATCTTCTTTCAGCTGCTCCCATTAGTGGTCACCACAGCAGATCATATCTTCCTGTCCTCGTCATCTTGCTCTGCCACACCATCACCTGCAAGTCCTCTCTCACCACATTCATAAACCTTCTCTTAGGCCTTCCTCTTCTCCTCTTACCTGTCACCTCTATCCTTAGCACCTGTATCACATTATACTCCTCATCTCTCCTCCGCACATGTCCAAACCAACACAATCTCACCTCTCTGACTTTGTCTCCAAACCGTCCCACCTGAGCTGACCCTCTAATGTCCTCATTTCTAATCCTGTCCATCCTCGTCACACCCAGCGCAAATCTTAGCATCTTTAACTCTGCCATCTCCAGCTCTGTCTCCTGTGCCACCGTCTCCAGCACATATAACACAGCTGGTCTCACTGCCGTCCTGTAGACCTTCCCTGTCACTCTTGCTGATACCCGTCTGTCACAAATCACTCCTGTCACTCTTCTCCAGCCACTCCACCCTGCCTGCACTCTCCTCTTCACTTCTCTTCCACAATCCCCATTACTCTGTACTGTTGATCCCAAGTATTTAAACTCCTCCACCTTCGCCAACTCTACTCCCCTCATCCTCACCATTCCACTGACCTCCCTCTCATTCACACACACGTATTCTGTCTTGGTGGTCCTACTGACCTTCATTCCTCTCCTCTCCTCTCATATCTCCACCTCTCCAGGGTCTCCTCCACCTGCTCCCTACTATCACTACAGATCACAATGTCATCAGCAAACATCACAGTCCACGGGGACTCCTGTCTAATCTCGTCTGTCAGCCTGTCCGTCACCATTGCAAATAAGAAAGGGCTCAGAGCCGATCCCTGATGTAATCCCACCTCCATCACGGTCACACTCCCCTTGTTCATATCCTGTGCCACTCTCACTTACTTCTCTGCCACTCCCGACTTCCTCATACAATACCACAGCTCCTCTTAGTCACCCTGTCATATTCTTTCTTCAGGTCCACAAAGACGCAATGCAACTCCTTCTGGCCTTCTCTCTAAACTTCTCCATCAACATCCTCAGAGCGAACATCACATCTGTGGTGCGCTTTCTTGGCATGAAACCATCCTGCTGCTCACTAATCATCACCTCACTTCTTAACTGAGCTTCCACTGCTCTTTCCCATAACTTCATGCTGTGGCTCATTAATTTTATCCCCCTGTAGTTACTGCAGTCCTGCACATCCCCCTTATTCTTAAATATCGGCCCACCAGTCCACTTCTTCTCCACTCCTCAGGCATCCTCTCACTTTCCAAGATTCCATTAAACAATCTGGTTAAAAACTCCACTGCCATCTCATCTATCTATCTATCTATGGATTATATAGTGTGTGACAGATAGAGGGCGCTATTGTCCCCTTGAACCCGCAGACCACACGTCAGACACCAGATTAAAGTACCAATGATGACTTTTTTAATTATAATAATGTGCACAAAGCACCTCCATCTCCACTATACACAATAAACAATCAATACAATATTCAAATACAATAATCCTCCACTCCCAGATGCTTCATCACCCTTCCTCCCAACTCAGCTCCACTTGCTGGGGTTTCCCACAGTCCTTTTATATCTCTTGACCCGGAAGTGCTTCTATCCCTCAGTCCCTGTGATTTCCCAGCACTTCCGGGTCAGATGAAAACTCCTTCTTTTATTAAGCCCGGAAGTACTTTGTGTCTTCCATTCCCGTGACTAGGGAGTACTTCTGGGCCATCTGGAAAATACGATTCCCTGTTCCTCCCTGCAGCAACCCATGGCGGCCCCCACGGCATCCAGCAGGGCTGTGAAGTAAAACTCCAAGGTCCATGATGCCCTGCTGGAATTCGGGGCACCTCCATGTTGCAGGGAGGGCTCCATCTGGCGGCTTGGGGGTATTGGCCGGGATAAACTGCCGGCCATATATCACAAGTGCCTTTCAAATCTATCTGTCTATCTATCTATCTATCTATCTATCTATGGATTTTATAGTGCTTTTCATATCTATCTATCTATGGATTTTATAGTGCCTTTCACATCTATCTATCTATGGATTATATAGTGCCTTTCACATCTATCTATCTATGGATCTATCTATCTATCTATCTATCTATCTATCTATCTATCTACTACCCGAATCATTGCAAAGTAGACAGAGCCTCTCTAGGTTGATCCCCTCTCTGTTTTGACAGACACTGTCGCACTCAACATTAAAGCAAAGCCACTATCCAAGATCCTTCGTTTTATTTCTCCCGCCTCTTATTTATCATGTGACGACTACGTAATTAGAGTAGCATAGCAACAGAAAAAGATAGGACCAAAGAAAAAGACCCAAACAACTACAGTACTTACAAAGTCATACATATTTTTAAACATTCATAATATATAAAAAGCCGAGCGATTTGCATAGAGTCCGGGAAGAGAGCGCTTGGTAAAACAAGCCGCTACCGCCTCCACCCCCCTCTTTAGAAAAGCGAACACCGCAGCGCTGCAGAGCTAGAGCGCGCAGGCGCGCACACGTTACTTTTTCACCTACTTTTCGCAGCGTCGCGCTGGGGTTACTAGCGGTCATCTGTGGCTGCTATCTGTGAAAACGTCGCCGCATTGGGACTTCTGTCAAAATGTATAATGACTACAGCAAATGGCAAAAAAAGAGAATCAGCCCGTTTTCCACAGCTATTTGTTTGTTGGTTATCTTTATTTGAGTTTACTTGAAACACGCACCCATCGCATACGGTAACTGGCGAAAGAAGCGCGTGCTGGCGGGGTTACTGTCGGTCAGGCGTAGCTCCTCTCTCTCCTCACGCTAAACATGCATTGTTTCCGGCGACACCGTTTTCACATCTGATTAAAAAAAAAAGAACTCCTCATTTAAATATATCGTGCATATCTTTGCACAGAATGTGGGGCTGCTACCGTGTCTTTGTACAGAATAAGAGTAGGGGCATTGTATTTTTTATCTAACAAAACTGATAATAGTAATAATAATAATTTATTGTATTTACCGGCTTCTTCCAGTTCAGGGACATGGAGGCTGTTGCCGATTCAGGAATCCTAAGAAAGCATGAAGGACAATCTGAATAACTACAGACGTTGAAGGAGTGTGAGAAAATGGTGCTTGGCCAAACATCTCAGAATATTCCATGCAGATATGCAGTCATGTGAAAAAGAAAGTACACCTCATGAAAATGGCTGACTTTTTCAACATAACAGGTATTTGAACAGACAGTGATCATGCAGACCGTGCCTACAGGTAAAGGTGATCACAAAGAAGTGTTTGCCTTTTCAATCATTTATTTATCAAAAATATCAAAAAATGTAGTGGGGGGAAAATATAAGTCCACTCTGGACCTCAGACGCTGGCATTGCCCCCTAGGAGCAGAAACGCCTTCTTGTAGGGCTTTTGCAGAACTGCCTGCCAACCTCTGGCATCTACTCAATTGACATTTTTGTAACACTCCTCCATGCAAAATTCCTTCGGTTTGCAAAATGTTTCTGGCACGTCCTGCCCGTTTCAAACCTCCCACGGCATTTCACTGACATTCATAATCAGGGCTTGGACTTCAGGGCCAGTCCGTCGCCCTCCGTTTCTTCTTTTGGAGCCATTACTTGTATGTCTTGAATCGTTATCCTGTTGAAAAGTCCAACTTCATCTTTCTGACAGAGGGTCTTACATTCAAACACACTTTGACATGATACAGAATTCCTTGTTGACTACAAGCTACCCAGGTGGTCCTGAAGTAGCAAAGCAACCCCAAACCCGAACATTTCCACCAGCAGTATGTGGGTCTTCTCCTGAGATGCTGTCAAACACGTCCAGTTGCAGTGACGTGAGGTGAGGTTCATGGCTGGTGACTCCTTCAGAGTCCGATTTACAAATATGTGAAGCCCAAAGAGTCGCTTATTGACTATTCACTTGACAGCCTGCACATTGACTACTGGTTATGTTTCATATCTCATCAGCATTCTTTACACATACGCAGGTAAGGCGCGTATTTGGCTAAAAAAGAACGTATATTTAGAGAGAGAGAGAGAGAGAGAGAGCGGACAGAGCGCATTTGCTCCTCACCCTCCATTTGGGCTAAATTTGCCGTTGTAATTCCACAACTCATACTCATTCAATACAAATGAAAGAATAGAGTGGTGGACAAAACAAACGGATTTCAGTTTTGACCTTAATTGAAATGTTTAGTTGTTTTTAAACGCTTCTATTTCTGATGCTTTAATCAATTTTAATATAAACTGTTCAACAAAAGGATAACAAGAAAAACAAAGTAATATTTTATTTCAGGTCAAAATTTAGTTTTTAAATATTGGATTTTTTTTTTCTTAGTCTGATCTATTTTTTTTTATAAAATTGAAAACCGGTTTATAGTCTTCGTTTATTTGTAAATGAAGTCCATGCGCCTATCCTTCTCCACGAAAATCTCCGTCACTTTCTTGTAAAAAGTCCCTCCTTATTTTCCTTTAGTTTTGAAAATCTTAATCTTCCATTTTGGCTGTCAGTCGGAGCAAAAAATAAAAATAAACGAACAGCCGCAACACACTTGACTTTCTGATATCGCTAACTTATCGGCGCCTCCGCGTAGAAGAACAGCAGCAAAGAACACCCGTTGGGCTCACATGCGCCCCCTGTAGGACGCCACGGTACTGTCTGTCTGTCTCACTCGCCTTGTTCCTTTTTCACTGCGGTTTTATGTCCGATCAGCAAGACTAAATATGTCACACACATTCATTAAAGATATTAGCCAGACTGTGGAAAGTCAGGGTGTATAATAAACGTGTCTGCAAACCTTATATTGGCGACACACAGAGAGACAACGACAGGCACGCGCCAACTGCAGGCATCAACCCCGTGTGGGGCAGTGGTGTAGCTCGAGTTCTTCCCATTCATGGGGGCAGTGCTTCAATTTGGCGCCCTCCAATATATCTGAATATGTTCCATCCATCCATTTTCTAACCCGCTGAATCCGAATACAGGGTCACGGGGGTCTGCTGGAGCCAATCCAGGCCAACACAGGGCACAAGGCAGGAACCAATCCTGGGCAGGGTGCCAACCCACCACAGGACACACACAAACACACCAAGCACACACTAGGGCCAATTAGAATCTTCAATCCCCCTAATTTGCATGTCTTTGGATTGTGGAGCGCCCGGAGGAAACCCACGCAGACACGGGGAGAACATGCAAACTCCACGCAGGAAGGACCCGGGAAGCGAACCCGAGTCTCCTAACTGCGAGGCAGCAGTGCTACCACTGCGCCACCGTGCCGCCCTATCTGAATATGTTGATCTATTTAAATAGAAAATTTAATCTGTGTTGGTTTCCTCCCAGAGTCCAAAGACATGCAGGTTAGGTGCGTTGGCGGTCCTAAACTGTCCCGTGTGTGTGTGTGTGCCCTGTCTGTTAGATTGGATTGGCTCCAGTGTGACCCTGTAGTTAGGATATAATGGATGGATGAATTTATTCATATAGAGAAACAGCAATAATTTTTCACCTATAATTATTTATGAGCATCAACTAGACAAGAATATAGTATAGGCGCACTGATAAGCCGTGTTCTAATTATTAGTTTAATATAATTAAGCTGCGAAAACCAAAACCAGTGTGGTGTACAAGTTATAGGTGGGGATGTTTTCTGTGTACAGTAGAGCAAGAATGCATTTGGATTGAAACGAAATTATAAATTGTAAATTAGTTGTTTATCTTCCTAGAAATTATTCATCCATCCATTATCCAACCCACTATATCCTAACTACAGGGTCACAGGGGTCTGCTGGAGCCAATCCCAGCCAGTATAGGGTACAAGGCAGGAAACAAACCCCGGGCAGGGCGCCAGCCCACCACATGGAACACACACACCCACACACCAAGCATACGCTGGGGACAATTTACAACAACAACAACAACAACATTTATTTATTTCTATAGCACATTTTCATACAAATAATGTAGCTCAAAGTGCTTTACATGATGAAGAAAGAGAAAAAAAAGACAAAGTAAAAATTACAATAAGATGAAACTCATAGAATAAAAGTAAGGTCCGATGGCCAAGGAGGGCAGAAAAAACACAAAAAAAAACCTCAAGATTGGCTGGGGAAAAAACTAAGATCTGCAGGGGTTCCAGACCATGAGACCACCCAGCCCCCTCTGGCCATTCTACCTAACATAAATGGTCAGTCCTCAATTTAGGATCAGCAATGCACCTCACCTGCACGTCTTTGGGAGGAAACCCACGCAGACAACATGTAAACTCCATGCAGGGAGGACCCAGGAAGCGAACCCGAGTCTCCTAACTGCAAGGCAGCAGCGCTACCCACTGCACCACCATGCCGCCCTACCTAGAAATTATTGTCGGTGTAATGTTTAGGTTTATTTTTGTTATTGCCTTATACATTTCAACTGCTGTGTCTGATGCCGTCACAGAAGGACAGTTGAAACATCTGTGGATAAAAATCAGAGAATTTAACTTTTTTCATTCATGAGTGATATTTTTCTGAACCCTGCTGCTTACACACGAATTGTACTGAGCCTTTTGGCCAATAATGCTGCCACTGAAAATGTGCCGCCCAGGGCATATTGCCCCCTCCGCCCACCCCTAGCTATGCCACTGTCCATCTCACCCCTCCCACAGTCTCTTTTCCCAGCTTCCATCCAGCAGAAGGTGACCAACACTGCCAGGCTGAACGACAGGTTCTCCCCTATACAGGCTGTCAGACTCCCCTGCGGCCCCCCATCTGTTCCTGCATGTGCCCCCTCTTCATAGGCTCTTATTCTAATGACTCTTCTGTTCTGCAGTCCCTTGCATTCCGTGTCCATTCTGCTTCTCCTACCTTCACTGATTTGTTGTTTGTCAATATGAGGTCGATCTGTACAGATGTTGTTCATTGATCTGCACTCCCTTATGTAAAAGTAGCTGCAAGCTGGGAAGTTTCCTAAGACAGTTGGCGACAGTTATAGTGCCACCGGTTAATCGGGAGCGGCACAAGTTTTGCGTAACTAACGAAGTCCTTTTCTGTATACAATATTTGTAGTTGGGTGGCATCATGGCTCAGTGGGTAGCGTTGCTGCCTCGCAGTTAAGAGACTCGGGTTCACCTCCCGGGTCCTCCCTGCATGGAGTTGGTATGTTCTCCCCGTGTCTGCATGGGTTTCCTCCCACAGTCCAAAATCATGCAGGTTAGGTGCATTGGCGATTCTAAATTGTCCCTAGTGTGTGTGCCCTGCGGTGGGCTGGTGCCCTGGCCATGGATTGTTTCCTGCCTTATGCCCTGTGTTGGCTGGGATTGGCTCCAGCAGACTCCCGTGACCCTGTAGTTAGGATATAGCGGGTTGGATGATGGATATTTATAGCTTTTGTGTTTTACCAACAGCTAATATTATTGGGAGGCAATGTGGTACGGTTCTGTAGTGATGGAGGACTTCAAACACTGAGGTTCAGATCCCACCGCTGACACCACTGTGTGGCAATGAGCGAGTAAGTCACTTTTCTTACCTGTGCTCCAATTGGAGAAAGAAAAGAAATGGAACCGATTCTGTCTCAAATGTCATAAGTCACTGCAGATAAATTAATAATAGTATTAGGTGACTGGAGCTGTGCAGTAGCCACCATTCGCCTGCCTTCCTGCCCTGATTGATGCAACAGTAGAACTGTTTTTTTTCTCAATTCATTAAATGATAGTATTATTCATTAAATTGCTACAAATTGTGAGGAAAACACCTAACACTTTATTGTGATATGTGTAACTGCATAATAAACTTAACAAGTAATACAATTTACTGTTCAATTCATTCTGTGGGCTAAAATCCCACTACTGACACCATTGTACAACGTTGAGCAGAAGAAATGGAAGCAATTGTGTCTCAAATATCGTAAGTCGCCGTGGATTAAGGCATCAGCCAAATAATACGTGATAATGAGCTGCTCAAAAAAATGAAAGGAACACTGAAAACACATCAGGTCTCAATGGGGAAAGAAATCAAACTGCTGGCTCTCTGTACTGATCTGGACTGACATGGTGATGTGTGAGGAATGAAAGGATGGAAATGAAAATGATGAACCTACAGAGGGCTGAATTCAAAGGGAAAATCCCTGAAAATCAAAGGGAACAAAATGATACAGCGGCACACAGGTAGGTAGGCGAGTCCATTTTGCTGAAATTTCATTGCAGCAACTCCAAATGGTACTCAGTAGTTTGTATGGCTCCCCTGACAACGTCCTAATGAGATGACAGATGGTGTCCTGGGGCATCTCCTCCCAGATCTGGACCAGGGCATCACTGACTCCTAGACAGTCTGAGTTGTAAGATGGACCCAAACGTAATGTCCCACCCAGAGGTGTCCTATTGGATTGAGGTCAGGCGAGTGAGCATCCAGTCAATGGTTTCAACTGCTTCATCCTCTCACCACATGAGGCCGGGCATTGTTGTGCACCAATATAGGGTCTGACAATGGGACCACGGATTTCACCCCTATACCTGATGGCAGTTAAGGTGCCATTGTCTAGCCTGTAGAGGTCTGTGCGTCCCTCTATGGACATGCCTCCCCAGACTGACCATCACTAACCCACCACCAAACCAGTCAAGTTGAACGATGTCACAGGCAGCATAACGGCTTCTCCAGACCCTTTCTCGTCTGTCACGTGTGCTCAGGGTGAACCTGCTCTCATCTGTGAAAACGCCAGTGGTGGACCTGCCAGCTCTGGTATTCTATGGTAAATGCTAATCGAGCTCCACGGTACCCACTAAAGGAAGTCCTCATGAAGTCTGTTTCTGATTGTTTGGTCACAGACATTCACACCAGTGGCCTGCCTGCCTGCCTGCCTGCTGGAGGTCATTTTGTAGGCTCTGCCAGTGCCCATCCTGTTCCTCTTCAGACAAAGGAGCAGATACTGGTGGGTCCTGCTGATGGGTTAAAGACCTTCTACAGTCCTGTCCAGCTCTCCTAGAGGAACTGCCTGCCTGTCTCCTGGAATCTCCTCCATGCCCTTGAGACTGTGCTGGCAGACACAGCAAACCTTCTGGCAATGCCACATATTGATGTGCCTGCCATCCTGGAGAAGTTGGACTATCTGTGCCACCTCCAGGTATGGCCTCATGCTACTAGGAGGGAAAAATGTCAGTGGCCTCCCTCCACCTGTTAACCCATTCATTCCTGTTTTGGGGGTCTTCTCTCTTATTGTTGCCCCTCTAGTGCCCCAAAGCAGCTGAAACTGATGAACAAGACTCTCTGCTACTCAACTGACCAGATCAACAGCCCAGAAGTGTCATTGACTTGATGCTCTACTCTCATTATAAAGGGGTCCGTTCATTTTTAGAGCAGTATTAGGTCATGGAGCTGCTTACTGTTGAACACGCTCTACACATCTGTCCACGAGTAAAACATTCCTGCATTACATCAATTCCTGCTTTATTCTGCTTTTCCTAGTGACTTGGCTTTTGTTTATGGCTATTTCAAAACTGAGTAGTGACTAATCAGTTTGTCAAGGACAGCATTGCAAACTCCACAGATAAATGATTGGGGAGCAAACCTGGTTCCCCACTTCATTCAGACCAACTTTAAAAGTGATGAACAGGGTCCCGTGAAGCTCGCCTGGCATTCACCAGAGAATACGTAATTGCCTGCCTCACCATTAGTGTCCCCTTCTCTTCACAGATGAGGTTGGGACAGACGTCAAAGAGTCTGGAGACGCCTTGGTGAACGTTATGCAGTCTTCAACATCATCTGGCATGAACAGTTTGGCGGTGGGTCAGTGATGATCTAAGGGGTCAAATCCTTGACCTCCACGTGCTAGGCAATGGCACCCTGACTGCTGATGACATCCTCAGATCCACTGAGAGATCTTACACTGGTGCAGTGGGTTCCTACTGGTGCAGGACAATGCCAGGCCTCATGTGGCCAGAGTGTGTAGGCAGTTCCTGAATGATGAAGGCTTTGATGCCATTGACTGACCCACACGTTCCCCAGACCTGAAACCAACTAAGAACTATGAGGGCATTACGTAGCGATGCATTTGAGTAGCACCACATTGACTGAGCTCACTCGTCTGACCTCAATCCAATAGGACACCTCTGGGTGGGACATTATGTTTGGGACCATCCGATACCTCAGACTGTCCAGGACGTCACTGATGCCCTAATCCACTTGTGGGAGGAGATCCCGTAGGACATTATCGGCCGTCTCCTCAAGAGCATATCAAGTCATTGTCGGGGGCCCATACAGGCACGTGGGGGCCACACATAGCACTGAGTCACATTAGGAGTTGCCGTGATGAAACTCACACAAGTTAGATCAGCCTGGGATTTCAATTTTTGACTGATTTTCGGTGTGATGCTGCATCAGTCCCTCCATGGGTTGATGGTCTTGGTCTCCATTGACCATCCTTACATCATTTTGTTCTTAACGAATCACACAGCATTACTCAGTCAAGATTTAACAGTTGAATATTTCATTCATCGAGATCTGACGTGGATGTGGACAAATGTGTTGGTCTCCTTACTGCTGACTGAAAAAGTGCCTCATGCCTCCTGAAAAGTGACACAATGAAAAGCCATCGTCCCCTGTGTCCCTGCATGCCTTTGACATGTCATCGAGCAAAGCAAAGCAAGTGTGACAAGAGATCAAGTGTTGCATCTTCTACAAAGATCTTCTAAAATGGCCTGCGCACATTTTTTGGGACAAAGGTACCAAGGTATGTGTGTAGGTGGTATGGTAGGAAAGCCCACCTGACTTGCCTGGTCTTGAGCTCACTGATGAATGACAGCATTTCTGCTTCAGAAGTTCTGTGTTTTTCGTAGATCTGCTTTATTAAGGCAACACAATGATTTTTGC
Source organism: Polypterus senegalus (assembly GCF_016835505.1). Classification (NCBI taxonomy): domain Eukaryota; kingdom Metazoa; phylum Chordata; class Cladistia; order Polypteriformes; family Polypteridae; genus Polypterus; species Polypterus senegalus. The sequence goes on from NC_053160.1 coordinate 4,563,204, forward strand.
AACCAACTTCAGACCATACATAGTTACTTCCTTGTGGGGGTCCAGTATGGGCACAATGGGCACCAGCCGGGGGCCCCAGAAGTGTAGGGTCCACCATGTTTCTGATGCCTATGCTGTTATCTCAAGGCGTAATGTGAGTTACCAGAGCTATGCTGATGACACACCACTGTATTTATCAATAGCACCTGATGACCCCGACTCTCTTGACTCACCAACCCCAATGTCTTACTTGTGTTTCTGAATGGATGAGTAGTCATTGTCTCAAACTGAATAAGGAGAAAACAGAAATTTTAGTGATTGCCAAAAAATGGATATAATGAGGGTATTCGAAATAAACTTGACCCATTAGACGGAGGTAAAGAATTTGGGGGTAACTATTGACTCTGACCTGAATTTGAAATCACATATTAATCAGATTACCAGGACAGCATTTTATCAGAAATATAACAAAAGTTAGACCTCTTATAACATTGCAAGATGCTGAGAAATGAGTTCACGCTTTTGTTTTCAGTCAACTAGATTACTTTAACGCCCTCCTCTCAGGACCACCCAAAAAAGACACCAGTCGATTACAATGAGTGCAGAATGGAGCTGCTAGAATCTTAACTCGGAAAAGAAAATCTGAGCACATCACATAAGTCCTAGCGTCACTACACTGGTTACCGGTGTCATTTAGAAATGACTTTAAAATACTGCTTATGGTTTACAAAGCCTTCAATAATCTCGCTCCATCTTATATCTCAGAATGTCTGACATCTTACACTCCAAATCGTAACCTTAGATCTTCAAAGGAGGGTCTGCTTAGAATTCCAAGAGCTAAACTTAAAAGAAGTGGTGAGGCTTGGGCGGCCTTCTGCTGTTAGGCACCTCAAATCTGGAATACGAGTTTACGGATAGAAATTTGCCAGGCTAATACGGTGGAGCTCTTTAAAAAACTGCTAAAACTCGCTACTTTAACATGGCTTTTTCATAACTTGTTCTTAGTTTAACCCTGATGCTCTGTATATTCAATTAATTATCATTATTATTCATGGTGGCTCCGTAATCCCTACTAACGCCTACTTTCTCTGCTCTTCTTTTTCTGGTTTTCTGGGGTGGCGACCTGAGCCACCACCACCTGATCAAGGCGCCGTGATGTCCTTACATTAATGGATTAAAGGCCACATGACCATCATCATCATCAAGTTCTTCCATGTGAACCCTGAATACAATGAGGACTGATTGTGAAGTCATTTATGTTAGGGGGGCTGGGTGGTCTCGTGGCCTCGGACCCCCTGCAGATTTTATTTTTTTCTTCTCCAGCCGTCTGGAGTTTTTTTGTTTTTTCTGTCCTCCCTGGCCATCAGACTTTACTTTTATTCTATGTTAATTTGTGTTGCCTAATTCTATTTTCTTATTTATTTTGTCTTTTTTCTCTTTCTTCATCATGTAAAGCACTTGGAGCTCATTATTTGTATGAAAATGTGCGACAGAAATAAATGTTGTTTCTGTTTTGTTGTCCAAACTGGGGCGCCAGTGCACTACTTTGCCCCTGTTATGATGCTGGTAAGACGGCCCTGGTTCACAACACTTAATGCCCGCATATTCAAATCAATTCTCCAGTGTCTTCTCTTCAGCGGTGATGGTGAGGGCACCCAGTGGTGGTCACCTACCACCTGACGTGAAACAATTTGTCATTTATTTCAAACACTCAGGTCAGCTGGGTAAGCTAAAAAACAAAAATCCATTGAAACTCATTTCCCTCGTGACTGTGTAGACCGAGGCAGACATGTCAGCCTCCAGCAAGCGAGATGGTATTTTTAGTGCGTGGGCGAGGACGAGACACAACTTGTTGTGCTGCAGGCAGAAGAACAGCACAGTGTTAGGGAGGGCAGGGTGGGACGAAAAACCTTTTAGAGAGCAGGTGAGGGGACCTTCAAAGTGTCAGACCCATGAGGGCCTCGGGTTATTGTGACATGAAAGGAAACTGCAGGCTACAGAAAAGAGGACGCTGAGAGGGGATGTGTGGAGGAAAGAACAGGAAGGAGAGATCATGAAGTTGGGGGTGTCAAAGAAAAATACAGGAACGAAGGTTAAAGTGGTACGGGAATAAAAACGTGAGGAAAAGAACCGTGGATATGATGGTGTCGGAATGGGGGGGGGCTAAGGGGGGAAATGGGGGTATCAGGAGATGAAGAACTCAACAGATGATAGTGGAGGAGGCTGGCCCAATATTGTCTCAGATCCTGGCCTTTCTTTATCTGATTCTCTTTTGAGGCGAATGTCGACTTTTGTTGAATCAAGGGGTTGAGGTCGAATGTCGACCATTCAGGGGCAGAGGGTGAAAAAAAGCATTGATAAAACTCACAGTTAGGTTATAGGCAGACCCTCTTTACTAGGAGGACTGTTAGACTCGTTGACTTGACGTCAAATCCCTTCGTGTGCGTAATGTACTGTAGAGTAAACAGCATCTAGAATATCATCGACGTCGGGCAAGAGAGCGAAGCGAATGCGTGAGGCAAAATACTTCATGCGTATTATCTTTTTATTTTTAAGTATTATTACTGAATTGGACTCTGACTTATTGAACTCAAGTGATCTTGAGCAGGGGTCACCAAGGCCAGTCCTGGAGGACCACCGTGGCTGCAGGTTTTCATTCTAACCCTTTTCTTAATGAGTGACCTGTTTTTACTACTAGTTAACTTCTTTTGAATTCATTTTAATTGACTTGTTCATGAAAAAGGGCGGCATGGTGGTACAGTGGGTAGTACTGCTGCCTCGCAGTAAGGAGGCCTGGGTTCGCTTCCCTGTTTAGATGTTCTCCCCGTGTCTGCGTCCTCCGGGTGCTCCGGTTTCCTCCCACAGTCCAAAGACATGCAGGTTCTGGTTAAAGCTCGTTTACCCTCCTTGCTTCCCCTCATATCTGCTATCATTTATTCTTCACTTACCACTGGAACTGTTCCTACCTCTTTCAAAGTTGCTGCCATCACCCCTATATTGAAAAAAACGGGTTTAGATCCCAATAATTTTGATCATTTTCGTCCAATTTACCATTCATTTCAAAAATTCTCGAAAAGATAGTTGCTGCACAGATCCACTCATATTTAACTAATAATAATCTGTATGAACGGCTCCAGTCTGGCTCTCGCCCCTTTCACAGCACTGAAACAGCACTTATAAAAATAACCAATGATCTCCTTATGGCAGCTGACTCCGGTTTACTTTCCATTCTTATTCTTTTGGATCTGAGTGCAGCTTTTGACACTATTTCTCACCCCATTCTACTTAGTAGGTTAGTCTCAGTCGGTCTCTCTCATACTCCTCTAGCCTGGTTTAAATCATACTTGTCTGATTGTACTCGGTTTATTCGATTGAAATCATTCACTTCTCAGTCCTTTCCTCTGGTCACCGGCATCCCCCAGGGATCTGTCCTGGGGCCTCTTCTTTTCATTATCTACCTTCTTCCGCTTGGATATATTTTTCGTAAATATAATATTCAGTTTCACTGTTATGCTGATGACACCCAGCTTTATCTGTCCACCAAACCTGATTCTGCTCTCCCCCCATCCTCCCTCACTCTCTGTTTAGTTGAACTAAATACTTGGTTCTCTGTTAACTTTCTGAAACTCAACAGCAATAAATCAGAGCTTCTCCTGGTAGGCTCTAAATCAACATTATCCAGAACTAATAGTTTTTCTATTGCTATCAATAACTTGCCGGTCCCTGTTTCCCCATGTGTGAAAAGTTTGGGTGTCATCCTTGACAGTACTCTGTCTTTTAATTCACACATCAATAATGTCACTCGGTCTGCTTATTTCCAGTTGCGTAACATCAATCGTCTCCGTTCCTTTCTTACTCCACAGGCCACTGCCATTCTTGTTCACAGCCTTGTTACTTCTCGGCTTGATTATTGTAATTCACTTCTTTTTGGTCTTTCTCAAAAATCAATTCATAAGCTTCAACGTGTTCAGAACTCTGCTGCCCGTATCATCACCAGGACCCCTTCTATTCACCACATCACCCCTGTTCTCCAGCAGCTCCATTGGCTTCCGGTCAAATATCGCATTCGTTTTAAAATACTTCTGTATACATTTAAGGCTATTCATCATCTCTCTCCTCCATATCTCTCTGATTTGGTACAGATCATCATCCCATCTCGGTGTCTCAGATCCTCTTCTTCTCTTTCTCTCTCTGTCCCTGTCCCCCGTCTTGCCACTATGGGGAGCAGGGCTTTCAGTTGCTCTGCTCCTCGACTTTGGAATTCCCTACCTCCTGAAATAAGAAACATCACCTCTTTCTCTCTTTTTAAGTCTAGACTAAAAACTCACCTATTCAAAATAGCTTATCCCACATAACTTTCTCCATTTTCCTATCTTGGAACTGTTTTATGTTTTATGATCTTGTAAATTACCTGCTTTTTATTTTCTTACTTTTATTATTATTTTTACTGTGTACAGTGTCCTTGAGTGTTCTGAAAGGCGCTTTCAAATGAAATGTATTATTATTATTATTATTATTAGGTGATGTGCATTGGCGGTCCTAAATTGTCACTAGTGTGTGTGTGTGCCCTATGGTGGGCTGGCGCCCTGCCCGGGGTTTGTTTCCTGCCTTGCGCCCTGGGATTGGCTCCAGTAGACCCCGTCACCCTGTGTTAGGATACAGCGGGTCGGATAATGGATGGATGGGTTACATCTCATTGGCGAGTATCAGCGAGTTCATGTATTTTGGGTTTTTGGGCATTGCGGAGAGCCGCCTTAAAACTCCGGTCTCAGGTGCTATCAGGTGGAGTGGAGGGGGAGTCTGGAGACTTACGTGAGTAAAGATATACAAAAAAAAAACAAAACAGCGAGCAAATTACTATTAAAGCTGAAATGTGTGAGCCAGACTTTAAAATGTGGTCTGAATTTGTCTGCTTCAGCTGATCGGCCCCCAGCTGATCATAGCGCTGAACGCGCCAACAGCAACGATCGCCCTGGGAAGACTCCACAGACACAGAGCCGAGGGAGGCAACTGGACTTCATCAAACAACAGGACGTGCAAGTGGACACAATGGATTACCAGCCACTCGACTATTTCAGGTGTTTTTGTTTTTTTTTTTTCCAGAAAGTGCCTTTCAGCTTATGAGCGATGAGACAAACATGGAGGTAATAAGTATGTGAATTTACACACTGCAGGGGCTCAGGGGACATAAAGCAGAGTGACGTTTGGCATAAGCCCTGGGACAACATTTTTTAAAAAGTCATTAGCCCTAAAAGAGTTAAACTGTTGTGATGGACGCCCGGGGATCTTGCGCAGTCAGGATGCCCCCAGGGGGAGTGGACATATCACCAGCAGTAACTCCCCCCGGGATACGAGAAGGCATCCCCCCTGGTTTACATCGGGGCCATGGAACTGGAGGTTAGAAGTACAACCCTGCGGGGGTCCGTGGCCACCACCAGGGGGGGACTGAACAGCTCCGGAGCCTTGGCATGCAGCATTTCTGCCACACCCAGAAGAGGAGCCAAATTCAATTCAATTCAGTTCAATTCTTTACTGTCATGTGTACAAGTACCATGTACAATGAGATGCTTGCTTGCATGCGCCCCCGCAGACAGTGAACATAGACAAAGAAAGAAAACACACAATAAATAAATGAATATCAATAAGTAAATAAATAAAACCAGAATCCTAAGAATAAACAGAGACAGTGGCAGAAGTGTATGTGCAGGTAGCAGTGGAGGTGACATAAGATTACTGATTGTTCAGGAGTCTGATTGCAGTTGGGTAGAAACTGTTCCTGAACCTGGAGGTGTGCGTCCGAATGGACTTTAGTCACTTCCCAGACGGGAGGAGGGTGAAGAGTGACAGTGCAGGGTGGTTGGGGACCCGCCTGATACGGTTCACTTTCCTGAGACAGCGTGTAGTGTGGATGTCATGGATCGCAGGGAGCTGTGTGCCCGTCGTCTTCTGTGCCGTATTCACCACTTGCTACAGAGCTCTGCAGTCCTGAACTGAGCAGTTGCTGTACCAGGATGTGATGCATCAGTACACCTGTAGAATCTGCACAGGGTTGTGGGGGACATCCGGGCTTTACTCGGTCTCCTGAGGAAGTAGAGGCGTTGTTGGGCTTTCTTGACTACAGCCGCAGTGTGAGTTGACCATTTCAGGTCATCAGTGACGGTGACGGTGAGGAACCTAAAGCTGCTGACCTGCTCCACAGCCTCACCTCCAATGTAGACGGGGCTGTGCTCTGTTGCATGTTTGTGTAAATCCACACTCATCTCCTTAGTTTTGCTAATGTTGAGGGTGAGGTTGTTGTCCTGACACCATTCTGACAGGAGTCTGACCTCCTCCCTGTAGGCCGTCTCATCATCCTCGCTGATCAGACCTATTACAGTGGTATCGTCAGCAAACTTGAGGATGGTGTTAGATCTGTACTTAGCTACACAGTCACGGGTGTAGAGAGAGTAAAGCAGGGGGCTCAGCACACTGCCCTGCGGGGTGCCAGTGTTGATGGTGATGATGGAGGAGGTTTTTACACCAATACGCGCTTGCTGAGGTCTGCCGGTGAGGAAGTCCAGTACCCAGTTGCACAGTGAAGAGCTAAGACCCAGATATAGGAGTTTAGCAATGAGCTGGGATGGAATGATGGTGTTAAATGCAGAGCTGTAGTCCACAAAGAGCAGCCAGGCATGACAGTTCTTGTTCTCCAGATGAGACCTGAACAACAGCAAAACCTAGGAGCTGGTGGTGGATTTTAGGAGGACCAGGCCCCTCATGGACCCCGTGATCATCAGAGGCGACTGTGCTGAGGGTGCAGACCTATAAATACCTGGGCGTGCAGCTAGATGATAAACTGGACTGGACTGCCAATACTGATGCTCTGAGAGGACAGAGCCGACTATACTTCCTTAGAAGGCTGGCGTCCTTCAACATCTGCAATAAGATGCTGCAGATGTTCTATCAGACGGTTGTGGTGAGCGCCCTCTTCTACACGGTGGTGTGCTGGGGAGGCAGCATAAAGAAGAGGGGCGCCTCACGCCTGGACAAACTGGTGAGGAAGACAGGCTCTACTGTAGGCATGGAGCTGGACAATTTGACATCCGTGGTAGAGCGACGGGCGCTGAGCAGACTCCTGTCAATCATGGAGAATCCACTGCATCCACTGAACAGGATCATCTCCAGACAGAGGAGCAGCTTCAGCCACAGACTGCTGTCACCGTCCTGCTCCACTGACAGATTGAGGAGACCCCACACTATGCGACTCTTCAGTTCCACCCGGGGGGTAAACGTTAACATTATACAAAGTTATTGTCTGTTATACCTGCATTGTTATCACTCTTTAATTTAATATTGTTCTTTATCAGTATGCTGCTGCTGGAGTATGGGAATTATCCTTTGGGATTAATAAAGTATCTATCTATCTATCTATCTATCTATCTATCTATCTATCTATCTATCTATCTATCTATCTATCTATCTATCTATCTATCTATCTATCTATCTATCATATAGAGCCCTTTCTATCTATCTATCTATCTATCTATCTATCTATCTATCTATCTATCTATCTATCTATCTATCAGATAATTTCATCCAGCAGAAGAAATAAAGTGATCGTCCAAACATTTGCCTCTAGAAATTTATTTATTGGACACTGAATTGTAAATCACATATTAATCAGATTACCAGGATAACATTTTTTTCACTTAAGAAATCGAGCAAAAGTAAGACCCCATATAACTTTGAAAGATGCTGAGAAATGAGTTCACGCTTTTGTTTTCAGTCGACTAGATTACTGTAACGCACTCCTCTCAGGACCACCCAAAAAAGACATAAATTGATTGCAATAAGTGCAGATTGAGGCTCCCAGAATCTTAACTTGGAAAAGAAAATCTGAGCACATCACATCAGTCTTAGCGTCACTACACTGGTTACCGGTGTCATTTAGAATTGACTTTAAAATCCTGCTTATGGTTTACAAAGCCTTCAATAATCTGCTCCATCCTGTATCCCAGAGTGCCTCTCACCTTACACTCCAAATCGTAGCCTTAGATCTTCAAATGAGGGTCTACTTAGAATTCCAAGAGCTAAACCTAAAAGAAGTGGTGAAGCGGGCAGGCGGCCTTCTGCTGTTATGCACCTCAAATCTGGAATACGAGTTTACTCAGAGAAATTTGCCAGGCTGATACAGTGGAGCACTTTAAAAAACTGCTAAAAACACATTATTGTAACACGGCTTTCTCAGAGCTTCATCTTAGTTTAATCCTGATGCGCTGTATATTAAATTAATTATCATTATTATTCATGGTGGCTCTGTAATCCCTACTAACCCCTACTTTCTCTTCTGTTCTTTTTCTGGCTTTCTGATCAAAGCACCGTGATGTCCTTCCATTAATGGACTGAAGGCCAGAGGTCTACATGACCGTCATCATCAAGTCCTTCCATGAGAACCCTGAATACAATGAGGACTGATTGAGGTCATGTGAAGGGGGCTGGGTGGTCTCGTGGCCTCGGACCCCCTGCAGATTTTACTTTTTTTTTGTTTTTTCTGTCCTCCCCGATCATCAGACCTTACTTTAATTCTATGTTAATTAGTGTTTCCTTATTTTAATTCCTATTTATTTTGTCTTTTTTTTCTCTTTCGTCATCTTGTAAAGCACTTTGAGCTCATCATTTGTATGAAAATGTGCGACAGAAATAAATGTTGCTGTTGTTGTTACTTCTACCAGTGGCTGCTGAAAGTTTGTGTGAGTCAAATACATGAACAGGCTAAATGAACAAAATCCTTAAGAGTCACCCGGTTAAGGGTTTACATGGCCACGTCATCGGGTTATTCACTGAGAAATCTTCCTCTGTTAATTAAAGTTTCCTAGAGGTCATTAACCTGATTTCTCGATGCGGAATAAGGGTTCACATGGCATTAGGTTTCTGTGAATATCTGAATTATTTAAGCACATAGAAATGCACTAAACAAACGACCGACAGCCATATTTTTCCGCTGTTATGGCCTTCTAAAGTAAGATACAATACAAAATAATACAATACAATTTATGATTGTGTAGCCCAAAATCACACAAGAAGTGACACAATGGGCTTTAACAGGCCCTGCCTCTTGACAGCCTCTCTAAGAAGACAAGAAACATCCATCCATCCATCGTCCAAACCGCTATATCCTTACACAGGGGTCTGCTGGAGCCAATCCCAGCCAGCACAGGGCGCAAGGCTGGAAACAAATTTCCCGGGCAGGCTGCCAACCCACCAAAGGGCACACACATACACCAAGCATACACTAGGGCCAATTTAGAATCGCCAATCCACCTAACCTGCATGTCTTTGGATTGTGGGAGGAAACCGGAGCGCCCGGAGGAAACCCACGCAGACACGGGGAGAACATGCAAACTCCACGCAGGGAAGACCCGGGAAGTGAACCCGGGTCTCCTAACTGCGAGGCAGCAGCACTACACACTGCGCCACCGTGCTGCAGACAAGAAACAACTCCCAAAAAAAAAAAATGGAAGAAACCTTGGAAAAGGCGGTTCAAAAAGAGACCCTCTTCCAGGTAGGTTGGGCATGCAGCAGGTTTCAAATAAAGGGGGTCAACACAACACAATACAGACGACCCACAAAATTCACTGGAGTTGCATTCCTAGAGCACCCATGAATTGTGAAAAACCACAAATTTTGGATGTGGTCAAAAAATGTCTTTAAATGCCTATTTTTATAGTTTAAACCTTAAATATGCCCCCAAAACGCTTTAAGCAATCCACCAATCAGGCTGTATGGTAGAGTGGCCAGACGGAAGCCACTCCTTAGTAAAAGGCACATGGCAGCCCGCCTGGAGTTTGTCAAAAGGCACCTGAAGGACCCTCAGACCATGAGAAACAAAATTCTCTGGTCTGATGAGACAAAGATTGAACTCTTTGGTGTGAATGCCAGGCATCACGTTTGGAGGAAACCAGGCACCGCTCATCACCAGGCCGATACCATCCCTACAGTGAAGCATGGTGGTGGAACTGGGAGACTAGTCAGGATAAAGGGAAAGATGACTGCAGCAATGTACAGAGACATCCTGGATGAAAACCTGCTCCAGAGCGCTCTTGACCTCAGACTGGGGCGACGGTTCATCTTTCAGCAGGACAACGACCCTAAGCACACAGCCAAGATATCAAAGGAGTGGCGTCAGGACAACTCTGTGAATGTCCTTGAGTGGCCCAGACTTGAATCTGATTGAACATCTCTGGAGAGATCTTAAAATGGCTGAGCACCGACGCTTCCCATCCAACCTGATGGAGTTTGAGAGGTGCTGCAAAGAGGAATGGGCGAAACTGGCCAAGGATAGGTGTGCCAAGCTTGTGGCATCATCTTCAAAAAGACTTGAGGCTGGAATTGCTGCCAAAGGGTCATCAACAAAGTATTGAGCAAAGGCTGTGAATACTTATGGACATGGGATTTCTCAGTTTTTTTATTTTTAATAAATTTGCAAAAACCTCAAGTAAACTTTTCACGTTGTCATTATGGGGTGTTGTGTGTAGAATTCTGAGAAAAATGAATTTAATCCATTTTGGAATAAGGCTGTAACATAACAAAATGTGGAAAAAGTGATGCGCTGTGAATACTTTCCGGATGAACTGTAAATGATCAGTCCTTATTGTATTCAGGGTTGTCATGGAAGGACTTGATGATGAAGGTCACGTGGACTTCTGGGCTTTAACCCATTAATGTAGGGACATCACGGTGCTTTGATCAGGTGGTGGTGGCGGTGCAGGTCGCCAACCCAGAAAACCGGAAAGCCTCATCCACTCTTCCAGCGTGGTGGGGTATCCTGTGTCTCTCTTGGTGATCCCCCCTTATCTTCTGCAGGGCTCTATTAGGAGTCTCCATCTCCCTTCTTGATCCTTTCCAGCCTTGTAAACTGTAAAGAAGGTTGAACCTTGGCTTTGTGAGATGCAGAGCTCGGCGCACCTGTGTGACATGTCGCTGTCAATCACCCATCCAGCCCCGCCTACCTTCAGGGCAGTAGCGACCTGCGATTCACAAACGAATGCTCAACCACACTCCATGAAGCGAGCTTTATGTTTGTGTCGATTTGCAAGAAAACAGCTTGCTTGAACGTTAACTCATGTGGAGTCGTGGGAGGAAATGTGTGAATCTCCATATTGCTTCACCATATTGTAAGAGAGTTCAAAGTTTGGGCAAAAATGGCAAATTTAACCATTTCAGATTGAATCTACAACACAATTAATTGGGGGGTCTGACTCCTTTCTGAATCTACTGTATATATCATTATTACTTTATTGTTATTTACTTATTTTCGTTGATACCTTTATCCAAGGCGACTTACAACATCTGCGATACAATTGGTGACATTTCCTTTGGTTTTCCAACTGGAGCACAGTGACCTGCTCAATTAAAGTCACACAATGGTGTCAGTAGTGGGATTTTAACTCACATAATGAATTACTGAGTAGTAAATTGTATTACTTGTTAACTTTATCGAACAGTTACACTTACCACATTTTTTCTCACATTATGTAGCAAATTAATGAAAAACAGCTTTACTATTGCATCATTCAGGGCAGGATGGCATGCAAATGGTGGCTACTGTACAAATGAAAATATTTAAAAGGCACAAAGGCTTGCCTCTGTTTGCATAAGGTAGTCACAGAAGGCAGCAGTTAGTGAAATAAAGACGACCACTGTTTACTCCCTCCGCCTTCTGCGAGCGATTACCGCAAAACTGCGCGGCAGGTGCGCGCACGCGCGCACTCGTTACCTTTCACCTACTTTATGCGGCGCCGCGCACGGGTTACTAGCGGTCATCTGCCGCAGTCTGAAGAAACGTCACCGCATTGGGGCTTCGCTTAACATATTAAGTGACCCCTGCAAGTACACAAAGCATCTGTTCATGTTATGCCGCTGTTTGTTTACTGGATCACTGCGTTTGTGCGATTATTTAAGCGAAGCGAGCATCCCTCGTTTACAGTAGCAGTTCGGAAACGAGCGGAGGATGCGCGGCCCCGGCGGGGTTACTGTCGGTCAAACTCAAACGCGGCTCTTTTTCTCCTCTTCTTCTTGTCAGCGTAAATACGCATTGTTTACAGCGACACCGTTATCTAATCGAATGGTCTTTAAACCTCCACGTTTAATACCTTGTGAATATCTGGGAAGTGTCCACCTAGGATTGCCGGACACTGAGGTAAACAGAAGCAGCTCTTTGTTACAGAAGGAGGCGACGAGACCGGCATCGAAAAACAACAAACACCTGGGCAGCAGAATAAAACGGCGCGACAGAGCAGCAATAAATCACATTAACGACCCACTAGGCATTTAACGCATTGTGCTCGTTCTCTCCGGTCCTATTCGTTACTTTGTAAAATGTGCAAAACAGGTTTGCGTATTCAGTCTGGTCACACCGATGTAGTTAGTTTAATCAAGTGCGACTTCATATCGTTTGCATTTATTTATTTTTCTACTTTCAACTGTTTTTATTAGTTTAATCTGCTAGTCATACTAAGAGCTTTCCACAGATTCCGATGACATCTTACATGTTACTCAAAGTTATATGCCACACAACTACACCTTACGATGACATTTTCAAAAGCAAAATGTCTCTTGCAGAAAGACAAAAGTTTTTTTTTTTTGTCCGTATTTTTCTATGCCCCCTCCACTTCCCCCGCAGAGGTTCCCTACGAAATAATTATTAATCCCTCGACAGCGCAATGATCCCTGGGAGATGCAGTCTTTAGCAGTTCGCATTAGTACAGCGGCTACGCGAATATTGACACCATTTACCATCAAGCGTTGCGAAACCTTCTAAAAATAGAGGGAGAAAATTTAAAAGGGCAACGCCAAGTCTCAGAAGTGAGCCCGGCAAGTGAAAAGTTTGTCACGAGACCTTGGAGCCTTGTTATTACAGGGTGACCTGTAGTCAGCATTATGGCTCTTCTTGTTTGTTTAGCCTTTTCTTTATGACTGTGTATTTGTCAGAGGATTTTATCTCTCATCAAAACCAACTTGACCTTAACTGTAACAACTGTAGTAATCCTTGTAATACTGTAGTGTCATCACAGGTCACCCATCCATCTGCTGCACTGCCATTCTGCTGTTCTCAGCTAATGTACAGTTTGGCCTGTAATTGTAATGAGTTTACTGTTTTAAAAGTTTATTCTTGTTTGTTATATAAAACCTCTTTAATGAAACTATTATATAGGGTGGTCCAGATCTAATTATGCAATTTTCATTACACTATAACTTATTAAGTTTATTACATAGAAAATCACCCAAAAAATCCCAGGTCATCGAGAAATGTGCGAACTAACGACATGAAGAATCGTCTTTGTGCCAAACTGGAATCTTCCCCACATAAATCAAAGACAATCTGGATCTGCATAATTAGATCTGGACCACCCTGTACACACACACACATATATATATATCTATTATAAAAAAAAAATCCTGGAAAGGAAAACTGTGGTGGGCTGGCGCCCTGCCCGGGGTTTGTTTCCTGCCTTGTGCCCTGTGTTGGCTGGGTTTGGCTCCAGCAGACCCCCATGACCCTGTAGTTAGGATATAGCGGGTTGGATACTGGATGAATGGATGGAAAGGAAAAGCAGGGTGACGAGATGTGATCTTCTCGGAAGACACTTAAAAGACCCGCGAGACGCATAGAAATATCAAATAAGAGAGAAGACCCTGCAAACACTCAGTCGTGTAAAGGCAACATAGCACACACAGATCCTGTGCTCTCAGCACATATAAAGCGTATAAGGACAATATGTTCTGATGAAACGTCAACGACTAAGCAAAGAAGAAAGAGCAGCATGGAGAAAAGAGACTCAAAAGCGTTGGAGAGAAAAAAAGGCAGATAAGAGATTATGAAAGCAGTGGAATTTGAAAGGTTCAAACAAATGATGGCATGATACGCATACAGAGAAAGGTAAAGAATATGAAAGCAGTAAAATTCAAAAGTATTGTAGCGTCCCAGCCAGGTTAAAGCCTTTTTGGTTTGTTTTTTGTGCTGGGGAGGCAGTATTAAGAAGAAGGACGCCTCACGCCTGGACAAACTGGTGAGGAAGGCAGGCTCTATTGTAGGCACAGAGCTGGACAGTTTGACATCCGTGGCAGAGCAACGGGTGCTGAGCAGACTCCTGCCAATCATGGAGAATCCACTGAACAGGATCATCTCCAGACAGAGGAGCAGCTTCAGCGACAGACTGGCAGACTGAGGAGACCCCACACTATGCGACTCTTCAGTTCCACCTGGGGGGGGTAAACGTTAACATTATACAAAGTTATTGTCTGTTATATCTGCATTGTTATCACTCTTTAATTGAATATTGTTCTTTATCAGTATGCTGCTGCTGGAGTATGGGAATTTCCCCTTGGGATTAATAAAGTATCTATCTATCTATCTATCTATCTATCTATCTATCTATCTATCTATCTATCTATCTATCTATCTATCATATAGTGTCTTTCATACCTATCTATCTATCTGTTGATTATATAGCGTCTTTCACATCTATCTATCTATCTATCTATCTATTGATTATATAGCGTCTTTCACATCTATCTATCTATCTATCTATCTATCTATTGATTATATAGCGTCTTTCACTTCTATCTATCTATCTATCTATCTATCTATCTATCTATTGATTATATAGCGTCTTTCACTTCTATCTATCTATCTATCTATCTATCTATCTATCTATCTATCTATCTATCTATCTATCTATCTATCTATCTATTGATTATATAGCGTCTTTCACTTCTATCTATCTATCTATCTATCTATCTATCTATCTATCTATCTATCTATCTATCTATCTATCTATTGATTATATAGCGTCTTTCACTTCTATCTATCTATCTATCTATCTATCTATCTATCTATCTATCTATCTATCTATCTATCTATCTATCTATCTATCTATTATATAGTGCCTTTCATTTTATCTATCTATCTATCTATCTATCTATCTATCTATCTATCTATCTATCATATAGTGCCTTTCACATCTCTCTATCTGTCTATCATATACAGTAATCCCTCGCTACTTCGCGGTTCACTTTTTGCGGATTCACGACTTCGCGGTTTTTTAAATATAGTAGTAATATTTCCTAGTCTAAGAACAACAAAACAAGTTTGGTGACTAAGTGTGTTGTAACACGGGCTGTGATTGGCACATGGGAGGGATTCGACAAATCACAGCTTCCTGCTTTCTAATCGGATCCGTGATTGGTGCTTTGACTGATGCCCAGATCCGACAGACTGGCTAAGGATCTGCAAGAGCAGTCACAGGAATGGGACGACGATACGGTTCGATCGGTCCAATTTTGCAACAAGGTCGACAGCGTCATGACCGCCTACGAGCTGCTCTTCGACCGGAAAAAGAAGCAGTGGCAGCAACTGCCGATCACAATGTTTTTGCAGCCTCCCAAAAAAGAGCCAGTTCCTACTACTACTACGGATACACCTTCGGAAACCGTGGAAGAGGTGCCCAGGAAATGGCACCGCCGTCTGAAGAAACGTAAAATACAGTCATCGGGAGTACAGTAAAAGTCATCATCACCTTCATCGTCATCATTTTTACTGCACAGCATATTCATCGCCATCATCACATCATATATAGCTACGTGTACTTCGCTATACAGTAACTGTAAACTTATCTACCGATTTCATATTGCTTAGCAGTTGTCCCTGCTATTAATAGAGTAAAGGGTGAGTTGTAAACAGTACAGGGAGGGTTTAAAAACATCCAAATACACATTAAATCCTCTTTAATAAAACCCCTGTGTGCGTCCAGGTGTCCGTGTGTGTGTCATTTGGTGAAGTGCACATGCGCGAGGCTCGGTGCGACACGCTGACCGGCATCGTGGACGCAAACACACTGGAAGCTGAGCACACAGTGAATGGCGTAGCCGCGGCCGCGCATGATAAGCAAATAAAGGACATCATTGCTCGGGAGAGTGCTGATTGGGTAGTCGCGTCCGCGCACATAAAATCCATTGCTGGGGAGCCACCACACATACTATCCTGTGCATGTTTACTAACTAACTATCTGCTAACAACATGCCACTTAAAAAAAAAAAGGACACGTCAAGTAGGACAAAAGACACAGACACTCAAATCGTATATAAGTAACATCACCTGAAAGAACGGTCAGCTCAGCAAGTAACATCAGCAAAAGAAAGGCTGAAAGACAAAGAAAAATACGAGTAAATAGATTGATTGTAAAAAAGAAAATGAGTGTCAGAATATTTCCCGTATTGATTTGGCTCTATCCTCTACTAATTTACCCTTTACCTTAAGAAGGCGACAATTTCCAGTTACATTAGCCTTTGCCTTAACAATTAATAAAGCTGAAGGGCAAACCTTAGAAAAAGTTGGCATTTACTTGCCAGAACCAGCATTCAGCCACACGGTCAGTTATATGTTGCATTATCAAGAGTTAGAAGTTTTACAGATGATGTTGTCAACGTTGCAGATGGTCCTGAACAAGAGTGTTTACAAAAAATGTTGTCTATAATGACATTTTATTGAAAAATTTCCTTAGGTAAAAAAATAAAAACATTCTCCTAAATATCTTCTTCAGATATTGTGGTGTATTACAGATTGTTATAAAGTTTTACACTAAGACACCATTAATTATACTTACTGTATTGTCATATACGTTTCTATTTTATTTTTAATATTATTTTACTTTAGTAGCGCTGTAACCCCAGGGGACTGCCATCTAGCGTCCCAGGTGAGGTAATGCCATGATTAGGCTTGCTCCCCCAATCCTTCCAGCGAAGAGATGTCCTGGGTAAGGATCCCGGCCATCTGTGACAATATATACATATATATATATATATATTTTTTTTTTAACTAGCCTACATTCTAAGTTGCAAAGTATTGTAGAAATAGGAGCAGTGATTTTCACGTCATGCTTTTACAGACAGAAATTCAACTTTACTTTAGGCTTCTTGCAAAAATATTTTTAACAAAAAAATTAAGACAATAAACAGAATAAGGTCAAGGTCCCTTGGCACTTAATATGGACTGTTCCTAATAATGTTTATGCACTACTGTTCTAGCGCCCGTCATTGTAACCGGCTTAATGTCTAGTAATTAAATAAATATGGTGTCCCTACTTCGCGGAAATTCACTTATTGCAGCCGGCCTTGGAACCTATCTCCTGCGATAATCGAGGGATTACTGCAGTGCCTTTCACAGAGAGGGGCGGAGCTATCAACTGTTTACCACCTGGTAGTAAGTTGGCTTTGATAGTGGGTCAGGATGCCAGTCAGGCCTGGTAGGTCCAAACGTGTTATGAGGTTCTGCTGGGAACGTCTGGCAGAGTCCCCGTCAGAAGTAGCTTCAACTCTAACCTCCGGGAGAACTTCGACCACGTCCCGAGGGAGGAGGGGGGTAATTGAGTCCGAATGGGCCGTGTTCCATTCATCGATTGTTGAGGGGGCTGACCGGAGCTGTGGCTGTAAGGTGGTCGGTGCCTGTCGTGGTGGCAATCTCCGAATCCATTGGTGGACACCGGAGATGAGGGATACCGTAAAGCTGAAGGAGTCCTACAGGATCCTTTTGTCCTGTGGGACTCAAGAGGCGGCAAACGGGTACCAGCAGGCCAAGCGGAATGTGGCTTCGGTGGTTGCTGAGGCAAAAACTCGGGCATGGGAGGAGTTTGGGGTGGCCATGGAGAATGACCTCCGAACGGAGGCTCTGGATGTTGTAGATCTGTTTTGGTTGACACGCCTCTGCAACATCGCATGGACATCGGGGACAGTGCCTCTGGATTGGCAGACCGAGGTGGTGGTCCCCCTCTTTAAGAAGGGGGACCGGAGGGTGTGTTCCAACTACAGAGGGATCACACTCCTCAGCCTCCCTGGAAAATCCATCGTATAGTCAAACCTCGGATTCAGGAGGAACAGTGTGGTTTTCGTCCTGGTCGCAGAACAGTGGGCCAGCTCTACACCCTTGGCAGGGTCCTGGAGGGTGCATGGGAGTTTGCCCAACCAGTCTACATGTGTTTTGGAAAAGGTGTTCGACTGTGTCCCTCGTGGAAACCTGTGGGGGGTTCTATGGGAGTAAGGGGTACCGAACCCCATTATAATGGCTGTTCGGTCTCTGTACAACCAGTGTCAGAGCTTGGTCTGCATTGCCAGCAGTAAGTCGAGCCCGTTTCCAGTGAGAGTTGGACTCCGCCAGGGCTGCCCTTTGTCATCGATTCTGTTCAAACTTTTTATGGACAGAATTTCTAGGCACAGTCAGGGTGTTGAGGGGGTCCTGTTTGGTGGACTCAGGATTGGGTCACTGCTTTTTGCAGATGATGTTGTCCTGTTTGCTTCATCAGGCCGTGATCTTCAGCTCTCTCTGAATCGGTTCGCAGCTGAGTGTGAAGCGGCTGGGATGAGAATCAGCACCTCCAAATCCGAGAGCATGGTCCTCAGCCGGA
This sequence comes from Polypterus senegalus, assembly GCF_016835505.1. Classification (NCBI taxonomy): domain Eukaryota; kingdom Metazoa; phylum Chordata; class Cladistia; order Polypteriformes; family Polypteridae; genus Polypterus; species Polypterus senegalus. The sequence goes on from NC_053160.1 coordinate 4,581,620, forward strand.
AAAAGGTGGAGTGCCCTCTCAAGGTTGGGGGAGAGATCACTAGGAGAGTTTTCCACAGCAGACACAATGCTGTTGAGTAGTGTAAGAGGGGGCAACACTGGGGGGGCTCCTCCTGAAGTCCACTGTCATCTCCACAGTTTTAAGCTTGTTCAGCTCCAGGTTGTTTTGACCGCACCAGAGGGCCAGCTGTTCGACCTCTCATCTGTATACAGACTCATCACTGTCCTTAATGAGGCCAATGACTGTCATATCATCTGCAAACTTCAGGATTGTAACAGACGGGTCTCTTGAGGTGCAGTCATTTGTGTAGAAGGAGAAGAGCAGAGGGAAGAGGACACATTCCTGGGAGGCGCCAATGCTGACTGTTCGTGTGCTGGATGTGATTTTTCCCAGTCTCACTTGCTGCTTCCTGTCTGTCAGGAAATTTGTGATCCACTGGCAGATGGGAGCTGGTACAATGAGCCAAGTGAGTTTGGTGCGGAGGACTTCTGGAATGATTGTATTAAACACCGAGCTGGAGTCCACAAAGAGGATCCTAGCATATGTCCCGGGAGAGTCGAGATGTTGCAGGATGTACTGCAGTCCCATGTTGATTGCGTCATCCACTGACCTGTTTGCTTGGTATAGGGGGTCAAGCAGGGGGCCTGTAATGTCCTTCAGGTAGGTCAACACCAGTCTTTCAAAGGATTTCATGACCACCGATGTCAGGGCGACAGACCTGTAGTCATTT